>NC_136261.1:333781209-334034920 GCF_964187855.1 Myxine glutinosa
TGGTGGCACGCCAAGGCTGACGTCACCGCCCAGGTTATAAAAGTGCGCTGCACGGCATTTTAGCAGCTCTCTTGGGTTTTCATAGCGTGCAGTCGCAATTGCTCTCCTTTGGCCCTCTGTCTCCCCTTTTGCCATTCTTCTTCGCTGGTCTATTGGCGCTGTACGACATCTGTTGGTCCATGCACTTCTCTTCATCGGGCTGACGGTTCGCTCGTGGTGCTTCTGGAGCTTAGAGTGGTGAACGGGACCTCGTGTGCAAACGGTGAGGGCGTTGGTTCGGGCGCCTAGCGAAGCGTGCAAGGCGGACGGAGGATTTCTTCGCACCAGAGTTTGGAGCACCATTGGACGATACAATTCAAGACGAAGGACAGATAAGACCGCACCCTACATTCACAATTACACGACGATTTCTTTTGTTCATTCATCCCTGTGTCCTGTTGTTGAGTCTGGTGTGGGGGATCCCAATTTAGGAATAAGATTTATCATCGCATTTCCCCATCCCGATCCTTATTACAATAAACCCTTTTATTATTTCTCATTCCCTTCCACTCTGTTGACTCAGCCTGTCATCCTTCCGAGGTCGGCTAATTGAGTACCAGTTCACTGGTAATTCCCTGCTTGTCGTTAAAGGCGGCAAAAAGGGTTGGCGTCAGGAAGGGCATCCGGCCGTAAAACATTGCTTCAAAAAGGGGACGAAAAACAACAACAACCACAGTTCCCGAAAAAGGCCAACCCCCGCTTGCGGGGAAAAATGGCCTCTAAAAGGTGGTTTTTTTATTCCCTTCCACTCTGGTGTCCGTTTGAGTTCGATCCCCTTCCACAGTTACGCGCTCCCGCTTCTTCCTCTTCCCTTCTTCTCTTCCCGCGTTTTATAGCCGAACCTGTGTTTGTTCGTCGCCTCAAGTAAGTCCGTTTTGGTCCATCCGCGGTCCCTGGTGTTAACCGGAAGGGTCCGCGCGACAACTGGTGTCAGGAGTGGGATTGAACCCTGAGTAAATTTGGTGTCAAGGAGTGGAGAATTCGAACGCAAAATTTTTTAGTCGGAGGCGAAAAATTTGCATCGGCGATCGGTGCGCGGGACGCGAACGACGCGTCATTAAATTTAATTTGATCCGGTTGGAAAAGCCGCATGGAAAGCGACCTCCTCTTTACGGATGGAGGAGGTGAGAAAAATGGAGGAAGGGATGGAAGATGCGGGAAGCATTGTGGGTGAGTCGGAGGTAGTTGGGGTAGAGGGTAGTGGTGGAGCTTCCCCCGCCATTGGGACAGCCCCGATAACCGACCAGATTTTGGATCGATTGCTTCGGGAAATGAGGGGAATGAGTGAGCGGTTGGAAGGAAAAATGGAGGCTCAGGGTGAGCGGATGGAAGGAATGAGTAATGAGATGGGAGAAATGAAAAACAAAATGGATGCTCAGAGTAATAAAATTGATGGATTGAAAAGGGAATTGAAGGGAGATATGAAAGGATTGGAAAACAAAATGGATGCTCAGAGTGAGCAGATGAAGGGAATGAATGAGCAAATTAATGCTCAAACACAAAAAATTGATGGAATGATTAACAAAATGGATGCCCGGATGAATGAAGAATTGAAGGAAGAACGAAAGAATGGTGCCGATGGGGCTCACGAGCAGGGAATTGCACCGGGAATGGAAAAATTGGAATCACAGTGGGAAGGAAGGGAAGGTAGAAATTTAAATGGGGAAAATTTGATTGCGGCATGTGAAGAGGTAAATGGGGCGTGTCCACAGGTGAACGTGGAGTGCCCACAGGTGAACGGGGAATGCACACAGGTGAACGTGGAGTGTCCACAGATGAATGGGGAGTGCCAAGAGGTAAATGGAGGATGTTTCCCACATCGTGGCCTGGAGGTATATCGGGGCCGGGTGGATGTCACAACACCCCAACCGTGGGATGGATTGGAGTCCTTGCCGCACAAGGGCGGTTGTGCAGTGCAAGAGGGGATAACAATGGGGGGGGGGGGGGGATCAGAGTAATGGAGCCGGACCGGGTATTTATTGGGGAAGACCTGTCGGGGCCGCAATTTATTGATGGGGATGATGAGGACGATGTGATACAGCGGTTGGGGACCTGGGACAGTCCCATGGAGGACAAGGTTGACCAGGCCCGAAGGAGTTTGGGGGAGGAGGTGAGTCGGCCCGAGGAGGAGGTTGAGGTGACCGAAGGGACCCTCACCGTGCACACCGATATTGAATGACCAGTTGGGGGAGTGTGTTGGCTCCGGGCTGGATTTGGACATTGGAGGATCGGGAGATAGAGCCTCTGGAAATTTGGTCCCTGTAGGGAATTTGGACCAGCTGCAGGGAGGGGCAGAACAACCTGAGGGAGTTGTTACCTGCAGCTGTGGTTTGGCACAGGTGGTGAGAAATTTTAAAAGAAAAAATAAATTTAGATTTAAATGTGAGTTTGATTTGGAGCAGCCTTGGTTGGAGTTGGTCCCCAGGCTGCGGAATGTGGACCAGAAGAGGTCATTTGGGAATGGCCTCGGGCAAAATATGCCCCTTTCAAAATTTGGTAATGCGAGCCAGCTGGGGAGCTGGGCTGGCGAGATTTGGACGTGGGGTCCATCCATGGGTGGCATGGTACGACCTGGGCCCCACAGGGGGTCTGGTGGAGTGTGGCGTCCCCTTATCCGTCGGGGCGCCACCCGAGCGTGTGGCTCGGGCCGACAGGGTCACCGGACCCTGGTGGAGGTTAAGACCTCCAGGGGGTCCGAGGTGGTTTCTCAAGCCTGGAATGGCAAATATTGAGAACCACTGGGGGGAGTTGTTGTGGGTCGCGCTTTGGTGGTGGCACTGCGGACGGCCAACTTGGGCCTGATGTGGTGACCACCCAGGCATGCAGCCTGACACCCTCCTCCTCAGACTCTGGGACAGCCGGCACGTGGTGACCTGCCATGCCGTGCTTGTCTATGGACGCGGGTCGAACCGCATGGACAGGAATGAGATAGCCCACCGGACAACCGTTGGGGCATCTGTGGAACATGATGGTGTGAGAGTGACCTTCCACAGATGTTCCATTATGATTTATGGACTCTCGGTTTGGGAAGGGAGCCATTGGAGTGTGAATGGGAATTGGTAATGAGCCGAGTATATGGGCCATGCTCGGCTGGCATGTGTATGGCAAAGCATCTTTCTTTGGTGAGGTTAGTGAAATGTGAAAAATGTTTGGCATGGGTAATCTCGGGGTTATATGCAAATTTAAGGGTGAATTTTGTGAAGAGAAATGGTGGTCACTGCACAGTGACACCATTATTGATCCAGGTGTGCTAGACCAAAGTGTTGGAGGCTGTGATAAAAATTGATAGGGTAGCAGGACACAGCTTTCAACTGGTTGCGGGGGGCGACTGTGCCGATATTTGGGACACGGGATCATGGGGATGGAGTTGGGGGTTTGAGAGTCAACGTGGTGCTGTGCGTGTCCGAGGTGAGTGGACCATGTCTTCTGGGTGGGTCTCCTGGTGGAGCATGGCTGTCGACTGGACCTTGGTGTGGTCAAGTGTGGGTGGGCACTTGGGGGCTGCAGTTCTGTGGACTGGGGGACGAGGGCAGCGTAGGTGACGTGAGGGGAATGCCACGCACTGCAACCGTATCCCCCAGGGCCGAGGTTGTGCGTGCGGTAGTGGGTGTATGCAGCAGGTGCTCACCACATTGGCCAGCTGGGGCTGGTGCAGCTGTGTTCCTCGCAGGGGGGCCGAAGGATGGATGGTGGGTCACACCCTTATGTACACTCATGGGCCATGTTGGCGTTTTGACTGCTCACCTTGTCCCGATGACCTTTGCACGGCAGAGGTGCGGAGCTGTCGTAGCCACATGTAGTTGTGTTGTGATAATCACCGTTGGATGCGGACCCACATACCTGCCAGTATAGTGGGGAGAAAAGAGAAATTTGGAAGAATTTGGTAGGCCCAATGCGATAAATTTTGGGATTTGGAGGGTGGATGGCACTTTGGACCTGACCAACCGTAGTTACCTGTATATCAAGGTAGTGGTAAGGCCTTGATGTGTACTGTCCCAGGCTTCAGGACTTGCTATGCAAATTGGGGACATGTAATTTGGAGTTGGGAGGCGGGTGAGAATGATGCCATGGTCGGTGAGGGGGATGGAATGTGTGCCACAGAGTCTTGTGGGTGGCGTTTGTGTTAGTGTTGTGGTTATGCGTTTTCATGTGGTTGTGGAGAATGGAAATTGAGAATGAGTGGTGATTATTGTGTTTTGGAAATGTGGAATGGTTAACTGTGAATGGGATTTCACATGAGGCAGGCCATGGCAACTCTTTTGTACCATCGTTGGCAATATGTGTTAGAAAATTGAATGGCAGTGGGGGAGGAAATGTGTTTTGGGATCTTGTGGGTGGGGAAGGTATGTGTGTCCATAGGTACAGATCAGGCTCTGAGGAGCGATGCCTGCGCCCCCCCCGCCCCCCCTCTGCGGCAATCACCCCTGGCAGCCAGTGGTATCTGGAAGCTGGAGCTCATCGGTGGAGGGTCTGTTTGGGCGCCGTGCGGTAAAGGAGACCCCCGACGACCCGTGGAGCTGCGTGGAAGCAGGAGGCAACGGAGCCTGGTGTGTGGAGACCCTCACTGGCGGAGTAACGGTGGAAAGGGCTGTTGGGCTGTCACGGGGCCAGGAGGTAAAGGGGGGGGGGGGGCAATGAACCTATAAGTCGGTTGACTTATTTTGGGACTGCGGGCACCACAGGCTGAAGCGCCCCCAGCATCTTAGTTGTGCGGTACCTCCCCGCTGCCTAGAGAGGAATGCACACATGTATACGACATCAATGCCATGGTCCTGCAGGGGGGTGTATTAAGTACGTGCTTGTAATGATTTTGTGTGTGATGACTTATGGAATGTGTATGAGTGGTTAGGGGTTTGTGTTGCATGAATGTGGGCGAAATCCACCGAGCCATGTCATTCACCTGTAACATCTGGACAGGGCCTGCAGAAATTTAGGGGTGCATTGGGATGGCCCCGCAGGTAAGGTTGCGTCTTGTGGCATCCACCGGGGGACGCTGTCTGTAAACCGGGGTATGTACAAAGGTTTATTAGAGTTCGGAATTTTTGAATAAGGGTAAGTTTTGTGGTTAAGGTAGATTTTGCGTGTTGTTTGTTTCCTCCCTCCGCAGGAACAACGAAGGAAATGATTGTACATATTTGCATGACTGTTAAGGGGATTAGCATGTTAAGGAGAATAGGTAGGAAGTCCGACTCACTTCCCACAGCCCTCCTGCTTTATTTCGTAGGTTAGTTAAGTGTGAGACAGTCAGTGTTAAGACTGGAATGGTCGTGCCTGCAGTGAACCTAACAGGAGCTATG
The DNA here is from genome assembly GCF_964187855.1 of Myxine glutinosa. Lineage (NCBI taxonomy): Eukaryota > Metazoa > Chordata > Myxini > Myxiniformes > Myxinidae > Myxine > Myxine glutinosa. Next base: position 333,786,546 of record NC_136261.1, read on the forward strand.
GGGGGGGGGGGGGGATGGGGGGGGGGCTGTGTTATGTCGGTGGGGTAAAGGAATATCTCGAGTCAGGTAGATCTGAATAGGTAACATGTTTCATCTGTCACGATAAGGAATCAACCCTGTAATAAGTTCCATGTGTCGTCTGGTTTGTCGGGTAAGAGTATACCTGTGAACATACCAGGATGTTCGGGTGATGGATAGTGTAGGGATTAGGATAAACCCCTGTGTGTCAAACCTGTGAGTCAAACCTTTGTCCCTTATGGCAATGCATTCCCCTATAAAAACTTAGATAGGCCCTTTAGCGCACACAGTAATTAAATCCCCATCCCTTACAACGACTTTGGAAGAAGCCAGAACGGGGCACCGCCGGGTGGCCGCCGTCAGCTACACCACGAGCTATGACCACGCCACAGGGAACGTGTGATTGGAGGGAAGGAGCTGGAAGGTTCGGTGGAAGGCACTGGTTGGTGGCGCGCCAAGGCTGACGTCACCGCCCAGGTTATAAAAGTGCGCTGCACGACATTTTAGGAGCTCTCTTGGGTTTTCATAGCGTGCAGTCGCAATTGCTCTCCTTTGACCCTCTCTCCCCTTTTGCCGTTCTTCTTCGCTGGTCTATTGGCGCTGTACGACATCTGTTGGTCCCTGCGCTTCTCTTCATCGGGCTGACGGTTCGCTCGTGGTGCTTGGAGCGGTGCTCGGTGCTTCTGGAGCTTAGAGTGGTGAACGGGGCCTCGTGTGCAAACGGCGAGGGCATTGGCTCGGGCCTAGTGAAGCGTGCGAGGCGGGTGGAGGATTTCTCCGCACCGGAGTTTGGAGCACCATTGGACGATACACTGCAAGACGACGGACAGATAAGACCGCACCCCACATTCACAATTACACGACGATTTATTTTGTTCATTCATCCCTGTGTCCTGTTGTCGAGTCTGGTGTGTGGGATCCCAAATTTAGGAATTAGATTTATCGCCACGTTTCCCTGTCCCGATCCTTATTACAATAAACCCTTTTATTATTTCTCATTCCCAGCCTGGTGTTGGGCTAGCGGCTAGGGTGCCAGCTTAGGATCCTGGGTACGAATCCCGGTCGATCGCTGAATTAACGCCAGGGGGTTGACTCAGCCTGTCATCCTTTCGAGGTCGGCTAATTGAGTACCAGTTAACTGGTAATTCCCTGTTTGTCGTAAAAGGCGACAAAAAGGGTTGGCGGCAGGAAGGGCATCCGGCCGTAAAACATTGCTTCAAAAAGGGGACCAACAAAAACAACAACAACCACGGTGCCCGAAAAAGGCCAACCCCCGCTTTGCGGGGAAAAATGGCCTCTCAAGGTGTTTTTTTTGTTTTGTTTTTTTCCCCTTCCACTCTGGTGTCCGTTTGAGTTTGTTCCCCTTCCACAGTTACGCGCTCCCACTTCTTCCTCTTCCCATCTTCTCTTCCCGCGTTTTATAGCTGAATCCATGTTTGGTCGTCGCCTCAAGTAAGTCCGTTTTGGTCCATCCGCGGTCCCTGGTGTTAACCGGAAGGGTCCACGCGACCAAAAAAAAAAAAAATATATATATATATATATATATACATACGTATATATATATATTGTTGCGGATATGAGGATTGCATTTTTTTGATTGTGTTGTATTGTGGTAAATTGGTGATGAATATTGTTTATTCTGTGCCTCCTGCCTCCGGAGCTGTGTAAAGGTCAAAGGGCGTCCCATAATTAGTCCAAGAGCATGCACGTCAGCCCATCATAGAATACCCCTGTTCGATAGTTATATCTTATTATGTGTTTTAGGGTAAGGCTGTGTCTCCCATTAATTGAAATACTCCATTGCACCAGTGAAAGAGATAGATTCCCTTCATTCCCATTCCCAAAACTTTCATTTCCCCTTTCGTCATTGCCAGGCCTCGAGTGCCATTGCCAAGAACCTCCCCTCCAATTGCCGCCATTGACCACGAGGCAGGGTCAGAGAATAAAGGCGTGTCTCCATCTCGTCATAGAGGGGAGGAGTGAGCCAGCCCCACTCGACCAACCATGAGCCAGGGGTTTGGCTAGAGAGGGCGGAGGAAGAGCGATCGGGGAGGTTCGCAAAGGTTGAGGGGCGGGGCCTATATAACCCACGGCAGGGCGTTTCCCGAGGAGATGAGCTTTTACAGAGAGACGAGAGGGAGTCCAAGCAGTTGGGTCCAAGAGAGGCGCTTTGAGTTGAGTCCGGGAGAAGTCCAGAGTTGAGCTGCAGCTCGAGCCACCGAAACTGCACTTACTACAGCTCGAGCCACCGAAACTGCATTTACTGCAGCTCGAGCCACCGAAACTGCATTTACTGCAGCTCGAGCCACCGAAACTGCATTTACTGCAGCTCGAGCCACCGAAACTGCATTTACTGCAGCTGGAGCCACCGAAACTGAAGCCACAGCAGCGTGAGGCCTGGACGGCAGTATGGAGCAGGGCCGCGAAGGAGCGGCGGCTGCCCAACGAGTCGATCGGCTGCAGGACCAGTTGGACCTCCCTATCCCGCCAGCCATCCATCTCCCGCCAGTCCTATCATCATTCCCCGCGTGAGTCTGTCCTTGTTTGTTCTGTCCCTGGGTTAATTAAGCTTGTATAAGCTAAGGATTTCACTGTGTCACCTGCGTCTCATGTGCCTGTAAATAAACGTGACTGCTCCTTTTTGCTTGTGTGTAAATAATAATAAACCCCATTACTCTTCTGTACGTCTTCTTCCTCTTTGCATTCGGTCGCTTTAGAGTTTTCCATATTGAGCAGCTGCGGTGCGATACGGCCAACGTTTGGGGTTGAATCGTGTTAGTCGGGGAATAACTGTTCGGTCGCGGAAATACCACCGCTCGGTAAAATAACATCTTTAACCGCGTCCGTAACAATATATATATATATATAATTCCGAACCGTAAATTCGAGAAAATTTTGTCCCTAATTCCGAATGTATTTCTATAACCGAACCGCCAACATAGCGTTAGCGTCGTTCATATTTCCCGCCGCGAGCATCGTTCATATTTCCTGCGCATCTTCGCGCAGCATCACCAATGCCTGCTCCCGCATGCACAACCCGGAAGTCGCTTTGTTCCTTCAGTTCGTCGGTTGTACTAGTTCTGGCAGCATCTCTCGTGTGTTCGTCGCTAGTTTACCTCGTGTTTTCACCTTGATTTGTGCTTTTTTTCTTTGAAGATAACCCTTACCCATTCACCATAGCACCTAAGAAGAGCAGTGAAGGCAATAAGAATAAGAGGAAGGCGGTGAGAGCGACAATTGAGGTGAAGAAACAACTTATCGCTAAGCATGAGGGCGGTATGCGTGTGATGGATCTCGCTGCTATGTTCGAGATGCCGAAATCGACCGTGTGTACGATTTTGAAAAATAAGGAAGTGATTAAAGCAGCTGATGTGGCAAAAGGTGTTACGACTCTGACCCCTAGGAGATCGAAGTTTATGGAGGAGATGGAAAAACTCCTCTTAGTTTGGATAAATGAGAAACAGTTGGTTGGTGCTGCCATCTCTGAGGGCATTATCTGTGAGAAAGCGAAGCTCCTGCACGGTGACCTTATAAAAGACTTGCCTGCAAGTAGTGCTGATGGTGATGAGTTTAAGGCTAGTAGGGGGTGGTTTGAAAAGTTTAAGAGAAGAAGTGGGATCCACAGTGTTGTTATGCATGGAGAGGCTGCTAGTTCGAATAAGGATGGAGCAGCAGACTTTGTGAATAAATTTAGTGCGTTTGTGAACACTATGGGGTATGTGGCACAACAGGTGTTCAATTGTGATGAGACAGGCCTCTTCTGGAAAAAGATGCCAAGGACGACCTACATAACGAAGGAAGAGAAGTCTGTACCAGGCCATAAGCCAATGAAAGATAGGCTTACTCTCTTGTTGTGTGCTAATGCTAGTGGAGACTGCAAGATAAAGCCTTTGCTTGTGTACCACTCAGAGAATCCACGTGTGTTCAAAAAGAACAATGTGATTAAGAGCAAGCTTAATGTTATGTGGAGGGAAAACGTGAAAGCATGGGCTACCAGGCAGTTCTTCACTGAGTGGATTCATGAGGAGTTTGCCCCTTCTGTGAAGGCTTATCTTGAGGAGAAGAATCTACCCCTGAAGGCTCTTCTTGTGATGGACAATGCTCCTGCTCATCCTCCAGGCTTGGAAGAAGATTTGGAGGAAGAATCCAGCTTCATCAAGGTGAAGTTCTTGCCCCCCAATACCACACCTCTCATCCAGCCCATGGACCAGCAAGTCATCTCAAATTTCAAGAAGTTGTACACCAAGGCTATGTTCCAGAGATGCTTTGAGGTGACAAACGAGACTGAACTGACCCTCAGAGACTTTTGGAAGGATCATTATAATATCCTCCATTGCCTAAGAATCATTGACAAAGCATGGAGGGAAGTGTCTCTGAGGACAATGAACTCTGCCTGGAAGAAACTCTGGCCTGATTGTGTTGCAGGGAGAGATTTTGAAGGCTTTGAAGAACCTATTGTGCCTGCTATTGTAGCATTGGGTCAGTCCATGGGCTTGGAGGTGAGTGAAGAGGATGTGGAGGAGTTAGTGGAGGATCACAACAAGGAACTCACCACTGAAGAACTTCAGCACCTCCACAAGATGCAGCAAGAAGAAGTGGCAGTGGAAATTTCTTCAGAGGAGGAAGAGGGAGCTAGTGGTAACATTTCCAGTGCTGAAATTAAAGAACTGTGCTTCCATTGGTCTAAAACACAGGCCATTGTTGAAAAGTGGCACCCTAATAAAGCAGTGGTTAACAGGAGCATTAACTTGTTCAGTGACAATGTGATTGACCACTTCAGAAAAATTAAGAAAAGTCACCAACACCAGGCAACTTTGGAGAGGTGGTTCTCTAAAGAAAGCAAGCCTAGTGAGCCCCAACCCTCTACAAGTGGTGTTAAGAGACAAAGAGAGCAAACACCAGAAGCACAGTCATCTGATGTTAGCTTGGAAGGTGCCTCACCTTCCAAGCAATAAAACCCTCTCCCTCCTTCCTCCTCTCCAGCTTCCACATGCACCATCAGAACTCTCCAAGAAGGTAAATGCAGTTATTTTCATGTTAGTACATTTATTTCTTGTTTTTATTATTATTATTATTTGATATTTATGGCATTTACTCATCTTATTTTACCTTGAATCATGTGTATTTGCAGTTAACAGTGTCTTGATAATGGGTTTTTGGGGTCCAGGAACGGATTAATTCATTTTCCATTATTTCTTATGAGGAAAATAGTTTCTAATTCCGAACTTTTCCCAATCCGAACTGCCGCTGGAACGAATTAAATTCGGATTTAGAGGTCCCAATATATATATATATATATATATATATATATATATATATATATATATATATATATATATATATATATATATATATATATATATATATATATATATATTGTGAGAAACCACCGGTGAAACCACCTGTTCTCACCCAGATTTGGTGCCCCGCCCACCGCGTGACGTGGCCTCCTTGGAGCCTCACGCGATCGGGAGGCGATTCGGCACGTGATTGGTGGAGAGTCCAGGGAGCGCGGTCGCCATCGTGTGCAACGGACGCGGCTCGAAGGCTCCGAGTGGGAAATCTCAAAAGGGCTTTCCTTGAATCCTCACGACAGCCGAGTTGGGCTGGTCGATTACAGTTCGGTATTTTACGAGCGAGTAACTCCGGAAGAGAACGAGTGATTCCCGGATCTCGTGGATTGGAACCGTGAGTCAGATATTGCCTGCGTCGTGTTGGAGCTGCTGGCCGACCGTTCCTGCAGGCCTTGTGCGGTGTATTCCACTCTGTTACCCTCCGAGTCCCGGAGATCGTCGATTGGAACCGCGAGTGATCTTGCCTGCGTCCTGTTTGGAGCTTCTGGGGCCGACAGTTCCTGCAGGCTTTGTGCAGTGTATTCCATTCTGTTACCATTTATGGTTTTTGTGATCGAGCCAATAAAGCATCGTGCCTTACCCCTAGAAGGCCGATTAAAACACAATTGTGTTTATTGAGTTCTCTCTGTCCACTCCGTGGACTACTTGAAGCCCGGACATTAACGTCCGTATTCCGTGCTGGGAACCATTTCACAGCCGGGATCGCGACAATATATATATATATATATATACATGTATATATATATATATATATATATATATATATATATATATATATATATATATATATATATATATATATATATATATATATATATATACAGTGGTACCTCGGCTTACGAGTTTAATCCGTTCCGTGACGGAGCTCGTAAGCCAAATCGCTCGTAAGTCAAAGCAAATTTTCCCATTCAAATGCATTGAAATGCTATTAATCCGTTCCAGCCTCAAAAAAAAAACACCAATTTTTTTTGTTAGGTGCTTTTAAATAACAAAAATGTACTTTATAAATAACAAATAATGTATAAACAAGCACGACCTCGTATATACTGTACATAATACAAGAGAATGTAAAGAAATAAACTGGTTTTATTAAGCAGAGGAGAAGAGCATGCCAGGTGAGGTGTGCGTGTTGTCGACTTGGCGAGGCAGTACGATCGTACTCCTTCTACGATATGTACGATTTTGAAGCAGAAGGAGTCCATAAAGGCTATAACGCCAGCCAAGGGCGTTACGATTATTTCAAAGCTCCGGACCTCTATCCATGAAGATATGGAGAAGTTGTTGTTTGTGTGGTTGAAGGAGAAGCAGCTCGCAGGAGATACCGTGACCGAGAGCATCATGTGTTTGAAAAGATTGAAACTCGGATATCGAGCACGGACCACGAGGTGTTTTTTCTTTTTTCTTAATCTCGGTTTCAGTGAACTTTTGCTCTGTGCTCACGTGTACTGTACCTGTACCTGTAATGGTACGTCAGAGGATGGCACCTGTTGTCATCATATTAAGTGCAAGATGTTCTGCATCGTAAGTTGGTACACCGTGGTCTTTCGGCGGTGTTTAAGCCGGCCGTCTTGGCTTCTGTCACCATTGGCATTGAGTCTTTCAATGTAGGTAGGTCGTTGTGTGCCGGTGCCTTGGCCGAATTCCTTCATTGCTGCATTGTTAGCTCACCTGGTTTTTTATACCACATCTTTGGTTATCGGACCAGCGAATGACGTCATCTCCTCCAAAGTATGGCTTATTCTCACTTGTCTTGGACGATCTTCTACTTCTAGCCTTCCACCGTGCATTTGGTGTCCACTGTACTTACTGTACAGTGCCTGGTAAAATTGATGTAATGGGTTTTTGACCGTCAACGCCATGAACCGTCATGAACCGTCATGAACCGTCAACCGCCATGAACCGCCATGAACCGTCAACGCCATGAACCGCTAACACTCAAAAGCCCATTTATCGCGCCTTATAAAGCAAAACGCAAACCGAAAGCCATGCCTCTCAAGCGAGGCGTGCTTCCGTGGTCACGTGATCCACAGGTGTAGCTCATTATACCCGCACGCGCGACACGCTTTGGCGGTCACGTGACCAGCCACTCTGGAGGCGGGGATCCCCGCCGATGACGTCACCGGCTGGAGCAAGGAGATTCCTCGCTCATGTATTTCGACGATTGCGTGTTTTATATCCAAGCAGAGATGCTTTCACGGCAAGATAACCGCGTGACCGGAACCGGAAGCCACAACCGGAAAATTCAAAAAAATAAATTTTTTGAGCTCGTACATCGGATCTCGGCTCGTATCCCAAAGCAACAAACCGCCCGAGCGACGGCTCGTATCCCGAAAAACTCGTACGTTGGGGCACTCGTAAGCCGAGGTACCACTGTATATATATATATATATATATATATATATATATATATATATATATATAGCACCAACTATATATATATATATATATATAGCACCAACCAACTTTCAATTTTATATATATATATATATATATATATATATATATATATATATATATATATATATATATATATATATATATATATATATATATATATATATATATATGTATGTATGTATGTATGTATGTATGTATGTATATATATATATATATATGTATATATATATATATATATATATATATATATATATATATATATATATATATATATATATATATATATATATATATATATATATATATATATATATATATATATATATATATACATATATATATATATATATATATATATATATATATATATATATATATATTGTTGCGAATATGGAATTTGGCCTCCATATCCGCTTGTAAATATTCCCCTATTTTCTCCAATACTCCCCAACTTTCCCTAATCCCCCATTCCCTAGTCCCATTGCATGTAAACAACAATCAGTAGAGCCGACCTTCCCCTTATTCCCCCATTAAATGTCGTGCCCAGGTCCACCGCACCACACGTAGACAACTTTCGGACATCTTGCTAGTTATTCTTAGTCTATGTCAGTTAAGGCCTCGTTTCCATTAATTATGACTCTTCGTTGCACCAGAATGTGATTATATGGCATCAGTAGTGAGTTTAGGACCTTTCCCATACCTCCTTCCATCTTCTTCCCCAACAATTACAACAACAACAGAGGAGATGGCGGCGGCGCGGGGGAGGATGCGTCCTCACACCGGCTCGATTAGCGCCATTGACCACGCGCTCCACGGGGTTACCACGGAGGGGCTGGCTGTCAGCTCCTCCTCAAGGGCGGAGCCTGGTAACCCCCCGCACCCAATCAGAAGGGCGGACCGATTCCATCTGGGGCGGCGCTAACGAGCCGAGGGCGTGTCACTCCCCGCCGGATATACGCGGCCCCGCGCCGGATGTGACACCAGATGCGCCCCGCCTGAGAAAGAACGTTGCCTGCGATCGCTGAGAGGAAGAGAACCCGCCTGTGAAAGAACGTTACCTCCGAGCGCTGTGACCTCCCCGCATCTTTGGACCGGACCGAACCGTGTTGATTCTGCCCCGAGCCCAGGTGCACCTGGAGCCACCGATACCTGCCTTTCCCTGCCATCAACCCCCGTGTGAGTCAGCCGTTGTCCCGTTTACCTGTCGTCTGTCCGGGGTTAAGATAAGCCTGTGTCTAAGTGCCCATCTTTTCTGTGCTTTACCTCTAGCCCCTGTAATCTAACCTTTTCCGTACGAATATAATTGAGAATCGAAACATTAGTGTCTGTCATTATAATCCAGCCGGGTGTCTTCTTTTCCTTTATTGATCCAGCGTAGCGCGGCTCCGTCAACGTCGAGTATAATCGGGTAATTTGTGCGGACACGACGGCCATTCCGCTCGGCCCACCTTAACATCAAAGTCGTGTCTGTAACAATTGGTAGTCAGGAGGTGGGATTCGAACCTGGGACTAAATTTATTTAGCCCAAATTTTGGACACCAATTGTGTTAGTACGGTAACAATTGGTGTCGAGGAGTGAGATTCGGACCCGGGACTAAATTAGTTAGGCCCAAATTTTGGGAGGGAAAATCGATTCGGAGCGCGTACTGCGCTCGACAAAATCGATCCGGAGCGCGGTCCCGCGGTTACTGCGCTCGACGAAATTATAACAGCAAAATTTGGATTTGTGTTACGAAACTCGAATTTTGAAAGTCGCGCTATGGCGGATCAAGACGGCTGGGGTCCGGTAGGGGAGAGTGAAGCAGGGTCGGTCCAGGACCAAATTGAGGGACATGAGGGACAGGAGGAGAGCGAAGCAGTGAGGGCGGCAGGTTCGCAAAATAGCGTCGTCACGCACGAGGTGGCGGGCGCGCAAAATGGCGCCTCGCACATAGCTACGGCGGCCGCACCCGCTGCACAAGTGGGAGGGATGGCCCAAATGCAGGCCCTCATGGAGCAATTTATGATGCAAATGACGGCCCTTATGGAAAAGAATAGTGAGCAAATGGGGGTAATAAGGGACGAAGCGAGGACTCGGAGTGAGCAATTGGGGGTAATGAGGGACGAAGCGAGGGCTCGGAGTGAGCAATTGGGGGTAATGAGGGACGAAGCGAGGGGTACCGGTGAGGGGTTAGACAACGGGATAAAGGAGGTGAAAAATGGGTTAATGGGGGTAGAAAATAGAATGGCTGCCCAGGAGAATCAGATAGAGGGAGTGAAAAATGGGGTAGAGGGAGAGGAGATTGGAAGAGGTGTGAGTGAGGAGGTCGGAGGAGTGCGCGAGAAGGTGAGGCACTGTGAGGAGCACATGGAGAAGGAGGTGAGAAAGGGGACTGTAAAGTTACAAGGGGGCATAGAGGACCTGACGCAGGAGGTGGAGCAGCTGACGGTGGGACAGACGGAGTTAGTGGAGCAGGTTCAAAGGAACACTGCGGTATTAGGAGGTTTAAAAGCGACACAGAAAGAACTAAAAGATGACTTGGTAGCGACGAAGAGGGAATGTCAGATGGTACGTGAGGGACTGACGGCGAGGTTGGACGAGGTGGTAGTGGTAATGGAGACGAAGGACCGGCAGGTGAGGACGCACCTGGAAACGGTCAAGGTAGCCTTGGAGGACGAGCTTGAGGAGACGTACCGGGGAATAAAAGAGGTGAGGCACAAATTAGAAGAAGTGGAAGAAGGGGTGAGCGAAATTAAGAAGCGACGGAGAGGGGATAACAAAGAGATAAAAGAGGAGATAAAAGAATTGGTCCAAAGTCTGTGTTTGGATCGTGATGTGCTCATTAACCGGATGAGGGATTCGCAGGTGATGGAGGAGAAGCGAAGAGGAAGAGGACCCGGTGTAAGTGGTGACCAATATGGTCGTGCGTATGATGCGCCAGGGGATTTAAGAAGCTTGGGGATTGGTTTGGATCCGGGTGTTCGTGAAAGGCCGTTGGTGAGGTGTGTGACAGGTCTGGTGTGCGAAAGAGGAGGTGTGCGAGAAAGTCCGACTCTGGGGTGTGTGAGGAAAAAGTGTGTGCCAAGGAGTGAGGGTGTTGGCGAGAGTGAGTCGGTCGTAGCGTGTGTGCAAGGGAGCACATGGAAGCGCGGTGTGGTAAGTGTTACAGAGGGTGTGACGGGAGAGTGTGCGCGAGAAAGGTGTGTAACGGACAGGTGCATGGGGAAAGAGTGCGCTGTCAAAGGCAAGGAAGAATGCACACCTGTGGTGAGTGTTACAGAGGGTGTGACGGGAGAGTGTGCGCGAGGAAGGTGTGTGACGGACAGGTGCATGGGGAAAGAGTGCGCTGTCAAAGGCAAGGAAGAATGCACACCTGTGGTGAGTGTTACAGAGGGTGTGACGGGAGAGTGTGCGCGAGAAAGGTGTGTGACGGACAGGTGCATGGGGAAAGAGTGCGCTGTCAAGAGTAAGGGTGAGTGCGCTGTCAAGAATGGAGGTGAGAGTATTGAGAGTGACAAGGAGAGTGAGTTGGTTGTGACAGGTGAGCGAGGATGTACACCTGGGATGGAAGGATGCACACCTGGAATGGTAGAGCGTGAGTGGGAATGCACGCTGGAGTTGGTGGTGAGGCACGTGGTTGGGTGTGCGAATGAGGGCACACCTGTGATTGTCACAGAGGAGGTGACCGAGGAGGGGGCGCGAAGCGGTGTATTGGTGAGGTGTGCGAGCAACGAATGTGTGCCAAAGTGTTCGGTGGTCAGGTGTGTGACCAAGGCTGTGAGTGGAATGGGTGTACCTGGGTGTGTAAGGAAAGGTACGAGGAGCATGGGCACGGCTGGATGTGTGAGCAAGGAACGGGCTGCGGGGTGTAAGCGTCCAGGTGAAGCATCGACGTTAGACGGGGTAGAGTTTAGAACGACTTATAGCCGAATCGGGCCCTCGGTGCGTGCTGGGCCTCGCTTTGAACGGCCGCGTCCGTGCTCCACTAGGTGGAGCGGGCAGCTGGATAGGAAGGGTCGTCATGGCGACCACTTTTTGGTGAGGCATTCCGGCAGGCCGAGATCGAGCCATGGGATGGCTCCGTGCCGAGATGGTGCGTGGGATCTCGGCCCGGGTAAACCTCCTTCCCTGCACCGAATGCCGGATGTATCCAGCCGCTGGCACAAAACAACCAGCATCCATTGCTTGGCTTTACGAAGCCGGGCTTTGGACAGGGATTGGCGCACCGAGAGGTATTAGTGAGTAGACTGGGTGATGAGGTTAGTGTTTTGGCCCCAAAATTAGAGAAAAACAAAATTTGATGATTGGCAAGGGATTGGCAGTAGTGATTGGCAGATGATGAGTAGTGATTGGCAAATTTTTGATTGGTTAGAATTTAGGTGTACAAAATTGATAGTGAGAGACCCCCGATGTGGTGGGATGGCAAATCCACCATCCCTCACAGACGTGGGGCAAAGGAGCTATAGTTTATGGGGTGTATGGCAGTGAAAACTAGCCCGGGTGGGTTAGGTTATATTGTAGGGATCTAGAAGAGATTGACATTAGGTAACGTTAAGGTTAGTTAGTGACTGATACCTGTAGTGGGGACGCAGGTAGATTAGTGTGGATGATAATGACGTGGGAGCGCAATAGTTTAAAGGGACGACTGGGAAGCGCAAGTTTCAGAAGGGAGTAGTTAGCTGAGATGATGCCGTGTGTGTGAGAATTGAACAGGTGTGATTGCACAGGTGTGCAACTGGACAGGTGTGTGGAGCCGTGTATGAGTAGTGAGTGTGTGGATCAGCGCGAATGCGCTTGGGGAGAGAAGGGTGCAGGTGGCACCAGGTGTGAGAGCACAGGTGTGCAAGTACAGGTGTGTGGAGAGAGTTGGAGTAAGTGGTACGGAGTGGTGTGCATGGTGCGAAGGTGTGGATGGGGGAAGAGTGGACCCCCTTTCACGAGTACCCGGGGCGGGTAGTGTAAGTGTTAGGTAGAGGGTACAGGTAAATTGTGGTTGGATATTGGCACTTGTGGTGCGGTTGCAGAATGGTGTTGTGAATGGGTGCATTAGTGTTGTGGAAATGGCTGGGCGTGTAGCCTGTTAGTGCGTGTAGTTGGTTGGGCACTCCACCACTGTGAGGATGTCGGCCAGGTGAGGCCGCAGGTGGGCTCTGGGAGCCGGTAGAGTTGTGGATGGGGCCCGAGGATCCGGAGGACGGACCCGGGTAGCCCAGTGCCAGAGAGGGCACCGAGTGGGGAGAGTGCCAGAGGGCCTTCCCCAGGTAGTTAGGTTAGGGCAAGGAGCAGGTAAGCTCGGAGGCAACTGCAGTGGTGGAGGTGTGCAGGTGGGTAGACCCACTGGGAGAGGTACACGCCACAGCCCAGAAATTGTGCGAGGGCACCGGGAGATGAATCGGGGGAGTGAGACCCCAAATTGAAAAGCACCACAGTTTGGCCAATGGGAATTGGTTTTTAGAACCCATAGTGTAAGAGGGCCAATGGTTTGGCCGGAGAGAGACCCCGGGTAGTGTAAAGTTGTTAAAGTCATTTAGGAAATAGTTAGGATTGATGAACCTGTCGCACCATACGCAGCCACTTACCTGTGGTGATGATGATGACTCCACACCTGTGTTTTCTTTGTTTTGTTGCAGGAAATGAGATTGCTGTGGATTGTGAGACGCATCACGACGTGGATGAGACATTGGGGTGATTCCATCTCTCCCTCCCTAGGAGGGACTGATGATGAATTGGTAATGGCAAATTTTGATGTTGAGTTGAAAATGGCAAATTTTGATGAGAGTTGAAAATGGCAAATTTGATTGGTTAGGAGGGAGAGAAGACGAATTTGGTTTATGGGAGGAACGGGGAAGACAGTAGGGATGTTTGTTGATTTGTAAAGTAGATGTTTATGGGTAGTGTTGTGTTGTGTGGATACAGTAAGGGGTAAGGGAGGGGCCATGTAGGTTACCTGGTGGGGGGGGGGCGTACGATAGGAACGTACCTGTCTCACCTGGTTCCCATGTGCCCCCAGTGTGCATTACCTTATATTGCGTGCACTTTTGCGCCCTTACCACCTTACTCACTTGTCTGCTTCTTTTGTCTCCCACCTCCGAGGATCTGGCTTTGGGGTAGAGAGAGAGGAGAGAGAGAGGTGCTGGCTGCGCAGTTGTGGGCCTGCACTTTCGCTGTTTGCTGCCGGGATCGATACACCATATGGACCGCAATGTTTGTGGCCACCCACAATGGACCGCAGTTCGTTTGCGGCCAAGCACCACCCGGGGATGGACCTATGGGTCAACGTGGCACCTATGCCATACAGGTGAACCACTTTTAGTTAACACCAAGTGCACCACAAGAAGAGCAAGAGACACCTGCAGGGTTAGGGGTTGTCGAATTTATTTTTATTCCAATGAACAATGGTGACTGCACCGATTGGTGGTGGGGTGGTGCTTTTGATGCTCGGGAAGGGTGCTCTGCACGTTATTAAAGGCCGTCGGCCACAGAGCACTCGTGGGTTGGTGTATCGATGCTGGCAAGCGCGCTCTCTCTATGCATAACATCTGCATGTGTTCCTCCAAAGACAGGTCCTGGATCGTAGTGTAGATATCAGCGTAATCTTGTAAATAATGCTCCCTACCGGCTGTATGTTTAGTTTGAGAATTCTTTCCGGATTCGGTTATCCTGTGGGTGTGTTTCTGAGAGGAGAAGGGTGCAACGTCGCAGGGGGACATATTTACTCATTTGTGAATATCTATAAAACTGTCGCACTCAGGGTAGAGTTAATAGTAGAGGGAACTACATTGCGTGCCACACTAAAGTAGGTAAAAATTTATCGGGTCGGGACGCCCCGAGGGTAGAGAAGGGTGCAATGTTGCGAATATGGAATTTGGCCTCCATATCCGCTTGTAAATATTCCCCTATTTTCTCCAATACTCCCCAACTTTCCCTAATCCCCCATTCCCTAGTCCCATTGCATGTAAACAACAATCAGTAGAGCCGACCTTCCCCTTATTCCCCCATTAAATGTCGTGCCCAGGTCCACCGCACCACACGTAGACAACTTTCGGACATCTTGCTAGTTATTCTTAGTCTATGTCAGTTAAGGCCTCGTTTCCATTAATTATGACTCTTCGTTGCACCAGAATGTGATTATATGGCATCAGTAGTGAGTTTAGGACCTTTCCCATACCTCCTTCCATCTTCTTCCCCAACAATTACAACAACAACAGAGGAGATGGCGGCGGCGCGGGGGAGGATGCGTCCTCACACCGGCTCGATTAGCGCCATTGACCACGCGCTCCACGGGGTTACCACGGAGGGGCTGGCTGTCAGCTCCTCCTCAAGGGCGGAGCCTGGTAACCCCCCGCACCCAATCAGAAGGGCGGACCGATTCCATCTGGGGCGGCGCTAACGAGCCGAGGGCGTGTCACTCCCCGCCGGATATACGCGGCCCCGCGCCGGATGTGACACCAGATGCGCCCCGCCTGAGAAAGAACGTTGCCTGCGATCGCTGAGAGGAAGAGAACCCGCCTGTGAAAGAACGTTACCTCCGAGCGCTGTGACCTCCCCGCATCTTTGGACCGGACCGAACCGTGTTGATTCTGCCCCGAGCCCAGGTGCACCTGGAGCCACCGATACCTGCCTTTCCCTGCCATCAACCCCCGTGTGAGTCAGCCGTTGTCCCGTTTACCTGTCGTCTGTCCGGGGTTAAGATAAGCCTGTGTCTAAGTGCCCATCTTTTCTGTGCTTTACCTCTAGCCCCTGTAATCTAACCTTTTCCGTACGAATATAATTGAGAATCGAAACATTAGTGTCTGTCATTATAATCCAGCCGGGTGTCTTCTTTTCCTTTATTGATCCAGCGTAGCGCGGCTCCGTCAACGTCGAGTATAATCGGGTAATTTGTGCGGACACGACGGCCATTCCGCTCGGCCCACCTTAACATCAAAGTTGTGTCTGTCACAATATATATATATATATATATATATATATATATATATATATATATATATATATATATATATATATATATATATACATACATATATATATACATATATATATATATACACATATATACATATATATATATATATACACACATATATACAGTGCATTCAAAGTATTCAGACCCCTTCACTTTTTTCACATTTTGTTATGTTGCAGCCTTATGCTGAAATCGTTTAAATTCATTTTTTCCCTCATCAATCTGCACTCAATACCCCATAATGACAAAGAGAAAACAGGATTTTAGAAAGTTTTGCAAATTTATTAAAAAGAAAAAACTGAAATATCACATTGACATAAGTATTCATACCCTTTGCTATGACACTTGAAATTTAGCTCAAGTGCCTCCCATTTCTCTTGATCATCTTTGAGATGTTTCTACACCTTGATTGGAGTCCACCTGTGGTAAATTCAATTGATTGGACAAGATTTGGAAAGGCACACACCTGTCTTTATAAGGTCTTCCAGCTGACAATGCATATCAGAGCAAAATCCAAGCCATGAGGTCGAAAGAACTGCCTGCAGAGCTCAGGGACAGGATTGTGTCGAGGTCAGATCAGGGGAAGCCTACAAAAAAATATTCTGCTGCATTGAAGGTTCCAAAGAGCACAGTGGCCTCCATAATTATTAAATGGAAGAAGTTTGAAACAACCAGGACTCTTTCTCGAGCTGGCCGCCCGGCCAAACTGAGCAATGGGGGGAGAAAGGCCTTGGTAAAGGTGCAGTCACACTATGACGTTTTAGAGAAACTTATATCTTGCGTATGAAAAATCATAAAATAATGTCAACACGTCGGCATACGCCCAAAAAAGCATCGAAAATTCTACAGCATGAATAAATTGGGCGTATGCATAACGTATTGAACGTATACATAGCGTATGTCTAACCTATTAGTAACCTATCACTAACTTATATATAACTTATGACAGCATATCCCAGCGTATGGCCAGCATATGGCCAGCATTCTCGACTTATGCCCAATGTATGAGTAACTTATGAGAAACCTATGCGCAGCGCGCTCGGCGTGTTGCCGACGATCACGTGACGTTCTGCATAAATACGGCGCCGATCTCTACAGTACCACGAGCTATCAACATCAACATGGCACCCAAGAAAACGAAGAAGACAGCAACCGAGACGTCTGCCAGGGGCCGAGGTAGAGGACGGGTGGAGAAGTGATGGTGAGCTACTCACAGGCCCCCATATATACAGTGACAGCAAAACGCTGGCAAAACGCCAATAATACGCTAGTTGTACGGTAGAAACACGTTCAATAAGTTACTCCATCGTCAGACATACGTCTAATACGTCTGAATACGTCAATATGCGTTGCAGATACGTCAGATATAGGTTAGATATAGGTTAGAAGTAAGTTACTCATAGGTTATCAATAAGTTAGCTGTACGGTACACCTTCATGCCAACGTATCTCGACGTATGAGTAACCTACCTCTAACGTATTTAACGTATGTCTAGCGAATGTCTAGCGTATGCCTAACGTATGCCTAACCTATGAAGAGAACGTCGGCATACGCCCAAAATTTTTGTGCATGCACAAAAATTTATTTCGGCCTCTGCGTACAACAACGTATGCCAGCTTGCTTTTAACGTATACAACTTATACCAAACCTACCCCTAACTTATGTCAACGTACACCAGCGTGTTGGTGAAAATTCACATACGTCGGCATAAGTTACTGCTATACGTTATAGTGTGACTGCACTTTAAGAGAGGTGACCAATAACCCAATGGTCACTCTGGCTGAGCTCCAGAGATCCTGTGTGGAGATGGAAGAAACTTCCAGAAGGACAACCATCACTGCAACACTCCACAGATCTGGGCTTTATGGCAGAGTGGCCCCAAAACTAGCTCAAGTCCTTCGTGAGCCCAAAATATAATCAGTTCATCTTTACCTCATTATACATACCTGCACTAAGTTTGACAAAGATCCTTTCAGCCATTCTCAAGATATTGTGGAAACAAAAAGCTGTCAGATGGACGGACGGACAGACAGACAGACAGACAGCAGGACAGACAACCCGAAAACATAATGCCTTCAGCAACTTTGTCAGCGAGGAATGGAAAGGAGGCTTTAGAGAAGCAGAAGGAAAATAAGGGAAAGATAGAGGGAAAAATTTGGTTGGAGGCTGTGGGGGGAGGGAGAGGGGGACGTCATCACATTATCGCCATGAACTAATAACTTGTCCTTATGGACAGGTTAATTCCCACAGAATTATGGACGGGTTAATTCCCCCAGAATTGGCATATTTTGGTAAGATTTGTAATACCGTACTCCTTGTCATGAAATTGTGACTAAGTCTGAACCCAGGTAACAATGCGACTTCTGTCCACTGCGCGGCAGTTATAAGAATTCGGACATCCAGCGCAATGATCATTCCTGTGACATTTACTGTATGTTACATAGGTGCTTAAATAGATGGTACGTACAATCACTTTGTTCGAGGCTTGCTTGTGCTCGATTGTACACCCATTACTGATCCAGATGAATGCTGAATATTGATATGATGTTCGCTGGTTTTCTTTACAGGTATTGCTGGGGATCTATTTCGATTAAACTCAAGAACTGAGCCAATGTTGTAACTCTGGTTTTTACAACACTCCTTTCCCACCGGCAGCGGCATTGTGCCATACATATTTACATAGAGAATTGGGGTGCTCTCCCCACGCTGAACCCCTGGGATTTCTGAACTCCCGGAATTTTTTTTCTTTCTTTTATCACCTAAAACCTCCCTGTGCACACCCCAAGTGTAACCAGCGGTTTTCAACACATTCCGTTGAGAGTTTCAGGAACGTTTTGAAGTCAAACGCACGCGCACAAACAGACACTTCACAAATTAATAGTACGATTACAATGCCATTTTGCATTTCTGCATGCAGCTATAAAAAGGCCCATTCATTCTCAGAATATTTGTTAGGTACAGTGAAAACAGGTAAAGTATGTACTCAACTGAGTGCCATTTGGGGCTGTATATTTATTATGCATGCATTGGAGATTTAGGGTTGGGAGGGCGTCAGAAGGAAGGGTTGAATACTTAAGCCTATCAATCACAATTGCTGGTAGACAAACACCTACTTTGTATCATTTTAAGATATTTCAGTACTCGTTGCTCTGTCACCATGGTATAAGAGCGTAGACACCAAGTTACACGGCTTATTACCCTCCACCACCAAAGGTGGACAGAGGTTATGTTTCACCCGTCTGTCAGTTTGTTACTTGGTGAAATAGTCAGGTTCACTATGTTTTTTCGTTCAAAATCATGGTGGATTAGCAAACCTATACATTTTTGGAAACGTTATTACATGGAAAATCTGAAAATCAATGTTTACATTTGCCAATTCCGACCAATTCGATTCGACCAATTCGACCAATCGACCAATTCCATTCCACCAATTCGACCAATCGCTTCCATCGACCATTCGACCAATTCGATTGATTCGATTGATTCGATTCGATTCGATTCATCGAATTCGATTCGATCGACCATTCGACCAATTCGATTTGCCAATCAATTTGACCGACCTTTGCTTGTGTGGAACGGACTGTGAAAACGATGCGGACTATATTGTCGGATACGACACACAGGACAGTGATGACGAACTCTAAATGGCATATTCTGTAATCGTGTATGTTTGATGCCATTGACTGCCTGCGTATATTTTGTCATTGACTGCCTGTGTAGATGTGAAGTTATACTGACTGCATGTGTATATATGATTTTGCTGACTGCCTGTGTATATTTGGTGATATGAATTATTGTGACACATTTTGATGTTATTAACTGCCTGTACAAAATGATAACATGTATTTGATTATGCAACTTATCGCGAATATAAAGACAGTATTTTGCAATTCAAAACCTTTGATTCGTGTCTTACCATTCCCCATAGCACTAATTTGATACTTTTATTGGATTCCTTGTCCCTGAAAATATAGGTTTAGTATATTTTAAAAAGTTTTTAGGGTAATTAGAGGCAGAAATAGAACAAAATATGTATTTTACAGTGGCCATTTTGAAAATCCAAAATGGCCACCATACAGGTATCTCTCCAAATGTAAACATTGATTTTTAGTTTCCTTATGCTATAACCTTTCCAAAAATGTATAGGTTTGCTAATCTACCATGATTTTGAAAGAAATATTATTTATTGACATAGTGAACCTGACTAGAAAGTATCTTGTCAAGCATGTTGGTCTGTAGCGTGTTTGTCACACGATTTTTGACCACGGTTTGGAAGCAATCGTTCTGAATTTATTTGTGTCAAGAACCGGCCAAGAACAGCAACGAGCATTTTTGGTCAGGATTGGAATTTTTAAAAGTGATTCTTCACCATTGACAAATAGGGCCAAAAACAATACATATAATGATATCTCAAAGTTGAGGACAGGTTGGGTGTGTAACAAGGAATGATTGATTCAATTTCGGTGAAGATCTGAATTTGGATCAGGATGAGAGTTTTTTTAATTGAAGTGATTCTTCACCATTGAGAGATGCAGATCTGGCCTACCAGTGGGATACAAAACTTTAACTGTTCAGCCTGGTGGAGATATGCAATGTACCGAGTGCCCTTCTCGTTTTATATGGGAAGGGTGGGTACTTGCACCCATGTATACATAAGTGCATAGGTGGAAGGACAGTGAAAGGAGAAAGGGATAGGGAAAGGTGAGGGAGTCAAAATTCCTCCCATATGTGCGCATAATAAATATATGGTCCCTTTGAATTCATGATAATAAAGTAAAGGTCTGTAAACCATGTCTTTTTCTTTTCTAGCACCATTGCCAAAAGTATAATTCCCCCCTTAGAGTCGACAGCAATGACTGTTTTCACTCATAAACTTTATAATTTGGTCAGGGTCACTGATGGGGTCAGGGTCACCCAGATAGCTCAGATGGCAGAGCACTGGTACGGTTCACCAGAGGGCCTGAGTTCGATTCCTGGTCTGGCCGTGTAATTTTCCCACATACACCAATTAAACTTTATAGTTTTCGACGCCATTGTTTTATTGCGTGGTACTTTGGGTAAAAGTGCAAATTAAATAATTCGATTTTGATTCGACTAAAGCACTTGTTACATTACCCATTAACCACCATTAGTGGTCAATGCAATTATTGTGCTTGTGCCACAGAATGTACTGCAGATATCACATGATATCATCTGAGCAAGCTAATTTGCATTTCCAGTTGAAGACCAGACTTACCTATTGGATCCGGATGTCCTCTGGTAACAACAACAATATGAAAATCCACATTACATATACTCCAGCGTCACTCCGTCAAAAGCTGCTGAAGCAAAACTTAAACACGATACTCATTGCATTTTCTTCATTCAAACAGCTACCAGCAGCACAGGAACATTGGAGTCACTGTTTAATCAATGAGGAAAGCTCAAAGCAAGCGTATGGCCCAAAAACAAATTGTGTCCGTGAAAATGAGCTTAATGGTAACAACAACAATAACAAACGTAATAATTCAAGGGCTCATTAGATCTAACTAGGGCGTGCCCGTACGTGGGTGCAAAAAAACATGCGTGCAAACAACAACAAAAAAAAACTTTGAAACCACGTGGCAGTAACGACCACAGAACCCCCCCCTCTATTTACATGAAATGGTTTGGTCCATTCGCAAAGCCAAAGCGAACGGCTTGCGAGTACGGTAGAACCCCCCCCCCCCCCCCCCTCTATTTACATGAAATGGTTTGGTCCATTCGCAAAGCCAAAGCGAACGGCGAACGGATAAATCGCCATAGCTCGGTAACTACTTCTCCGATTAATATGAAACCTTGAAAAGGCACATCCTCGGGTCCCCAGCAATATACCTGGCAAGTTTCAAGTATATCGGACCCGTGGTTGTCGAGAAACAGCGGTCACAGACAAACAAACACACAGACACACACACAGACACACACACAGAGATTACTGGAATTATAGATAGATGACAGAAGCAATGTCAGTGAATTTCCTGTGCTCTTCCTGCATTTTAAGAGTTCTCTCGATCTCAAGATGATTTAAGATCTCAAGAGTTTAAGAGTTCAAGCAAAAATAACGACATTGTAGCCAGACTTCATACATATGCTTGGTTCCTCTTCCTTCAATGGACTGGTACTGTGCAACGAGCAATTTTAGCAAAGCATGCCTTATACATTTTTCAGGTAATAAATTGTGACCTTTCACGAATATCAAAAGATGGGGACAAACTGCAAGTAATCTCCTCGATTCCCAAAGGATGCAGAAAATTTTCCAGTGGGTTTCCAGCACTCATGCTCCAAGGGAATAGTACAGGAGACAAATAGCCTGTCAGAACAAAAGCAAACCTGGCCACGGAAAAGCAAGTCTAACTTCCGTGGAAAAGAGCACAGCGACAAGCATACAGACAGAAACACTGGTTTCCTCTACAAGTTTCTAAAGCAACAGGAAAAAAAAGGTGACGCGAGACATATGGAAAGAAAAATAAAATTAAAAGGATATACTGGTACAAAGAAAACAGATAGTCATGGCCAAAAATATTGGCACCCTTGCACTTTTTTTCGAATAATGAACCATTTCTTCCAGAAAATTGTTGAAATTAAAAAATCTTTTGGGATCCACATTTCTATTCCTGCATTTTGGAGCGCAATGTTCAACCCATTGTCAGAAAGCTGGGTCTTCATCGAAGGTCATGGATCTTGCAGCAGGACAATGACCCACCACACTTCAAAAAGCACCCAGGAATGGTTCAAGCCAAAACGCTGGACTGTTCTGAAGTGGCCAGCAATGAGTCCACATCTAAATCCTATTGAACACCTGTGGGGAGATCTGAAAACAGCTGTTGGGAGAAGGCACCCTTCAAATCTGGGAGAACTGGAGCAGTTTGCACAAGAAGAGTGGGCCAAACTGCCAGTAGAGAGATGTAGGAAGCTCATTCATGGCTACAGGGATTACTTGACTGCAGTTATTTTGTCAAAAGCCTGTTACCAAATATTACGTTTCGGGTGTCAATAATTTTGTCAATGCCATTTCTTTTTATTTACTGATTTAAAAGAATATATCACATTCTCAATCAAAAACAAAGGTTCTATAATATTAAGTGAAATAAAATATTGTGGAGACCAAATACTTTTGTCAATTTCAACGTATTTTTAGAGAAAATTGTGAGTTATTTGAAAAAAGTGCAAGGGTGCCAATATTTTTGGCCATGACTGAACACAAGCTGACAAGAAATGGATGAAAAGGGTGGGATAACCTGAAAAATGAAACTACCAAAACGAACATGCCACATGCCACAAAAGAAAAGTTGTCCAAAAAAAGAGTCTTAACATCATATTATAATGACATAACATGACAAACAATGAAAAATGTCAGTCTGAAGACGATGACAAAAGAAAACCGAAAAATCCAATCTTTTAAGACTAATTGATGTTACAGAAATACAAAAATGTGCACTTTCCATTTCCCCCTATTTCAGCACCACTCAAGCTTTATTAAATGTAATGAAAAGTAGATGTTTGGCTTGGCCTGGGACACATGGTCCCACTCAGCCAGTCAATCTGGAAACTTGGAAACCATCGACACCCTTCCAAACGAATGCCAATCAGACAAATGCCAATGCATGGATACTGCATTATGCGCCAAAGCATGTGGCCTTGGCACGTGGTAGAAGTAAAAGCAAGCTAGCTTGAACTGCCAGATATGTGCTGGACTAATGTTAAACACGACGTGCGCATTGTGGAGGCCAAGCACTTGCCAAGAAGTTCAAACCCAGAACCTACAATTTTCAATTTGTGATACCACATTCAACTCAGACGTAGATCGTATGAGATTGAACAATCTGAGAAGCCACGGAAAAGGTACGGTTAAAAAAGCATCGTCATGAGAGATGAGAGTCAACATGGCGGTTCAGCAATACTTGTAAAAAAAAGCAAAGCTGTAAAGAAAGATGATTCCTGGCATTTTTTGACTGTTGTACGATTTTTTTCAGTGACATCGTGACACAATAAATTATTAGATAAATAATGTTTTCGAGAAAGGTGCAAATTAGGTGTTTGAACCACCTCAATGCTGTGTTGGAGAAGGCAGGTGTGGTTGTCGTAACATCGTAACAGGGCGAGCGGCGGTTAGTTCTAAATGCAGTTTGCCTCGAGTTTTGATGCAGCAATTACTAAGCATCATGATTCAACCGTAAAAATTTGAGGTTTCTCAGTTCAGGCATCAGTCTGCACTTTAAAAATAACAGAACAGAACAGAGTGATTTCTGTGATTTTTCTCTGACTTGTAAATAAATCCCCTGGTTATTTTTTCTTGAAGTGTGAGGCTCATATAATAGCAAGATAAAATTGACGATGGAGTAGCGGGGGCAACAATTGGGTCAAACCATTACACGAGAGTTCATCCAACACCTTAGTCCACGCAGACCTGAGAAACAAGGTCATGGGTGGGGTCTGCGAACGGCAAATTTGATTGGTTTTGGAGAAGTACGCGGAAAATGCCGTAATATTTAGTCTAAGTACTGCTAAATGGAAGGGATTTTAAAAGTGCCAAAAAGGCAATTTGTGTTCCACAGTGTTAAAGTATATAATACAATTAAGCAAAATAATATTAAAGGTCAGAAAAGTTTACTGCCATAGATGCAACATCTTTTACACCACTTTATTTTACAGATTAAATTAGTTCTTCATGTTTGTTGTTTGTGTCCTTTATGACCACCTTAAAAACCAAGTTTCCTGTTTGTAATGATTTGTAATTTTGGTTGACTTCCAGACAGGCAGAGAATTAAAAAAAATTATCTCACTCCTCTCTCTGCATGTGCAATCAGGACTATTTCAGAGCCAAAGTAATGCTACACTTCAGGTTATTTTTCCGATTCATGTTCAAAATACAACAATCAATTGAAATGAAGTTGTTCCTCCATCATAAACTGGCGTCTGTGGTCAGATAGACAGACCAGACAAAGGGAACCAATTGCTTCAGCCGGCTTTTTGCTTTGTGTGTGGGGTAATTATACACGATAGAGTCGATTAGACATGGATAAGACATGGCAATGGACACAAAACCATTGATAAAGAAGATGAAACAAGGGAAAACAGCACAGACAGTAGACACGGTATGAAATCTTAGCTGTTGGCAAAGTTGAGTGTGTGCCGTCCCTCGGATGGACATGGAACAGTTTCTCTGTATGCAATTTCAACACAGGGACTGAAAATTTGCTTCTCGGCTTCCACTGGACGAAATTGGTTGCAAATTTCAGAAGTAAATGTTTTTTACGTCGAGGTAATATGTTCAAAATTTCAGCAACATCTGTTTCCGCGTTCTTGAGTGTTAAGAAAAACCCTCGAATCAACATTGGTGTCTGTCTGTCTGGCCCGTCCGTCCGTCCGTCCGTCCGTCCATCCGTCCGTCCATCCATCCATCCATCCCGTCTGACCGCCTGAAATGTGTTGGTGCTCATATCTCAAAGGCTATACATTGAAACTAGTTGAAACCTGGAATATACATCTTGGGTATTTTGGGTTATTGGGGTCTTTTGGGTCCTCGGCGTCCTTTGGAATCCTCGGGGACTTTTGGAGTCCTCTGTGTCTTTTGGGTCCTTGGTGTCCTCTGGCTTTTTTGGGTCACCGGGGTCTTTTGGCTCTTTTGGGTCCACAGGGTCTTTTGGATTTTTGGGGTATTTTGGGTCTTCAGAGTCCTTGTATTTTGGGACCTCAGGGTCTCTTGGGTCCTCGGGGTATTTTAGGTCGTCCGGATCTTTTGGGTCCTCATGGGTGTTTTGGGTCTTCATGGTCATTAGGGTTTTTTGGGTCTTCGGGATCCTCTGGTTCTTCACGTTATTTAAGAGTCTTCGGGGTATTTTGGGTATTGGTGGTCATAAGGGTCTTGGGGATCTTAAAGGTTCTTCAAAGGTCGAAAAGGTCTTAGCAGTACCAAGGGTCGAAAGGTGCATTTCGATAGTACGTAACTAATAAACGCACGTAATTAATAGACAGGATGCCACTGAGTTCAAACAGGATGTAATTAATAGATATACAACATGCATTTTAAGGCCATTTTCCCTGCTAGAGCGGGGGTTAGCATTGCGGTCCCCATGACAATCTTCTCCATATTGCCCTATTTTCTGCATCTCCCCTTGTTAACCCCCTTGCCCGCATTTCTTCTTCCACCATCTTTAGCAAAGTCTTTCTCGGTCTTCCCCGTCCTCTACTTCCTTCTACATTCATTTCCATCACTCTTCTCAACCAGTCTTCTCAACCTGTTCCTCTTCAAAGCATCAATCACAGGCTCTATTCCCATCATCTTTCGCAATTCATCATCTTGTAATTAATGTAATGATATACAGTACTGAAAAGTCAACAGCTGAAGATAATAATGAAGAGTTTCTTCTTCTTCTTCAGCCAATAAAAAATTCTGGCTGCCAGACCGTGTGACCGATCATGTTGAAAATTTTAACACATGTTCCCTTGATGACTACTTCACAAGTTTGAAGTTTCATGTCAATGGATGAAACAGTTCACGAGAAATGTATTTTTTAAGATATTCGTTCGATCCAATATGGCTGCCAGACTATGTGACCTATGAATTATTCGGGAACACCACGTTATCCCAGAGGCAAGGGGAACATGTGTGTGAAGTTTCCACTCGCTTTGTTTCGTCATTCTGGAGGAGTCGATTTTTAAAGGTGTAGTCCTCAAAAAAATTAGTTGCCAAACCACGTGACCTATGACGTTATCGCCTATGGTGCATTTGGTCGTCATGGACAGGTGATCATGCCTGTAAAGTTTTGTCTCAATCTGTTCAACCGTTTGAGGAGAATGGTTTTAAGGGTGTTTTCATTAAGGGTTTTATGTTTTTAAAAAAATGGCTGCCAAACCACGTGACTGATGACATCAATTTAATTTTACCATACGATTTTTGTGTAGATGACGCTCAATACATTTCATACTGATTGGATCAAGCGTTCTACTTGTCGAATTATGACGTCAAAATGGAGGAAAATATGATCATTAAAATGTTATTCCCTTTACAATCAAAATGTACTTTACAATGAGCCATGTTTGAAACCGCTCCATGGAAAAATTTAGAGATATAGAGGTGCAAAGTTTTACGTTTTTTTCCAAGATGGTGCCCGAACTATGTGATCTATGATGTCATCATTATCATTTTTAAAATTCCAGAGGAGCAACTCCTATGGTGAAAATTTTGTGTCAATCGGACTAACGCTTGCAGAGAAAATGAATTTTAAAGGGAATAAACCTGCAAAATCCTGGCAGAAGAGAAAAAAAACAAAAACAAAAAACCAAGCAACAGGGTATCACAGCCTGAAAGGCATGTGGTACCCTAATTACACCCAACAACAACAAAAAAAAAAAGCTGAAATCCTGATGGTGAAGAAAAAGAGTTGGTGTTATTGTTTACCATTTTGGGGAATACACAGTTCACATAGAAGAGTTGAAATACTGAACATTATGCACCATGGTGGTGCCACCAACTACTTCCTTGTTCCATCACAGCAAGGCTATTATAATTTCGGGTTTACTTTCAACGTACATGAAAGTAAAGTGTTAAGGAAAAATTATATTTCGCAAATCATCCAAGAACTTAATAGGTTCTCAAAACTACCACAGCATGAAAGCAATGATTAATGAGTAAGGCTCTCAGTAGAGCGCATACTTCCACCAGGCTGAACAGTTTACGTTTTGTATCCCACTGAAAGGCCAGATCTGGATTAGGATCTGAACCAAAATCTTGTTGCCTAACCAACCCACCCACCTTGTTTTGTCATAAGTCGTCCACAAGTTTTTTCAAATATCATGCTATATATCATTTTTGGCCCTATCACTCAATAGTGAAGAATCATTACATAATTTTAAAAATTTGCTTATCCGGATCCATATTCGAATCTTCGCCAAAATCGAATCGATGAATAAATTGTCACACACCCAACCTATACACCAAGTTTCGTCCGAATTTGTCGACAAATTTTGAGATATAGTGCTGGATATCGTTTTTTGCCCTCTCAGTGGTGAAGAATCACTTTTTTTAAAATTATCGGATCCATATCCGGATCCAAATCCTCACCAATATGTAATCATTTCGTCATTGTCACATACCCAACGTCTCCACCAAATTTCAGCTGAATCATCCACAACTTTTTGAGATATCCTGTTCACAGACAAATTATGCAGACAGACAGACAGACAACATAACCTCCATCCTCCACCTTAGGTGGAGGAGGTAATGAGGCAAATAATCAATCTATATATTGAACACAACAAAAAAAATTCATCATAAAGAACCTTACCAAGCTGCTGGAAAAGGAGAAAAACACTGCAACCAGTGCTTGGGATTTCAATGTTGAGGGGTGGCAGCACGACCTGACGGTCTCCAGCACCCAAGGAGAAGACGCGCTGACAAGGCAAATAGCAAGATAATTAGTACAATTCATGTTTTATAATATATATTAGGGATCCATGGAACAATCAATGTGTTAATTACTTTCAAACTAAAAATATATTCCAACACCAGAAAGAGGCCATTTAAATTGGCTCTTTGACCCAAGATGAATAGAAACCAATCCTTTAAAAGCAATAATAATAAAGACTTTATTCTTGAAGAGCAGTCAAGGCATGACTAGATTGAAGTAGTGCATGGACATCAAGTCACATGACATTTTACTTCAACATTTTGAGCAAGTTACCACAGTGTGACAGCAGGGAATAAAGTTTAGATGCCAATATACAAAATCAGGAGGACAACTGTGATATCAAGAGAAACTAGAACATCACTCGTAGAGCACGTAGTCTCACCTCACACGTTCTTTCTGAACAAAAACAGCATCATGAACTGAACACACTACTATTATGGCCCATATACCCATATCATCCATGCACCCGATTATGTCACATAGTTTCTTGTCATGGGTGATGAATGTCATAAATTTAATTCTTCACTCACATCGGTTAAATACATCAGATATATGAAGTTTCAGATTTTTTGGATGAGGATTTCAATTCAACCAATTGTGGCTGGAATACCACTTCACTGATAACATCATTGTTGTCAACCTATATATGCCTTGGGAAGTTGATGACATATGCCAAGTTTCAATATTTGTTGTTAGGCGGTTTCAAAGAAAATGATGTCCAAAATTATTTCCTTTATTCCAATATAGTTGCCATACCATGTGACCTATGGCATCAGAGTTAGAAATAAAATATTCTCCAT
Organism: Myxine glutinosa; assembly: GCF_964187855.1. NCBI lineage: Eukaryota > Metazoa > Chordata > Myxini > Myxiniformes > Myxinidae > Myxine > Myxine glutinosa. The sequence continues at coordinate 333,815,489 of NC_136261.1, forward strand.
GGGGAGTCCCTCTTATATATACAGTTTTGCTTTGGTCGGACAAACGGTTGCAGAGAAAACAAATATTAAAGTGAAAATGTATAGATGTGGACACACACCGACAACGACAGACAGACAGACAAACAGGGGCATTGCAATAGTCTCGCATCCCTTTTGAGGTGAGACTAACCAATCAATGAAAGCTTGGTATGAAAGAATTATACTACGCACGTGCACACACACACGACAGACAGACAGACAGACAGACAGACAGACAGACACACACACACACACACACACACACACACACACACACACACACACACACACACACACACACACACACACACACACACACACACACACACACACACACACACACACACACACACACACACACACACACACTAGAGAATAGGAAAAAAGTGGACAAGGGTTGGACTGATGAAGTTTAAAACAGAAGAAAGCAAAACAGACAACAGCAGAAAAAGGTTAAAAGCTGCAAGTGGAATAATTTGTGAGGCGTGGAAAAAAAACAACAAAAAAAAACTCAAGCCGAACAAAAAAAGGTCATGGGTGGGGACCAACACCAGCAGGATATTGTGGTGGTTCAACATCCTAACATGACTCGACAGACATGGGGATGCAGCTTTTTAAACCTTTTTTCCCCCTTGAAGGATTTGTGAAGAAATAAAATTTGTGTTGTGAACAAATATTGACATATCTTGGTGATCAGATTTGGTGGAGAGCCACATACACACGCGCACACACTTAAATGATTATTTCTAAGGGTTACCAAACGGTGCAAGATAGGGGAAGCAAAAAAAAAGGGCAGGTGTGTCGGAAGAGAGGGTAAAACAAGGTGGCAGGGGCAGGAAGGTAGAATTGAAGGAAGAATCATGAGCAAGTGATTCAATAGATAAAATGCCATATGTATGGAGAGTAGGAGGGATTGAGGAAGAGAAAATATAAATGCAGGAGCGCAAACAGAGTCACAGCATGAACAGTAATAGAAATTCAGGAAAGGAAGACAATCTAATCCCATACCTGGATAAAGGACAAATGCTTTTGGCATCTAAGATACAAAAGCCCTTTTTGCTTAGTCAAATGCATCGGTGTATGAAGTGTTGAGAACTGCTGGTTTAAATCTTCCAAAACTGTGGTTTTGTGTGATCTTACATTTTTCTCAAGGCAGATTTCGTTAACACTACTTTATCGGACCTGAAAAAATGCTGTGATGTTGGGGTGCTAAGACTTGCCGACTTATAGACCTGCCTACACCAAGTATTTCTTAACAATTATATTGCATTTTGTGCGAGATTCAATGTTTTGTGCAACAATTTCAGGAAACAAAAATAAAGAGAAAAAATAGGTTTGATTTGCAGTGTTGCAAGTTGAGCAACACACCCTCAGATTGAACAACACAAATGACTATTTTAGAAACTCTCAAACCTTAATTGCAACCTTCATCGCAAGTTAATTGAAAATTAATCACTCATGCATTGTATAAATTATACACAAGCGGCATATTTACACAGTTGCATACATTTTACGACAATTTTACTTTGATTCTACTTTCATTTTTGGTCTAAAATTATCATGGATTGCTGAAGGGTCATACATTAGCAAAGTTTTGTGAACAAAAATAATATGCACTTTTTGGTGACGTCGGCATGTCCAGGATTTATTAGAACCAACAATCACTGTTCACCAACAATCACTGTTCACTGTTCCCATCTGTGGGCTTTGCTCTTAACAATGCATCAGATGCCTGTGCCCTTCAAGAAAGACAATTAGCCTCATGACTGTTCAATCCAGATGTGTCGTTGTACTTAACAAAAAATAAAGAAATAAAAATAAATGTGCGCACGTGTCCGAAGGAAGTGATTCAGTTTGGCAATTTTCATGTGAAATAAACAAAGCCGAGAAACTAACAAAACCCATTAGAATTACCCTTTAAGCCCTTTAGAATTACCCTATATAACCTTTCAGAATTAAACACGGTGGGTTAAAAAGGTTCTTCATTTTTCACAGACAGAATGGACATAGCCAAATATCAAAGCGGCTTCACCAATTAAAAACCTTGAGACTTGAATGAAGTTGCCATGGTCTTTGCTATGCAGGTTGTGAAATCCAATGATCATAGGAATAGCATGCATGACTTCCAAAATACACTTACAAACACATAAGTTAAAGCCGATACACTTAGCCCTCAATTTACATTAGCTCGTAGGTTGCCCATTCCCACACAGGATTCTAAACGGAGTAGGGATGAAGACGGCAAAAATGCAAATGGCATCTTCTGTCATTGAGCCGGCAAGCTAGGAGCAACAAGTCACATTTATTGCCACATTTGATGTAATTTAAATGCTCTAATGGCGGCGAGGTGCTCCATTTGAAACCATTTGTTCGATATACAGTATGTAGCTTTTAGATGTCTGTGGTCCGTAATAAAAACTTGTATTGGTGTCAAAGCCAGTGACCAATTGCAAATTAACAGTAGGATTTTATTCACATACTTTTGACAATGCCTCAGACAAAGTACTGAATAATTTTCTATTTGTGCCTCGTAATTTTCAAGGTAACGTATTTTTTAACGCGGAATTTTATTGTTACTTCTCTCACCTTCAGCCGCACGGTTTCTACTGCACTCGTGAGAGGTATCATCTGACCGTCATTGATAATATTTTTGTGCCAATCCATCACAAACCACTTCATCATGAGTGGTAAACGAGCATAAGTTCTCCAGCTGAGACCCCCAGGAACGCCCGTAAAGCTTTCAGTTTAGACATTAAAATGGATGTGGTGAAGCGATTCGAGCATGGGAGTGTTTGGTGGACATCACTCGAGCGCTTAGCCTTTCGCCCTCGACTGAGGACAATTATTAGTGAAGCCATCAAAAAGAAAAGTCGAGTGCACTTAAATTGAATGACTCATTATCTCAGAAACCGCTCCACCCACACCTTCACCTCCCAGGCCTGGATACTCGCTGCACACCACAGATTTTAGTGAGGAGCGTACACATTTACTTAAAACTTCCCATAGTTTATTAATTTATGATATTTAATGATGTATTTAGTTATGTATTTTGTGTTTATTTACAGGAACTGTATTTACACATACACTGTCTGTACTTCGGTTAGAGTTAGATTCGTGACAATAAATTTCCACCCAGGAATGCATCTTCAATTTATAACATTACGCCTATGAGAAAATAGTTTTCTATTTACACTTTTTCATTTTGCATTCAGTTTTTTTAGGAACGCATCTCGAGGAGTCCCTGCACCCAAAATGACAAACAAAAGTCATGTGACTTGACAAAATTTGCCCCACATCCTGAAAAAGCGAGAACGGCACTCTGATGTCGACTGATATGCCTCCGACCACATTATTACATCATTATAACACTTATATCAAGTTTGATTTAAACCCATTTAGCTGTGCCCAAGTTAGCACATTTTTACCTGACATGACCTCTGACCTATTGACCACAAAATTTAATCTGTTCATGTTTACATCATTATACATACCTGTACCAAGTTCTAATTTAAATCCCTTCAGCTGTTCACAAGTTCTCACATTTTTACCTGACATGCCCTGTCTGACCTTTGGCCTTTGACCTCGGGACACCAAAATCCAATCAGTTAATCTTTACATCATTATACATACCTTTACCAAGTTTGAATTAGATCACTTCAGCCATTCTCGAATTATAGACCGATGACAGACTTTGACTTTTGACCTCTTAACCCCAAATTCTAATCATTTAATCTTATCATTATACATACCTGTACCAAATTGGAATTAGATCACTTCAGCCGTTCTCAGGTTATAGACCTATTACAGATTTGATCTTTGACCCCAAAATTTAATCACTAAATCTTTACAATATTATAGATACTTTACCAAGTTTGAAGTAGATCACTTCAGCCATTCTAAAAGTTTTAGACCTATTACAGATGTGACCTTTGATCCCAAAATCTAATAAGTTAATCTTTACATCATGATATATACCAGTACTAAGTTTGAATTGGATCACTTCATCTGTTCTCAAGTTAGAGACCTATTACAGACTTTGACCTTTGACCTATAACCCCAAAATCGAATCACTTAATCTTTACAATATTATACATACCCACAAGTTATTGCGGTAACAGTATTTTTACCGAACATAACCTCTGACCTTTGACCCCAAAATCAAATCAGTTCATCTTTACCTCATTATACATACATACCTGTGCCAAGTTTGACTAATATCCCTTTAGCCGTTCTCAAGTTATCACGGCAACGAAAACCTATCACGGACGGTGGACGGACGGACAACCTGAAAACACAATGCCCTCGGCAACGGCATAAAAACATTAACACATTTCTGTTTCATTAAACAGCCCAGCAGACCCGAATGAACACAATCTCGAAATCAAATGCCTCCATAAGGCACAGCAAATGTAACAACACTTGAGTCTTTCGAAAACGCAAGATAAAGAAAAACAAATGACAAGTGCAGAAACCACACAGGCAAAGCATTCACTGTCGAAGGCAAATGAAAGGCAAGAGAGGCATGCAAGGGATATGTTTTAAGACGATGAATATAATAATATGCAGAATAAGCAGCATTTTTTGAAATAATCAACTCAAAGAAACATCTCCAGCAACAAAGTGTAGAACAGAATAAGCTAAGAGGTAACTGCAGCAGGCAGTCTGCAACTCATTACTAAACAGCCACGATATCTTCAGATTAAAACAACAAAAAGCTTTTTGACAAAAAAAATAAATGTGTAGCATGGTTTACCACAAATATTCAGCAAAGGAATGACTGAAGCAAGCACAACAATACATCACCATACCCCATATTGTCCATCTTCACCAGGCTGGAAAGCAAATTGAAACGCAAGGCAGAAGAAGAGGAAGAGAAAAATAATTTTAAAAATAGGAACAGGAAATCAGAGGAGAGTATTGTGGGTAACAGGAGCAAGTGCAATTGCATTAAGGGAAGGAAGGGTGCACCAGGGTATATTTGGAGGGAGAAGTAAGCTGGATTTCTTCATTCCATCCGTTGCCAGTCTTGCCCCATCACATATTCTTCAAATAATCACCTCCATGCGAACCTCCCAACAAAATGAGTGGGATGTGGGGAGAGGCAATGCTTTAGAAGAGGGCCAGGCCAGATGAGGGGAGATTGAGACAGGCCAAGGATAAATATAGTTGCGTTCAAGAGAGGCCGAGGGCCAGGGACCGCCTCGCCCATAGAGGTCGAGGCCAGGGAGCAGCATCGGCCACAAAGAGGCTGAGGCCCGGAAGTCACCTCACCCACAGAGGCAGAGGACGGGGGCCGTCTCACCTGTAGAGAGGCCGAGGACCAGAGGCCACCTCTCTCTCAGGCCGCCGCCTCTGTGGAAAGGCAGAGGTCGGAGGCTGCTACCTCTCAGCCTCTACAGATGCTGCACCCCCGGCCTCAGCCTGTCTCCAGAGGCGGCAGTCCAGGAGGCTTTTAAAAGCCTGATGTCAGAAATGGGCATCTTTCAACAGGGACGGAGGTTGGAAGCGGGAAACTTTTGAAGGAGCCAGGGAGACTGAAAGCGGCTACCTTTTGAAGGAGCCAGAGGCTGGAAAGCAGGTACCTTTCGAAGGAGCCAGGGGTTGGAAGCAGGCACCTTTCGAAGCGACACGGACTGGCAGCAGGAATCTTTTGAAGGAGTTTTAGTCTGGAAGCAATACCTTTTGGAGGAGCTAGGGATGAAAGAGAGTACCTTTCAAAGGATCCAGAGGCTGGAAAACATGGACCTCACGAAAGAGCAGAAGAGTGGAAAGCAGGCACCTTATGAATGACCCAGAGGCTGGAAGCTGGCTCCTTTGGAATGTGGTGGAGGATGGATTGGTCACACGTTGAGAGGAAGAGACGGATATTGGCTATCTTTCCAGATTGGCAGAGGCTGGAACAATACATTTTAAGAGAGGTGGAGGCTGCAAGTGGATGCTTTTTGACAGAGTTGCAGCTTGGAAGAACTAGAGTCTTGGGGGGGGGGGGGGGGAGGGGTTTGAAAGATGTGGAGGCTGATAGGAACGGTCTTTGAGAGACTTCGAGACCAAAGGGGTGGTTGTTGAAAAAGGTAGACGCATGTGGTTTTCCATAATTCTTCATCTCTGTATTTTGAGAGAAGGAAAAGCTGGATGGATGAGGTTGAGGGTGGGTTGGAGTCAACGTTGATGACAGTTGGAGACATTGGTGGCTGGATTAAGAGGGACGGTGGAGTGGGCAGTTGTTGAGGAAGGATGGTGGGATGATCTTCAGAGATGGAAGAAAAGTTTTCTCAAGGAAATAAAAATAGGCAAAGAGAAGTGCGACCAGAATGAAAATGAGTATGGACAGGGGGTCGGGGTGGGGAGTGAGTTGAAGAAAAGCAGAGGAAGAGGTCAGCTGGAAGTTTAAAAAAAGGTTGGGATTCGGTTAGATTCAGATGAGGGAATAAATAAAAAGAAAACACGTGTTGGGACGGAGTGTGAAATACGAGCCCATATAAATTAATAATGTGGTCAGAAGCGTGTTTATCGAAGTTCATGGATGTCCATCACTCCATTGATTATATTTATGTGACAACCATTCCATTACTGCAGATAAAATTCCAAGACAAGCAATTGGGCATTTGCAATAGACTACTACCTATTGCCTGAAAGCTGATTTCCTTGGCACAGGTTCAATGGACAGCACATGTGATAATGCATGATAGGAGGCCAATGGCTCCCATTGAGAAGTTACGAAGACAAAATTCTTAATTTGTAAAAGTCAGAGCTGTGTTAACACAAACACTATTTGTCTGCTGCCAAGGAAAAACTCTTCATCTTACTATTATTCACCAAATGTCTGTCGTCTGTCTGTCTGTCTGCTTGTTTGTTTGTCCATCTGTCCATCTGTTCCCAGGTATCGCAAAAACGGCTGAACCGATCGCAACGAAATTTTGGGTTGGTAATCCTGGGACCCCCTGGAGTAAAATAGGCTATATTGTTTTCCCCAATTTTCCGATTTTTCCAATTTTCCAGTTTTTCCAAACACGATGGAATAATATTTACCGATATGAACAGTGATGCGGCTTTTCTTGAAATTCTACAAATACTGTTTAGATTTTTATGATTTGCACGTGATATGATTTAAGGGATGTTTATATAAATCGTTTAACATAAAAAAGCCTTCAATTTCTGATATTTTGCCTTTTGCATTTTTTTTTTTTTTTTTTTTTTTTTTTGTTGTTTTGTATACAAGATCGAGGCTCGTGAAGGAGCGAACATTTATCACACAGAAAGACAAACCGACAAACCGACACATAACCGACAAACCGACACATAAAACAAAAAGCATCGGGAGCGGTAGACAAGATGGGGAGAGAGGGGGAAGGACACAAACACAACATTTGAGAGCAGGAACCGAGAGACATGGAGACATCGAGAGATCTGTGGGAGGGAGAGGGCTTTGGGGGGGAGGCATGGGAAAGGGGGTGGGAGAGGCATAAAACATATGGACACTGCCAGGACTACCAGGAAAGAAGTTGGAATTACAAACAAGGTGGATCTGGGGTGAATTAGTGGGGGTAGAAAAGATCAAGGTTTTGGATGGGGGAAGATAAGAGATGGTGGTGAACAGCTGTTTTAAAGACCTGGAGGGAGGAGTGGGATTGAAGGGAGTGTGGGAGTTTGTTCCAGAGGTGGGAGAAAAGAGGAATGAAGGAGTGAAGGTGAGCAGAGAGCCGAGATTTTGGCAGTTTAACCATCAGAGGCTTGCTGGCAGATCTTGTGCAACCTGTAGGAATATTTGGGGGACAGAGCACAGAGAGAGCTGGGGGAGCAAGGCCGGAGAGGAGTCGGTAGAAGACAGAAAGACCACCTACCTGCCTGCGGTGAGTGAGTGAAAGGCCCTCAGAGATAGCTTCATCGCGGGAGATTCCAATGATTCTGAAAGCTTTGGTTTCAACAGCATGAAGCCGAGCTAGGTGTGAGGCAGGAGCACCAGCCCATAGGGGAGAACAGTATTCCATTGAGCTGCGGATGAAAGCCTTGTATGTGGTGAGGAGCTCAGGTGTGCCTAGGAAGGACTTCGCACGACGGAGGATGCCCAGTCGGCGACTGGCTTTGCAGGCCAGCTTGGAAATGTGGTTTTCCCAAGAAAGATCATGGCAGATAGTGAGACCCAAAAGCTTGAGCGACAGAACTTCTTGGAGAGGATTGTTGAGAAAGTAGATGGGAGGGTTGTCCAGTCGATCTTTTCGGAGAGACATAGTAAGAGTGTGAGATTGGTCAGGATTGAAAGACATGTTCCACTTGTTTGACCAGTCTGTGATTTTGTCCAGGTCTTCAGAGAGTGAGGAGGCTGCAGACTGCCGATCTGAGGGAAGCCCCGCCCGTAGGGAGGGTACCATTGCTAATATCAAGAATACATCATGAAAAATAAGGCTGGTCGTGTTTAAAAGCCACAACTAATTCATTATTTTCCACATGATGAATAGTTTGGAACAAATTAGAGTTCAAGCTAATCAAAGCAGAAGCTTACTTTAGTTATCTAAACACTGCACAAATGCCTTGGGGTGTACAGATGTTTCAAGACCATTTACAGTTTCCTGAATTTTAAATTTTCAAAATTAATTATTAGATTTCCTGAGAATTAAATATGACCTTTATGAGCTATATTAGCGTTTAAGCAAAAATCATGAACAAGGCAATGAAATGATGGCAACAAAATATATTGGGATGATAAAGAAATCATAACACCACCACCCACCCACTCCATCTTAACCCCCAAAGGAATAATGGATATTAAAATGTAGTACAACAAAAATAATTACCTTGAAAAAAACAAAGACGTCAGAAACAGGTAAACAAGATAAGTTCCTGCAACCCAACCAAACTTTATTTAACATGTGAACAACAAAATACTTGACTCAAAACTGAATAGTAAAATGTTACAAAAGAGAAAAAAAAAACTGCCATTTCCACTATTCTAATATTCCATCAAGGTACACCGTCCTCACCATTTTGTCTCGTTTCTTCCTCCGACAGATTTATCTGCCACCGAAGGTGGACAAAGGTTATGTATTCATTCGTTTGTTTGTTTGTTTGTTTTTTTTTTGTTTTTTTTTGTATACAAGATCGAGGCTCGTGAAAGAGCGAACATTAATCACACAGAAAGACAAACCGACACAAAAACATAACATCGGGAGAGAGGGGGAAGGACACAAACACAACATTTGAGAGCAGGGACTGAGAGACATGGAGACATCGAGAGATCTGAGAGAGGGCGAGGGCTTTGGGGGCGGGGGCATGGGAAGGGGGGGGGTGGGTGGGAGAGGTATAAAACATATGGACACGGCCAGGACTTCCAGGAAAGAAGTTGGAATTTCAAACAAGGTGGATCTGGGGTGAATTAGCGGGGGTAGAAAAGATTAAGGTTTTGGATGGGGGAAGATAAGAGATGGTGGTGAACAGCTGTTTTAAAGACCTGGAGGGAGGAGTGGGATTGAAGGGAGTGAGGGAGTTTGTTCCAGAGGCGGGAGAAAAGAGGAATGAAAGAGTGAAGGTGAGCAGAGAGCCGAGATTTCGGCAGTTTAACCATCAGAGGGTTGCTGGCAGATCTTGTGCGACCTGTAGGAATATTTGGGGGACAGAGCACAGAGAGAGCTGGGGGTGCAAGGCCGGAGAGGAGTCGGTAGAAGACAGAAAGACCACCTACCTGCCTGCGGTGAGTGAGTGAAAGGCCCTCAGAGATAGCTTCATCGCAGGAGATTCCAATAATTCTGAAAGTTTTGGTTTCAACAGCGTGAAGCCGAGCATGGTGTGAGGCAGGAGCACCGGCCCACAGGGGAGAACAGTATTCCATTGAGCTGCGGATGAAAGCCTTGTATGTGGTGAGGAGCTCAGGTGTGCCGAGCAAGGACTTCGCACGACGGAGGATGCCCAGTCGGCGACTGGCTTTGGAGGCCAGCTTGGAAATGTGGTTTTCCCAAGAAAGATCATGGCAGATAGTGAGACCCAAAACCTTGAGCGACAGAACTTCTTGGAGAGGATTGTTGAGAAAGTAGATGGGAGGGTTGTCCAGTCGATCTTTTCGGAGAGACATAGTAAGAGTGTGAGATTTGTCAGGATTGAAAGACATGTTCCACTTGTTTGACCAGTCTGTGATTTTGTCCAAGTCTTCAGAGAGTGAGGAGGCTGCAGACTGCCGATCTGAGGGAAGAGGAATGGAGCGGCAGAGTGGAGTCATCAGCAAAGAGATAGAGAGGATTTTCAAGAGAGTCAGAGAGATCATTGATGAAGACCAGAAAAAGGACAGGGCCCAGAACACTGCCTTGGGGAACTCCAGCCTGAACAGGAAGAGGAGATGAGAGAACCCCATTCAGGGCAACACGTTGACGACGACTACAGAGGAAGTCAGCCAGCCATGCGTGGAGATTTCCATTGATACCAAAGGAGGAGAGTTTGGTGAGCAGAGCGGGGTGCCAGACCGTATCGAAGGCACGTGATATGTCGAGGGAGACAGCTCTAATTTCCTGTTTGGCATTGAGGACCTCCATCCATTGTTGAGACAGCAGAAGCAGCATGTCCAGAGTAGAGTGACCTGGTCTGAAACCAAATTGATGCTCAGAGATCAAGCCATTGGAGAAGAGGAAAGATTTCATATCCGAAGCAATGATGGATTCCATGACTTTGCTGATAATTGGGAGAAGGCTGATTGGTCTGTAGTTGCTAGGATCTGTTTTTGCACCTTTTTTGTGCAAAGCGGTGATGTTGGCTGATTTCCAAGCAGATGGCAGTTGACCTTGAGCAAAAGAGAGGGTGAAGAGAACAGAGAGAGGGTGAGATAGAGCGGCAGAGCAGGATTTTAGGACCCGTGGGCTGATGCCGTCGGGTCCAGTTGCAGAATCAGAGTCGAGGGTTGACAGAAACTTTTCCACCTTGTCAGGAGGAAAGGACACGGAGTCCAGGAGCAGCTGGGTACGACTGGGTATGGTGGGTACAGAGAGGGATGGGTTTGGGACACAAGATTTAGAGGCAAACACAGAGTTGAGGCATTCAGCTTTTTCACGTGCGGAGTCAGCTGTGTCGCCGTTTGAGGTAAAGGAGGGGATGGAGGGGGAACAAACACCAGAAACGGATTTGACCAGACGCCACCAGGATTTGGAAGAGGGAGACAGATAAGAGAGTTCGGTCTTGAGAATGGAGAGATATTGTTTCCTGGCTATCCTGAGGGTGGACACACACTTGTTTCAGGCTTTGTGAAAGGAAATGAGATTTCCTTCCGTTGGATTTTCTTTCCAGGAGACGAAGGCAAGTTGTTTCTTGGCAACAGCCTCACCACAAGATTCCGTGTACCATGGACGGGAGGAAGGGTATGACAACTGAAGACGAGCATGCAGTTTGTTTATTTGAGAGCAAGATATATCAAAAAGGTTATGAACAGATTTGAACAAAAGTTGGTGGACCGGTTGGGTGTGTGACAGGGACGAATTGAATAAATTCTGGTGTAGATCCGGATCAAGATACAATAAATATTTTTTAATTTCTAAGTGATCCGTCCCATTGAGAGATTGGCCTAAAAATGATATATAGCACGGCATTACAAAAAGTTGGCAGATTCGGACAAAACTAGGTGGATCAGTTGGTTAGGTGATGAGAACAAACAGATTAGATTTTGATTCAGATTTTGACCAGTTTATTATCAATCATTTTCAGGCTTATGCAATTCTTACAGTACATAATACCTCTAGTATTATTAGAGCTATTTAACCACCCATGAAAACCATAACTGCATGCTCTTCCTCAATTTTCACGTCACATGTGAACTATGTCCAATGGATGCTCCACACCGGACCCGGCTGTTTTCGCAAATATGTAAATAGTGTACCTGCTTCATTAATTACATTATAGGCACATTAATTGAATTCCAACAAGTTTTTAACCATCATTTTTTATGTCCCTTTTCTATTAATTCCGCAGATTAACAGTGGATTTTCTTCACCCCCATCTGCCACCCCCTTCCCCTCCCATCAGTTTCACTGTGATCCAAAATCGATGTCATCAACATTTACCAATAAAAATCGAATCCAGATAGAAAGTGGGATGTCATGTACAGTTTTATGTAAATGATATATATATATATATATATATATATATATATATATATATATATATATATATATATATATATATATATATATATATATATATATATATATATACAGTGGAACCTTGACTTACGAGTGCACCAACTTACGAGTTTTCCGAGATACGAGCCGCCGCTCGGGCGGTTTATTGCTTTGAGATGCGAGCCGAGATCTGAGTTACGAGCTTACGCTACCCGCCACCAGGTGGGTTCCGGTCACGTGGTTATCTTGCCGTGCAAGTATCTCTGCCGTATATCGCTGCTGCTTTGTTTTCGCATTTTGGTTATTTTGGAAAATTTCTTAGTTTTAACCATGGGTCCTAAGAAATTGAGTGCCAAGGGAAGAGAGGATGATGTGCTTGGATATAAAACACGCAATCGTCGAAAAACATGAGCGAGGTGTGCGTGTTGTCGACTTGGTGAGGCGGATGTGAAGGCAGCTGAAGATTTTATTATAACTTTTGCCGAACTGATAGAAGCCGAACGATACATCCCCCAGCAAATCTTCAACTGTGACGAGACAGGGCTCTTCTGGAAAAAGATGCCGAGGAGGACGTATATAACGGCAGAGGAGAAGAGCATGCCAGGCCACAACTTGTTCAGAGTGCCGGCGATAGCTCGCCTTCTCTTTGTGGAAAACACGGTACTGAGAAGAAGAAGAGGATGATGTGCTTGGATATAAAACACGCAATCGTTGAAAAACATGAGCGAGGTGTGCGTGTTGTCGACTTGGTGAGGCGGATGTGAAGGCAGCTGAAGATTTTATTATAACTTTTGCCGAACTGATAGAAGCCGAACGATACATCCCCCAGCAAATCTTCAACTGTGACGAGACAGGGCTCTTCTGGAAAAAGATGCCGAGGAAGACGTATATAACGGCAGAGGAGAAGAGCATGCCAGGCCACAACTTGTTCAGAGTGCCGGCGATAGCTCGCCTTCTCTTTGTGGAAAACACGGTGAGATCCTTAACATCCAACAACTAATGGGACGCAAACGGGGCACCCAGTTTAGCGGTACACACATTGATGAATCACCCTGCCTGTGATTCACCCATGACAGGTTATAGCTGGGTCGGGATTCAAACCCAGGCTGGACAGTTTAGAGTCAAGTGTGCGTACCTCCAGTCCAGGCCATCCTGCCAACTTGTATGCTGCATACAGGTGAAATATAAAGCGCGAGATATTTTTATATATACTGCATATTTAAAAAAAAATTGGTGTGGTTTTTGGCGGGCTGGAACGGATTAATAGCATTTCAATGGGGAAATTTAATTTGAGAAACGAGCAAATTGAGTTACGAGCTCGGTCACAGAACGAATTAAACTCGTAAGTCAAGGTTCCACTGTATACATATATACATACATACATACATATATATATATATATATATATATATATATATATATATATATATATATATATTAAACTCGTAACAACGTCGATATATATATACACACATACATATTTAGTTCATGGTGGCAGCCATTAAAAGTTTAAATTATAGAAAGGGATCAATGCTTACCTGAAGCCCTCCAGAAACTGGCACAATACAAGTTGCCAAGTTAGCCACCACAACCTCAAGTGGAGTGCCAATCTTGTCGACATGGACAGCATATATTAGCCCCAAGCAGTTCTGTCAAAAAGAACCACATCCATCAAAATGTTTCAAACTCCTCAGCAGTGTCATCTTCTGGACTTGCCCGCCTCTTGCACATTGTATATAAACAGGCAGCATATAAACACAAAAGTAGCAGTGTCAACTGAGTCTTGTAACTTGAAATACCAAAATCAGCAAAATTAGATAAATGCCAAAAATATCTTCACAAGTATCTTCAAGTTGATAAAATCATTAATGAATGCTAATCGTTTAACTGACAGAGAATAAGGCCTTTTACACAATTAATGGAATAAATATTGCATCAACAGAACGACATATACACCACATTAAGTTCAAAAAAAACCAGCAACAATCTCAAAAATAAATTTTACAGACAAATTCATTGTTTGCATTGGTGATAACAGAGAATGTGTTGAATAGCATATGTACAAAAGGTACAAACAATATTTCGTTAGCTTCCATTTTTGAGCAATGCTGTATTAAAAAAGGCATTGGCACAATGACAGGGTGGTGACAAAACACAGACTTAATAAATGTCAATGAAGGTGAGACGACATATCTTAATTGGCTGAGGTTCCATACAAAACGGAATGTGATGGCGCCAAAGGAGTCTGCATGGACCAGCATGATCAGCATTAAAATGATGAGGCGCCAACTTACACGGAAGATTTCGGTGTGACCAAGTCGGGAGACAAGAACAAGGCTCTTGGGAGCGAAGCGAAGCATTGTGGGCATGGGGTCATCATCAGCGTCTGCCTCTTCTCTGCTGCCGTTCTAATGCAAACAGCACAAGGGCACAAAGACACCTCTCTCAAAACAAGGTGGAAAAAAAGGGAACCTCGGCAAGGAATGTTTGTGTAAAACTATCTTCAAAAATGTTTTTCAGATTTTTCAAACGAGATCAACGAGTCTTCAAATTTTACTATGACAATTGGACAATGGTCGGATGTCTCATAAAGTCGATTTCGTTAAATTTTGTTGCTTTTTCTAGAATGTTTAACATTTCCACCCCCCAATAAAAATTTGAACTTATCAATGCTTTAATATAATCCCTTCAGGAAGCGTTATCATGGTCTGCAATAAGTGATGAATAAAATTCTTCTCACACTTTCAAGGTTTATTTTACCATCCTGCAAAAATCAGATGCAGGTAAGCTATAAAATAATAAAAGAAATCACTCATCCCCTCGTTCAAAGCACAATCATTTTATGGCCAAAATTAGCACATCGTTGTCAAACAAAGGAATAATAATAGGGGTTAGAGGTGTTAAGTTTGCTCAAACTGCTGCTGGTTGTTTTCAAACACCATGGTAAATACACAAATGCATGAATGGTAAACATTAGTACAAGGTTTGTCAATTGTTAGTGTGGTCGGGCTTTGGACATGGTTAGTAACGTGCAAGAGGGGTTTGCGGCCCCGCTGCATTAACAGAGGCTCAACTAGAGATGACAAACTACATTGTGGTGACCGGTGAAAGGTTTGTTAATTGAAAGAATAATGTCATGTTAAGGATAACAATCATTATATGCTGCATAAAATAGAACATTAAATACAACTGGGGAGGACCATGGGGAGGAGGGGGAAGAGGGGAGACTTATATCTCGCATCCTTGCCCCGTCCGAAGAACTTGCAGTTTGCTTATTCCTCATGACCTACGACCTTGACAAAAAATAGATATACAGAACAAATCTTTGAAAAAAATATTGGTCATCTGCTTATAGCAAACTGTTTAAGATACGACGGCATTTTTATACTGCGATATGGAGAAGATAGAAACAACAATACTGATACGGTTCTGAGATTTGTATATATGACATCATTAAAGGTTAAAGGTTTGCCCCCCATAGTTAGTCCACAAGCAACACATAGGCCCACTTAGAGTATTAGTTATGTCATAGTATGTGTAAGAGTAGGCCATTTCCCTAGTAATATCTGCGTTGTGTAAAGAAATGAGCTTAGGTCCTTTCATTTTGCGGCCACCCTCCAATTCCATCTATGGGCAAACTCGATCCCGGGCCCCATTCTGGCTGATCCGTCCGTGTGTTACGCTTTGGCTGCCAGCAGCATTAGCTGCCCTTTGTTCGCTCGAACGAGTCAAATGACACGAGGTATGCCTGAAAAGAGGGAGGATCGCGGGGTCGGGATGTGGCGGCATGAAGGAGCACGTCAGAGGCGGTGACGGTAAGGGCCATCAGCCAACCGGGGCTCTGTGGGCATGGTGTGATCGGGCGTGGTAAAGGCACGTCTGATAAGTTCCAGAGAGTTCGTTGGGCAGGGCTATATAAGCCTTCGCACAAAGCCCTTGAACAGGACTTGCTACCGGAGGACTGCCCTTAAGAGGATTGATGAGGACTGCCCTTAACAGGACTGGTTGGAAGAGGATTGATGAGGACTGCCCTTAGCAGGACTGGTTGGAAGAGGACTTATGAGAAAGGACTCGGAGCACTCGTATGAAAAGGACTGGTGTGCACACGACAGTATCGAGAGGATTTGTCAGAGGACTTGAAGGAATTGAGAAGCGCATTGTTAGCGCCTATTCGCTTATTACATACGCAGCCTGCGAGTGATTAACCGGCAGAGCCCAGCCCTACCGTTCGCCCCGTAATTATCCCGGGCGCGCCAACGACACGCGGAGAGCTCCTGCCGTCTCTGTTTCATATACTTCGCGGTGCGAGCTGGGGACCGGAGGAAGAGCTGCCCGGACGCCATCCCTGGACGTGCTGACCTGTTCGTCTGCAAACCCCGTGTGAGTGTGTCTGAGTGTGAATGGGCCCGTTTGTCTGGGATAATAAGTATAAGACTGCTTAAGGACTGCACTGTCTTCTTCTTCTGATTATTGTACATCGTGTAAATAAATCTTGTTATTCCTTTTCTTCCAATTTGACCGTTTCTGTGATTTCCATCATTGGGTAAGCGTGGCACGATTACGAACCGCTTGGATCGGGGTCTAGTCATTGACAACGGCTCGGGTCACGGGTTCGCTACCGCTCGGCGTATCCACCAACACCCGTGATTCGTGCGGGGCTTATTTCCTCGTTTCTGAGCAGTGCGAGTAATTAGGTATTTGTGATTAGTCCTACGACCCTACTTCACGCTGTCCGGGAAGGACGTCATAGGTCCCGGGTCCCGTCGGCTAGTCAAAGACGAGGGGACTTATCCCCCCTTGGTAAGGGGAAAAGGCCGGCGCTGAAATCCGCAACAATACTTTATTTACTTCCTCGATAAAACAAACACTTTTCAAAATATTCTATGAAATAAAAATTTTCAAAACTCACCTGGAGCTCGGGCATCTCTTCCCAGAATGTGAGGCAAGCACAAAAGTGGCGATCCGATTCGATGTCTGTCAGCATTGCAACAAAATATGAGGCAGGGTGCCATTCTGCTTGAAGCTGCCATCCACCTGGTTGGCAAAACTAAGGACAGAAAGAGGAAAGAAAAAGAAACAAAGCTGAACAAAGCACACTGGAACAAATTCAAATTTTGATACACATAATCCAAAAGATTTGCTCCCAATCCCCATTTAACATCCACAATAAAAAAATTTAAATATACTTGAGCAGTAAATGGAAGGAGAGAAGGTGAGCTATGCGCATGCTGTAACGATAAAGAAAAGATTTGTCAAACCTCCTCAGCCAATCAGGAATCATTCTCAATGCACAAGTTCCGTTGGAAAACAATACGTCCTGTGAAATGTTACGTGCATCCATTCAACCACCAATAAAAGATGCATCAACAGGTAGGTATCAATAAAGACAATCCGATTCTAAATCTTTTAAACTTCACAGAAACTGTTTTTGTTTATTGTTGAATTAACAATCATAATCAAAAGAGAACAAGTTTTGGAATGGTTTCCCTTCAGTACAGTCTCCTTCCTTCCTTCCCGGTGCTCCCCACCCCCAATGCTTATCCTTTATCATTACCCTGCGCTTTGTCATTAAAAGCGAAAAGCGGGGTTAAGCAATCGGTTAAGTTCGTGTGCCGTACGTGTGTGCCATGTGCCGTACGTGTGCCATGTCTGCATTTTAAAAATTCATTTTCTCGGAAACCGTTGGTCCGATTGACATGCAAATTTTACCGTAGAAGCGCCTCTGCCTGAAGATGTTTTTGCTGATAATTATGATGTCATAGGTCACGTGGTACGGACGCCATCTTGGAAAAACAATCCACCTCTATATCTCCGAAACCACTCAATGGAAAAAATTTAAACATGGCTCAATGTCAAGCACTCCCCTTGGGGAATAAGATATTTTAATGATGTCATCAGTACCGTAATAATGACGTCATAATTCGGCAAGTACAACGCTTGATTTGATCAGTATGAATTTTTTTCTCTGCAATTCTTGGACCGATTGACACGAAATTTTCACTATAGGAGTGCCTCTCCTTCTGTATAATTTTTTTAATGAAAATTATGAGAAAAAAAAAACCCTTGAAAAACAGAAAAGTTGGCTTGCACCAAGTCCTTCCCAAGACTGCGCAGGGTAAGTATTCTATGAATATCATCGAGTTCTTCCTGTTTTTGGCTCATAATCATCTTAACCCCATCCCTTCCCCACATGTCCCTGATCAACTCAAATCTTCCCACAATTTGTTTTTTAACAAGGACAAATACACGAGAGAACTCCGGATTTAACTTCAGACAAGCATCCATTGACCTTCAAGGAAGTGACACACTTTCCTGGCGCACACCATGTAACGGCAGTCATCTCTGTAATGTTTATTATTACACAGTGAGCAGGCCAATTAAGGATAAATGTACCACCCAATCCCCTTCCTCTCCCATACCGGTTCCTTGTGGAGTTAACGGTGTTCTATCCTTTCAATGCCGTTTTTGATTTGACCCTTTTACCATGATCAGATGTGAACCCCAAAGTGGATACTATGATTATTATGCCCATTGTGTTTGGATTGGATTTATTGAGTTGAGGGGATTTGCTGGGTTTTATAATCACTTTATGTGCAATTTGCACAAATTGTGTGCACATTGTGTGCACAATTTGCACACATTTATGCACAAATTGTGTGCAATTTGTGTTGGAATTTATTTATTCCCCATTCGATCCCGGCTTACCTCAAATGACAACAAAGCTGACACTGCCCGTGAAAAAGCCGAATACCTCAACTCTGTGTTTGCGTGAAAATATTGTGTCCCAAACCCATCTCTCTCTGCACCCACCTTACCCAGTCGTACCCAGTTGCTCCTGGACTCCGTGTCCTTCTCTCCTGACAAGGTGGAGAAGTTTCTGTCAAACCTCGACTCCAATTCTGAAACTGGACCAGACGGCATCAGCCCGCGGGTTCTAAAATCCTACTCTACCGCTCCATCTCACCCTCTCTCTGTTCCTTTCACCCTCTTTTGCTCAAGGTTATCTGCCAGCATCTTGGAAATCAGCAAACATTACCGCTTTACACAAAAAGGTGCAAAAACAGATCCTTGCAACTACAGACCAATCAGCCTGCTCCCAATTATCAGCAAAGTCATGGAATCCATCATTGCTTCGGACATCAAATCCTTCCTCTTCTCCAATGGCTTGATCTCCGATCATCAATTTGGATTCAGACCAGCTCATTCTACTCCGGACATGCTGCTTCTGCTGTCTTAATAATGGATGGAGGTCCTCAATGCCAAACAGGAAATCAGAGCCGTCTCCCCTGACATATCACGTGCCTTCGATACGGTCTGGCAACCAGCTCTGCTCACCAAACTCTCCTCCTATGGTATCCATGGAAATCTCTCCACGCATGGCTTGCAGACTTCCTCTCTGGTCGAAGTCAACATGTGGCCCTGAATGGATTTCTCTCACCTCCCCTGCCTGTTCAGGCTGGAGTTCCCCAAGGCCGTGTTCTGGGCCCTGTGATTTTTCTGGTCTTCATCAATGATCTCTCTGACTCTCTGGAAAATCCTCTCTATCTCTTTGCTGATGACTCCACTCTCTGCCGCTCCATTCCTCATCCCTCAGATCGGCAGTTTGCAGCATCCTCACTCTCTGAAGACCTGGACAAAATCACAGACTGGTCAAACAAGTGGAACATGTCTTTCAATCCTGACAAATCTCACACTTGGAATACTGTTCCCCCCTCTGGGCTGGTGCTCCTGCCTCACACCTTGCTCGGCTTCACGCTGTTGAGGCCAAAGCTTTCAGAATCATTGGAATCTCCTGCGATGTAGTCAACACCGAGGGCCTTTCACTCACTCACCGCAGGCAGGTTGGTGGTCTTTCTGTCTTCTACCGACTTCTCTCCGGCGGCCTTGCTCCCCCAGCTCTCTCTGTGCTCTGTCCCCCCAATATTCCTTCAGGTCGCGCAAGATCTGCCTGCAACCCTCTTATGGTTAAACTGCCAAAGTCTAGGTTCTCTGCTCACGTTCACTCTTTCATCCCCCTTTTCTCCCACCTCTGGAACAAACTCCCCCACTCCCTTCAATCCCACTCCTCCCTCCAAGTCTTTAAAACAGCTGTTCACCACCATCTCTTATCTTCCCCCATCGAAAACCTTGATCTTTTCTACCCCCGGTAATTCACCCCAGAGTCCTTGCAGTGTTCATATGTTTTATTCCTCTCCCACCTCCCCCCAAGTCCTCCCGATGTCCCTGTTCTCAAATGTTGTGTTTGTGTCCTTCCCCCTCTTCCCCCTCTCTTTTGTGTCCTTCCCCCTCTCTCCCCATCTTGTCTGCCGCTCCCCTTGTTTTTTGTGTGTCGGTTTGTCTTTTTGTGTGATAAATGTTAGCTCTTTCACGAGCCTCGATCTTGTATACAAAAAAAAATAAAAAATAAAATCTCTCTCCGAAAAGACCGCCTGGACAACCCTCCCATCTACTTTCTAAACAATCCTCTCCAAGAAGTTCTGTCGCTCAAGCTTTTGGGTCTCACTATCTGCCATAATCTTTCCTGGGAAAACCACATTTCCAAGCTGGTCTCCAAAGCCAGTCACCGACTGCGCATCCTCCATCGTGCGAAGTCCTTCCTTGGGACACCTGAGCTCCTCACCACATACAAGGCTTTCATCCGCAGCTCAATGGAATACTGTTCTCCCCAATGGGCTGGTGCTCCTGCCTCACACCTAGCTCGGCTTCACGCTGTTGAAGCCAAAGCTTTCAGAATCATTGAAATCTCCCGCGATGAAGCTAACTCCAAAGGCCTTTCACTCACTCACCACAGGCAGGTAGGTGGTCTTTCTGTCTTCTACCGACTTCTCTCCGGCGGCCTTGCTCCCCCAGCTCTCTCTGTGCTCTGTCCCCTAAATATTCCTACAGGTCACACAAGATCTGCCAGCAACCCTCTTATGGTTAAACTGCCAAAATCTAGGCTCTCTGCTCACCTTCACTCTTTCATTCCCCTTTTCTCCCGCCTCAGGAACAAACTCCCCCACTCCCTTCAATCCCACTCCTCCCTCCAGGTCTTTAAAACAGTTGTTCACCACCATCTCTTATCTTCCCCCATCCAAAACCTTGATCTTTTCTACCCCCACTAATTCACCCCAGATCCACTTTTTTGGAAATTCCAGCTTCTTTCTTGGAAGTCCTTGCAGTGTCCATATATTTTATACCTTTCCCACTCCCCCCCCCCCCCCGCCTTCCCATGCCCCCCCCCCCATCCCCCGAAGCCCTCTCGCTCCCACAGATCTCTCGATGTCCCTGCTCTCAAATGTTGTTTGTGTCCTTCCCCCTCTCTCCTCTGTCCTCAGTCTGTGTCCTGTCCTCTGTCGTCTATATCTACTGTAGTCGATATATGATCGAAGATCCCACAAGGGTTAGTAAATGACTCTTCCTGTCGCTTCCATGGAGCTCTTCAAATGCATTTTCGTGGCGTTTTTCAAAAGCCACTTCTCATTACAAAAGTAATAACAACACTTATGATAAATAGCATAAGATTAATTATATTACAAAACAATATCCCCACTCCCCAAGGGGTTTGTTTTGTGACTTCCGATATTGCCCTCTGCACATTTTATTATCGAGAATTTAGAATAGTGACGCACAGTCTGATCTTTTCAATGACTTGATCCAACATAATTAACATGAATAATAATTGGCAATAATAATAATAAAGATAATAATATGACCCCCTGCTGCTCCGGTACCGAGCGGGTGTACTAGCATCAAGAAATATATCCTTTTTGGTTCTCTCTCTCAATGGTGAAGAATCACTAAAAATTCTCGTATCTGGATCCAGATTCTGACCTACACCAAAACTGAATCAATTCGTCCTTGTCATACATACACCCAACATGTCCAACAAATTTCTTCCAAATCTGTCCACAACTTCTTCAGATATCTTGTTCACAGAGACAAGACAGACAAAAAGGGGTAAAAACATAACCTCCAACCCCACCTTCAGCAGAGGAGGAAATAAGCATCCAAATAAAAAAGTCAGACAATTGCTGAAGTACCTACAATCAAAAACAGCCCACCAATACACAGACTTAGTCACCATCTGTACTCACCACTTTTAGTCATTCTGGCCACATACACACAGTGAGAATAAACTGTACAAAAATAACTAAAGAAAAGATGAGGTGGACTGATCAGTTAAACACGAGGAGCCATACATCTTGCCGTACTTGTTGTAGATGGACAGCAAAGATATCATGCTGTCTTTCATGAAGTGTACCTGAATTATCGGCTGCACCTTTGACAAATCCCAAATTCCTACACTTTCGGTCGAATGTCAAGCCTGGACAGTCGGTTTGCAAAATATTTGGCACGAAATTCTCCCGGCCACCCCAACAAGCAGGTGGGGCAGTTAAACTAGTGGTAGTATTATGTGGTAGTAGCAGTTGCAAGGGAAAAATAAAAATCACCATACAACTTTTACATAAATGATATAGATATATTTGTTGGAAAAAAAAAAAATTTTTTAACCACATTTCAAATCTGGCCTCCCAAGCCAGTCGCCAACTGGGCATCCTCCATCGTGTGAAGTCCTTCCTTGGCACACCTGAACTCACCACATACAAGGCTTTCATCCGCAGCTCAATGGAATACTGTTCGCCCCTCTGGGCCGGTGCTCCTCCCTCACAAAGAGCTCGGCTTCACGCTGTTGAAGCCAAAGTTTTCAGAATCATTGGAATCTCCTGCGATGAAGCTAACTCCGAGGGCCTTTCACTCACTCACCGCAGGCAGGTTGGTGGTCTTTCTGTCTTCTACCGACTCCTCTCAGGCCTTGCTCCCCCAGCTCTCTCTGTGCTCTGTCCCCCAAATATTCCTACAGGTCGCACAAGATCTGCCAGCAATCCTCTTATGGTTAAACTGCCAAAATCTAGGCTCTCTGCTCACCTTCACTCTTTCATTCCTCTTTTCTCCCACCTCTGGAACAAACTCCCCCACTCCCTTCAATCCCACTCCTCCCTCCAGGTCTTTAAAACAGCTGTTCACCACCATCTCTTATCTTCCCCATCCAAAACCTTGATCTTTTCTACCCCCACTAATTCACCCCAGATACACTTTTTCGAAATTCCAACTTCTTTCCTGGAAGTCTTTGCAGTGTCCATATGTTTTATACCTTTCCCACCTCCCCCCAAGCCCTCTCCCTCCCACAGTTGTCTCGATGTCCCTGCTCTCAAATGTTGTGTTTGTGTCCTTCCCCCTCTCTCCCAATCTTGTCAACCACTCCCCTTATTTTGTGTTTTATGTGTCGGTTTGTGTCGGTTTGACTTTTTGTGTGATTAATGTTAGCTCTTTCACGAGCCTCGATCTTGTATCCAAAAAAAAAAAAGTTGCCAGAATGGATGCAACTGCAAAGAATTGTACAAGCAAAATGTCAATAGTGGGTGCGAAGTTGGGGGTCATGAAGTCGCAACAAGAGGACATTATGAAGAGCAGCATGCACAGGCCCACTGGATGGAAGAGTGGGCATTTAGCGGACTCAGATCAGGTTACGGCAGTATAATTACATCAACTAGGTTGCCCATTGGGTGGGTGTTGTGGTAGCTATCATTGGCCAAGCAACACCTCAAAAGTGGATAGTGCATGGGGTATAGAATCAAAAAAATTGCAGTTTTTGCAAATGTAACAAGTAAATGGCCCACTAAAGACAGAAAACACCCAATCTAACACATGGAGTCAATAATTTCCTGCTATATTGAAAACTCGCACCATTGCTACAAAGATTGTAACAAGTTCAGAGAATCTAAATTTACAGCTGACAATCAAGTAAATTATCCAAATAATCAAAGACTACCATAACTCATAAGATAAGAGAGGTTATGGTAGTCGGGCAGCCACTTTCTTCTCAGACACCACTTTCTCACTTTCCCCACAACCACTCTCTCCTCAGACTTTGATAAAGTCACAAGCTGGTCAAATACTTGGAATAAGTCTTTCAATCCTGATTTGGCCTAGCTCCCTTTCTTCTCTCTCCTTACTCCCACTGTCAGCAATGATCTCTCTTGAGCAAGCCACATATCAAAGTTGGCCTCCAAAGCTAGTCGCTGACTGGGCATCCTCTGTCATGCAAAGTCCTTCCTCGGCATGCTTGAACTCTTATCCACCTGCAAGGCATTCATACGCAACTTGATGGATACTGCTCTCCCCTATGGGTTGGTGCCCCTGCCTCATACCTTGCTCAGCTTGACACTGTGGAAGAGACGAGGTTCCAAGGTACGTAGTATACAGTGTTGGGTCATCTGCATAAATGCTTAACTGAGAAAGAATACAATCGGGCAGATCATTGATATATAACAGGAACAATATTGCACCCAACACAGACACCTGAGGAACACCAGCATTTGTATTATGGGCAGAGGACGACTGTCCGTCATGTACCACAGAGATTTGACGATTTGCAAGGAAGTCAGAGATTGTATCAAGCAATTTTCCAGAAATAAAAACCACCTTTAGAGGCCATTTTTCCCTGCAAGCGGGGGTTGGCCTTTTTCGGGAACTGTGGTTGTTGTTGTTTTTCGGTCCCCTTTTTGAAGCAATGTTTTACGGCCGGATGCCCTTCCTGACGCCAACCCCTTTTGCCGCCTTTAACCACAAGCAGGGAATTACCAGTGAACTGGTACTCAATTTGCCGACCTCGGAAGGATGACAGGCTGAGTCAACCCCCCTGGCGTTAATTCAGCGATTGACCGGGATTCGAACCCAGGATCCTAGGATCCTAAACCGGCACCCTAGCCGCTAGCCCAACACCAGGGACTGTCATGGACTTTCAACACCAGGGACTTTCCAGAAATGCCATGTCATTTTAGCTTATGGATGAGGTCCTTGTGCCACACTGTCAAAAGATTCGAGATGTTGAGGGCAACAACCCTGGCTTCTCCACGATGATCCAAATCCCTATTCACATGTTCAGTGATTAGGGATAGATCACCAGTAGACCTTGATTGTCAAAACCCATAGTGGACATCAGTTAGGAGGTTGTGGGTTTCCAGATGAGTCATGAATTGTTGTTTTATTAAGGATTCAAACACTTTGCTGAAAAAGTGGGTAGAAGGCTAACAGGCCAACAGTTAGAAGGATCAGATTTCTCACCAGAAACTTTGAAGCCAGGGACTACAGAAGCCTGCTTCCAGCTACGTGGAAACACAGACTTTGACAGACACAAGCAATTTTGAGAGAACAGAAGAGAGTTCAGGTGTACACATCTTCAAACCAATTGCAGGGATTCTATCTGGTCCAGTAGATTTTGAAATGCCAAGACCTTGAATAATCTTAGCAACTTTCCTGGATATGATGGTGATAGTGGAAAGCCTGGTATCAAGATCAAGACAGGAAGGACAAACACACAATGAATATCCATGGTCTTCAAGTATGGATTTTGCAGCAAAATGCTCAGCGAAGAGGTGGACTTTGTCAATAGGAGAAGGAAGCTCTTCAGGGCCTTTGAGGAGGACAGGAATTTATGATTATGGTTGAGAATGCTATTAGCAATTCTCCAAAAATGTTGAGAACCTAGATGTTTATTTGAGATAGAATCACAATCAGATTCTGCATACTGTCGCTTAACATTCTCCAAAAGCCATTTACAGTGGGTTTCTTGCAAGACAAAACAAATGATGTGCCTCCCTTGAGCCAACACGATGATACAGTTTGAAAAGTGATTGTGATGGGCGATAGCAGCAGAACAAGCCAGAGTGAACCATGGCTGAGAGTGTGGTTTCACTTGGTAGGTCCGAGAAGGGATAAAGAGGTCCATACCAACACGGATCCACTCAGCAACTTCCTTGGCAGCTTCAGATGGATTGTGACAAAGGATTGAGCTCCAGTGAACTTCGGCAAGAAAAGAAGGCAAGGCATCCCAGTCAGCCTTGCTATATTGGAAAACACTTTGATGGACAGGATGAACAACAGTTGATGGTGAAGAATAATAAATCTGAACTTCAATGTTGACATGATCTGAATTTCCTAGAGGGGGGGGGGGGGGGGTTCCCAGATCGAGGCTCGTGTAAGAGCTAACATTAATCACAAAAAACATAAATGGAGACATAAAACATATAATAAAGGGAGTGGGAGACAATATAGGGAGAGAGAGGGAAGCACACAAGCACAACAACAGCAGAGAGCCAGGACATTGGGAGATCTGTGGGAGGGAGAGGGCTTGGGGGGAGGGGGCAGGCGAAGGTAGGGGGTGGAAGAGGTAGAAAACAAATGGACACTGCAAGAACTTGCAGGAAGGAAGTTGGTATTTGAAAAAGATGGATCTGGGGTGAATTAACGGGGGTAGAAAATATCCAGGTTTTGGGTGGGGGTGGCACCATAAGTGGCACCATAAGAGATGGTTGTGAACAGTTTTTTTTGTTGTTTTTTTGTATACAAAAAGATGGACTGTGATCACTATCTTGATCAACCCGGATCTCCCAACCAAAATATTTCATTTGCAGTACAATCCCCAGGATTTGAACACAAAAACAGATCAAGAAGATACCTGTTATCAGCAACTCGATCAGGAATTTGAGTCGGAGCTGAGATGATCCGAGTCAGGTCATGCGACATGGCAAAGTTAAATGCACTGACACCTGGAGCATCTGTGCTGTGAGAGTGAACTAACAATTCTTTGTGATGAACATTAAAGTCTCCAAAGACCATAATATCAGCAGTTGCATGTCGAGACAGCGCCATATCAATACCAACAGTGATGGCATCAAAATAGCACAATTACGTGATGGAGAGCGATACAAAAGACATAGGTAGCCAGTGGAATGTAAAAGCACAAGAAAAAAGCACAAACTCATGTCATAACCTCAAGGGGAGACCTCACGGCCAAGTGGTACAGAGGCCATTGCATAAAAACACAAACCATGTGAAGGTGGAAAATCAAGCTTATGGAGAATGTAGCCAGTTACTGTAAAAAGGTTCAGATAACACCTCAGCGTAGAGATGAGTTTCGCAAAAAGCAAGCAGATTCGGAGAATTCAGTTTCAAGAACGATTAGATGGCAGAAAAATTGCCATAACCCCCCCTAATATCAGCATAGCAAATACTTAGTGGCATAGATTTAGTATACCCTTGGTGGCGGGACTCAAAATGCAGGTTGAGACCGGGTTTCATTGGATTGAATAGTCATAGTGTTCCAAGATATAGAATAAGAAAGAGGAGGGCGTGAAAAAAAACAAAAAAAAAAAACAGAGGAGTGGATCAAAAAAAAACATCTCGTCAAGTTTTATTAATGTCAATATTATTAATCTTATTATTGCTGTTGTTAAATCAACAATTCCCCTGGGTTTCTTGACGAGTCAACATTTTCTGACAAGGAAACTTCTGCATCAGTGGTAAAGTCAACCACCACAATTACTGCATGTGGTTCCATAACTATGACGATTAGATCTTTCACACATCAGCTTGTACCAAAAATGCTGGGATCCTTGACAATGCTTCAAATATGCAATGATTCTTGAATGATGTCTTCCCAGACAAGTGGATTGGCAGAGCTGGACCAAATGGACCACCTCAAATGCTTGATCTGTCCCCCATTATATCTACATTTTATGGAGCAATGTAAAACTTGTTTTATCATCCAAACCACATTCTTTGGATGAACTTACGGCTATGATAACAAATGCAATTCATTCAATTACACAGTGGCAACTGGAGAATGGTTTCAACAAGTTGGAAAATCAGATTGAATGATTTATTACGAAATATGGCGGTTATGTTGGAGCCTAAACATTTGAACCGTTATGAGTATAAACTTTAATTAATTATGCTTCCATGCATCATTGTGTTTCTATATCATGTGTACATCTAAAGTTATAAAAGTTCAAAGTTGCATAAGGACTTTATGGACACCATGCATTATGAACACACTCAGGCCGTGGCTACAGGTGGCACCAGAGTAATGGATAATAATCTCTGTGTGTACAATATGAAGCTCAGTGCCAAAGGTAGAGATTCTAGCTGCTCATATTGTTGAGCTATTCTGCCGACAAACAGATAAAAACACACACGTTGATGGCAATACTCGTGCCAAGCACGGGAAGTACATTGAAAGAGTAAGCAGGAACAAAGAGCTCAAGATACTCCAGTTGAGAGGAAGTGTCCACTTTTATAGGTCAGGCTATCTCCATTCAGACCAACAGTAGCTGTGACCAAGGAACAGAAACAACTGACACTTACGAGGTATAGAAAGTCTGTCAGAATCCAGAAGTAAATGAGACGAGAGTGTAGAGCAAAAGGCAATAGTTTAAAAAAAAGTTACCAACCAAACCACAAAATATTAATATACACCCGAAGTTAGGTGCTGTCATCACATCCTCGGGGAGAGCGAATGGTGAAGAGGTAAAGGGACAAATTGATTTTGCGCCCAGGCCCTGAGCATTGGTGCCCCAGGCACATACACAATTTAATGGAAATTGACCAAGAAGTTTGATAGTGAAGTCAGTCAAGGAAACGTAAATATAAAACATTAATACCCAAAACAACAAATTCTAAAACTGCATTACAAACCAAAACTGCAAGTCGTAATTAGAGAATGAACAGAATGGGAGAAATTTTCAATCTTTACATATTCATATCATGCATGCAGAGAATGAATGAATGAATGATCGTTTTAAGGCCACTTTCCCCGCTAGAGCGGGGGTTAGCCTTGCGGGCTCCATGACAATCATGGTTCCCTGTTTGAGGCAATGTTTTTATGGCCGGATGCCCTTCCTGACGCCAACCCTTAGTCGCCTCTTACGATGCGCAGGGATACGGTGTACCTATTCTAAACCGGGGTACACACCGGGATCATTCATCCCAGCAAGCTGGTACTCAATTTGCCGACCTCGGAAGGATGACAGGCTGAGTCAACCCCCCTGGCGTTAATTCAGCGATCAACCGGGATTCGAACCCAGGATCCTAGGATCCCAAGCCGGCACCCTGACCGCTAAGCCAACACCATGCATGCAGAGTTTGTTCATTTCCAAAAAATGTGTTATAGTGCTCATACGTCAAATCACAAAACAACCATGACTTCTTAGAAGAGAAACAACTGCAAGAGTCAGCACCTCCCTCGAGTGAATTCGAGTTTACGTGTAATGATCTCTGATCCAATGGACAATCAACTGGACAACTTTGTGACAGAAAAAAAAAGACCTGATATGCAAAAGGTAATGGATAGAGGGAATAATAAAACAGGGTACTGTTAGAGACAACGTTTACCTTAAAAAAGAAAAAATACAATGTATGAAACAAAGCCAAAGGAATTTTTTTTTTTTAAATACAAAGAAAAAATACAAAGTATGTAAGCATCCCAAATCATGCCCAAAGACACCAATAGTCTGAGCATGTACACTGTTTAAACTGTCTGGTGTTGAAAAAGAAATCAAACTCAATAAATCAGCGCTATATGTAATCACAGGTACAATTATTCACAAATGAGAAAACAATGACGAATAATAACAGCAACAACAACAACATAGTGGAGCCAATTAATGTTTCTCTTTTGGAATCCCGACAATAAATCGCTCATGTCGAATTCTCACAACGACTTCAACATGTTTTAAACTCAGCACGCCAAGCGTATAATCTGCCCTCACACAAAGGAAATCCACAACGCCCCACAAGGACATTTTTATTATGAATCAAGTTCAGTGCAACTTCCACAAGCTATCAAAAACTGTTCAGAATAATGGACATTATTTCGCACATTTTCTTGCAACATGAACGATTGTTCAACAACTTGATCAAATGGATTTTCCCTCACAAATATTTTTTCGAAAAACCAACCGTACTATACATGTGAGTACCGTACTTTGGTTTAGTGTGTACAAGAGTGAGTCTCATTTCTTAATTCTAACAAGTGCAAATGGTTATATTAGGTATAGAAATTTGATCAGATAAATATTTACCCATATACTATTCTATATCTTGCAACCCGTATCCTATTCTATATCTTGCAACCCGTATCCTATTCTATATCTTGCAACCCGTATCCTATTCTATATCTTGCAACCCGTATCCTATTCTATATCTTGCAACCCGTATCCTATTCTATATCTTGCAACCCGTATCCTATTCATTATCTTGCAACCCGTATACTATTCTATATCTTGCAACCCGTATCCTATTCTATATCTTGCAACCCGTATCCTATTCGATATCTTGCAACCCGTATCCTATTCTATATCTTGCAACCCGTATACTATTCTATATCTTGCAACCCATATCCTATTCTACATCTTGCAACCCGTATCCTATTCTATATCTTGCAACCCGTATCCTATTCTATATCTTGCAACCCGTATGCTATTCTATACCTTGCAACCCGTATCCTATTCTATATCTTGCAGCCCATATCCTATTCTATATCTTGCAACCCGTTTCCTATTATATATCTTGCAACCCGTATCCTATTCTATATCTTGCAACCCGTATCCTATTCTATATCTTGCAACCCGTATCCTATTCTATATCTTGCAACCCATATCCTATTCTATATCTTGCAACCCGTATCCTATTCTATATCTTGCAACCCATATCCTATTCTATATCTTGCAACCCATATTCTATTCTATATCTTGCAACCCGTATCCTATTCTATATCTTGCAACCCATATCCTATTCTATATCTTGCAACCCGTATTCTATTCTATATCTTGCAACCCGTATCCTATTCTATATCTTGCAACCCGTGTCCTATTCTATATCTTGCAACCCGTATCCTATTCTATATCTTGCAACCCATATCCTATTCTATATCTTGCAACCCATATCCTATTCATTATCTTGCAACCCGTATCCTATTCATTATCTTGCAACCCGTATCCTATTCGATATCTTGCAACCCGTATCCTATTCGATATCTTGCAACCCGTATCCTATTCTATATCTTGCAACCCGTATCCTATTCTATATCTTGCAACCCATATCATATTCTATATCTTGCAACGTGTATCCAGTGTATCCTATTCTATTTCTTGCAACGTGTATCCTATTCTATATCTTGCAACCCATATCCTATTCTATATCTTGCAACCCATATCCTATTCATTATCTTGCAACCCGTATCCTATTCATTATCTTGCAACCCGTATCCTATTCATTATCTTGCAACCCGTATCCTATTCATTATCTTGCAACCCGTATCCTATTCGATATCTTGCAACCCGTATCCTATTCTATATCTTGCAACCCATATCATATTCTATATCTTGCAACGTGTATCCAGTGTATCCCATTCTATTTCTTGCAACGTGTATCCTATTCTACATCTTGCAACGTTTATACTATTCTATATCTTGCAACCCATATCCTATTCTATATCTTGCAACATGTATACTATTCTATATCTTGCAACCCATATCCTATTCTATATCTTGCAAGCCGTATCCTATTCTATATCTTGCAACGTGTATACTATTCTATATCTTGCAACCCGTATCCTATTCGATATCTTGCAAGCCGTATCCTATTCTATATCTTGCAAAGTGTATACTATTCTATATCTTGCAACCCATATCCTATTATATATCTTGCAACCTGTATCCTATTCTATATCTTGCAACGTGTATACTATTCTATATCTTGCAAGCCGTATCCTATTCTATATCTTGCAAAGTGTATCCTATTCTATATCTTGCAACGTGTATACTGTTCTATATCTTGCAACCCGTATCCTATTCTATATCTTGCAACGTGTATCCTATTCTATATCTTGCAACGTGTATCATATTCTATATCTTGCAACGTGTATCCTATTCTATATCTTGCAAAGTGTATCCTATTCTATATCTTGCAACGTGTATCATATTCTATATCTTGCAACATGTATCCTATTCTATATCTGGCAACGTGTATCATATTCTATATCTTGCAACGTGTATCCTATTCTATATCTTGCAACGTGTATCATATTCTATATCTTGCAACGTGAATCATATTCTATATCTTGCAAAGTGTATCCTATTCTATATCTTGCAACGTGTATCCTATTCTATATCTTGTAACCCATATCCTATTCTATATCTTGCAACGTGTATCCTATTCTATATCTTGCAACGTGTATCCTATTCTATATCTTGCAACGTGTATCCTATTCTATATCTTGCAACCCATATCCTATTCTATATCTTGCAACCCATATCCTATTCTATATCTTGCAAACCACATCCTGTTCTATATCTTGCAAACCACATCCTGTTCTATATCTTGCAACTCGTATTAATTCTATATCTTACAACTCATATCCTCTTCTACATATTGCAAGCCATATCCTATTCTATATCTTGTTACAAAACCCATACTCAAGACGACTGAAATAAAAATGTTTCTATATTTAATATGGAAACAAAATCTTTCAATAAAACCACGGATGCCCCAAGTGATTTGGCAAAATGTAAACATTTCCTGTGATAGTTGCAGTATTTTTTCCAAAGGGGCAAGACTCAGAGGAAGAGCTCTGAATACATTATTGACAGGAACCGGCCATAAGACGTCAGTGCTATTTCGCACAAATTACAAAGACATCGTGACAAAATGGATAAAATCAAATATATGGATTTGAACCAAGGATGTCAGAAGTATGAGAAGTGTTCAGAAGGGAAAGGCAAATTGGCAAACAAGCTCCTTGGAAAGTATTTAATTGTTGGCAAATTGGTTGAAGAAACAATTGCTTTTGGCAAATCGCAACTTCCTTATTGTCAACGCAGAATTTATGCGCAATACAAGATGGAATGACTGACTACTTTTAATCAAGACAGACAGGTTAAAGCAAACATTGATTTCACATGAAAAAGTTCGTCTTTGTGGAGTTGAAAAGTTGGCTCTGCCATGCCTCTTATTTCATGGAACAAAAGGCAAGAAACAATGAAATATTGTGTCTCAATCGTCCAAAAATCTTCAAAGGTCTACACCTCTCACCGTGGAGAAATCGGAAGATTAAATGACCATGCAGGAGGAAAATTTACCTTGCACAATACAGGATTAAATATACCTGCTTTATTGGTATGCAGACTTCACATTTAACGAGAAGGCGGACAAATGGCAATAAACAACATTCTTCTCAAAAACTCTAAAAACATTACAAAGAGGAAATGAAACAAAAGCACAAACGATATTGTTTTCTAACCAAGCAGAAAACTCATCATACTCATCATCGCCAAAACAAACAATTAAATTTCTCCTTGAAAAATGCAGGACATTCTGAATCCCAACAAAGAGAACAGATGAGCAAGACACAACGGCCTTTTTTTTTCTTTTTCTTGACACAAGCATTTCTGGAATTTCAGCTCAACACGACATAGCTAGCCCCCACTGGGCAAATATTTCCGTAACCCCATGACAGAGCAGGTCAAGCAGCACGCGAGATGCTCCGGTTCATATTTCCTGTTGAAGAAAAAAATAGAATAAGTCAATTGCCTCCCTCTACAACATGCTCTGACTGAAGTACAAATCTTTGAAAGCTTGTTTAAACAAAATACCATTTGGAACACCAGATTTAATTATTTAATCGTTGAAGAATTTAACAAGGGACCACACAAAATGTGAAGGCTTCTCGAAGGGAGCTGCAATCCAAGATTGATACAGCCAAGCTACTAAATACAAATACATGGGGAAGCGAAGACGGAATAAGGGCAAACAATGAAACAAAGAGGAGTAAAATAATTAGGCCACTATACAGAAAGCCATACTAACAGAAAGTAGGTTGCAGTTTTACAAATACACAAGGCCCATAACAAAGGAGCCTAGACTTGAGAATCATGAGGAAAAAAACACCCACATGACATATGAGACCATTTTGTCATCAAACAGCATTCAACAGAAACAAGATTAAATATTTTTAAAAGTGATTTTTTTTTTTTAAGTGAAAAAACAAAGGAGGGACTATAAACGAGATAAAAAGAGCCATGATTAAACAACCAACCACAGGCAGAAGAGAAAAAGGGGCAGTAAGTAAATTTTCCCACCAAATTCATGGTATTACAGGTTGCAATCTTTGCACAGAGGAAAATGAACAAAAATAAAGAAAAGGGTGGCGCAGCAGGATAAGTCTTTGTCCAGAGGAAGTGGGGAGCAGCATAAGAAGTCATCCAAAGCAAGAAAGGGGAGCAGGGGAGGGGGGCAGCAGGATAGGAAATCATTGACCGAAGGAGGAAGCAGTTGTCATTGATCGGAGGAGGGAGGGGCAGTGTCCAACGGAGGAGGGGCAGCCGTCATTGTCCAACGGAGGAGGGGCAGCTGTCTTGTCCAATGGAGGAAGGGGCAGCCGTCATTGTCCAACGGAGGAGGGGGCAGACGTCCGTCGTCATCCAACGGAGGAGGGGACAGCCATCTGTCGGCATCCAACGAAGGAGGGGACAGTCGTCCGTCGGCATCCAACGGAGGAGGGGACAGTCGTCCGTCGACATCCAACGGAGGAGGGGACAGTCGTCCGTCAGCATCCAACGGAGGGGGGGACAGTCGTCCATCATCATCCAACGGAGGAGGGTACAGTCGTCCGTCATCATCCAACAGAGGAGGGGGACAGTCGTCCATCGTCATCCAACAGAGGAGGGGGACAGTCGTCCATCGTCATCCAACAGAGGAGGGGGCAGTCTTCCGTCATCATCCAATGGAGGAGGGGGGGGCAGTCGTCCATCGTCATCCAATGGGGGAGGGGGCAGTCCATCATCGTCCAATGGAGAGGATGGAGGAGGAGTAGGAGGAGGAGGAGGCGGCCGTCGCAGTCCGTAGGGGGAGGAGGAGGCGGCAGTCGCTGTCCGTAGGAGGAGGTGGAGGCGGCGGCCGTCGCCGTCCGAAGGAGGAGGAGAATGAGGAGGAGGAGGTGGCCGTCACCGTCCGTAGGGGGAGGCAGCAGCGGCCATCACCGTCCGTAGGGAGAGGAGGCAGCGGCCGTCATCGTCCGTAGGGGGAGGAGGCGGCGGCTGTCACCATCCGTAGGGGGAGGAGGTGGCGGCCATCACCATCCGTAGGGGGAGGAGGAGGAGGCGGCCTTCACCATCCGTAAAGGGAGGAGGAGGAGGCGGCCGTGGCCATCTGTAGGAGGAGGAGGTGGTGGCCATCAGTAGGAGGAGGAGGTGGCGGCCATCGTCGTCGCCTGGTCATCGTCATCGTCCTCCAGATGGGTAGCTGCTGGTCATCGTCATACTCCAGAAGGGGAGATGCTGGTCGTCATCGTACTTCAGATGGGAAGGTGCTGGTCGTCCATAATTTATTACAATTCATATACAGAATAATTTATGAGGACAATACATTTATTCAATGTTCAGCACAACAGTTTGAAGCAACGAAAGTCTGAGAAACTTGTGTTTGAATGACTTCACGTCAACCAACACATGGTGTGCTATGTTTTGAAAGGATAGAGACATCACAATGGTGTCACAATGCATTCACAAGACACAAAGGTGGTTGCAAGACGACCTGCACGAAGTATGTCAGAAATCCACTCATTTTTCACAATTATTTTGCATCCAGCTCTGGAAGTGTAACATCAGTTCAACGAGTGGGCATTTTCACTCACATATGGGAATGGTTTGTCAAGAATGATTAACTACAATAGCTACAGAAAAAAGAACGAAGTATGATCGAGCATCATGGAATAAAAGAACCAAAGAAAGGCAAAAAATGAAGAGGAAGAACAAGTGAATGGTGGAGGGGAACAGTGTATACCAAAACCAGATTCCTGAGCTTGGAGATTTAAAGACACAGCAAAAGAATATGACATGTAGCAGATAAACCAAATTTATACATTCCTGTTTGAGGATTTGCACAAGCTGTGGAGCGTGCATATATGCAGAGAGAGGTTAAGACCCGGTGCAGGCCGCCTGCGGTGCTCGCCGCCTGCTATCAGTCCCAAAGAGAAACCGCGACGAAATAGGCAAGCAAGACTGCGGGGAAGGCGCCACACCAAATACCAACATATTTGTTTACACGAGCTACAAATCCCAGGCCTTAAACCAACTGTATATATATATAATGCTAGTATGAACCCCCCCCCCCCCCCCTTCAACCAACACCCACACATTGCCCCCCCCCCCCCCCGCCCCATTACCCAACAGATTATATTTATATGCCAAAAAATGTACAAGACAATGCCAACAAGAAAGATCCATTGGATGGCCAGTTTGAGGAAGGGAATGGCACATTTCTTCAACGGTATCAATATGATATACCGGTACATTG
Source organism: Myxine glutinosa (assembly GCF_964187855.1). Classification (NCBI taxonomy): domain Eukaryota; kingdom Metazoa; phylum Chordata; class Myxini; order Myxiniformes; family Myxinidae; genus Myxine; species Myxine glutinosa. Next base: position 333,851,770 of record NC_136261.1, read on the forward strand.
TCTGTAAATTGAGTGGTGCAGAAAGATTATGCCTGCATATAAAAATAATGCTCAAAAAATAAGTAGATCTCTCCAGAATTACCTTGTTGTCCAACATGAACATCTAGGCCATTACGGGACCAAACGATAAACAAACAATTCCATCAAAATCAGGGAGCACATCCTGCAATGCCTTCTTCAGCATCAACAATCCAAGAGCTGCAACATTGTTAATTTTTCAATGTCGTGTGCCTTGACCTTGATGGACTTTCCTCCAGACTGTCTATGGCAATTTAACATACGAGTTTTTAAATTTTACCTTCAACCACAACTCGGTTGCTTCAATTAGTTCCTATTTGGCGGTGAATCAGAGGCAATGCAGGAGGGATTTAAAAATGAATAAAAGAATTGAAACATAGTCATTGGGAGAAAGTTCCACTAGGCTGTGCGAGGGGTGATCCATCTGCTCAAAGCCACAGTCATGAACGGCATTCCATGCAACATAGGCCTTGTGCACACGAGCGAAGTAGCGCACCTTTAATCTACATCCCTCAATAATGTCCTCCATCCATCCATCCATCCATGATGGCTGATGCAATATTTCACCATCTTGCTGAGGCAATTTACGTATGCAAATATTCAGACATGGTGAAAAAACTGCCTTGATAAATTCCAAGTTTTATCGTTATTTAGATAACCTAAAGCAGGGCTCACTGCATGTCCTCAATGCCTCAACCCCTTGGTAACAGATTGTGGGTCGGTCCATCTGACGGTCTTTCTGAGTAGGGATTATCTTCAAAGGACTCGCACCCATGCTTAAAATCATCCACCCATTGGTTTATACAGAAACGAAGGGTCCACCTTTACAATATACGGCCAACACACCATGGATTTCCGTGCAGCTGGCAGCACCTTTGCAAAAAGTTTGATAAAATCTTAATACTCAATTTTACACCCAAAAAAATGTTTGAAGAAGCAAGTCTCTATATCATACGATAAAACATAATAATAAAAGTACATAATAAACCTAAATGCAGGTTTACATTGAATAAAAGATTGATCAAACTAGATGGTATTCATAGAATATTTACCCTGCACAGTCATATTGATGCGAGCCAACTCTTCTGTTTTTAAAGGTTGTTTTTTTTTCTTTGATCCAATATGGCTGCCAGACCACGTGAACGATGACATCATAAACTTGTATTCTCTAATATAATTGTTGTGTAGCTCATGCTCAAGAAATTTCAAATTGATCACACTAAGTGTTGTCCCTGTCGAATCATGACATCACAATTAAGGCACCAATGACACCATCATTAACACTTATTCCCCATGGGGAGTTCTTTACAATGAGCCACATTTCAATTTTTTTCCCCATGGAGCGGTTTCAGAGATAGAGGTGTGAAGTTTTTCCAAGATGGCGCACATACCACGTGACCTATGACGTCATAATTAATCACGAAAATTCTACAGGCGGAGTCGCTCCGATGGTGAAAATTGTGTGCCAATCGGACCAACAATTGCAGACAAAAAAAATTCATACTGATCGGATCAAGTGTTGTACTTGTCGAATTATGATGTCATAATTAAGGTACCAATGACATCATCATTATTATTATTCCCCATGTGGAGTACTTAACACACCACGTTTCAAATTTTTTCATGGAGCGCTTTTGGAGATAGAGGTATAACGTTTTATGATTTTTGCAAGATGATGCCTGTACCATGTGACTGACGTCATAATTATCATTTTTTAAATTCTACAGGAGGAGGCACTCCTATGGTCAAAATTTAGTGTCCATTGTACCAACAGCTGCAGAGGGAAAAAAAAAATTCATACCGATCAGATCAAGCATACTTGTCAAATTATGATGTCATAATGAAGGCACCATTGACAATCATTAACACATCCTATTCCCCATGTGGAGTACTTGAAAATGAGCGATGTTTCAATTTTTTTGGCATTGAGCGGTTTCGGAAATATAGAGGTGCAACGTTTTTCCAAGATGGCACCCGTACCACGTGACGTATGACGTCATAATTACGAATAAAAAACATTATACAGGCGGAGGCGCACCTATGGTAAAATTGTGTGTCAATCGGACCAATGGTTGCTGAGAATTTTTTTTTTTTTTAAATGTAGCCACGCACGCCACATGTACGCACGCAACCGAATGCCAAACCCTGATGTTCGGTTCGCAGGCGCAGGGTAAATATACTAACAAACAACCCGTTCCTCAAACTTTTTGAATGTCCTTTGCATCAAACCAGTGTCTTACACTTGAATAGAGCAAGCTGCTCGACTGAAAACTCCCAGCAGAGCATTTGCTTCCTGAACATAAAATTTATTTCAATAAACAAATTGCATTTCCTACCAAGAACTGAATTAAAGTTGCACGATTGAGTAATGTAATCCACCAAACGAACAAGCCTTAACCACAACTCGATATCTCGACAAACAACAAAACCATGATGAATACCGCCCACAAATGTTACACCTCCCGATCTAACCAATGCATGGAAAGCAGATTATCGCAAGTGTCGAGTGATCCCTTGTGCGTCTGCGTCGTCATCGCTACTCTTACAAATAACCTAACCGCAAAAGGACCAACAATTTATTATTTTTTTTAACTGTTGGATATATTGGGAAAACCGTGCAAGTTTGAAGGGCATTGGCATGAAAAACAAGCATTTGTAAATATATATATATATATATATATATATATATATATATATATATATATATATATATATATATATATATATATACATATACATATTGTTGTGGATATGAGGACTGTATATATTTTTTTGATTGTGTGCTGTATTGTTGTGATTATTGTTTATTCTGTGCCTCCTGCCTCCGGAGCTGTGTAAAGACCAAAAGGGCGTCCCATAGTCCATAAAAAACATACATGCAGGACACGATATATCTTTTCTTTTGATAGTTATCTCTTATTCTGTGTTTTAGCGTAAGGCTGTGTCTTCCATTAATAGAAATACTCCATTGCACCAGTGAAAGAGATAGATTCCCTTCCATTCCCCCCTTTCCGTCAATTGCAATTTGAAGCGCCTTCCGCATTTTGGTCGGTTTTTTCCCTTCATCCGCCATTGACCACGAGGCAGGGTTGGGGGAAGGAAGGCATTTCCCCACCTCGTCAGAGAGGGGAGGAGTGAACCAGCCCCACTCGACCAACCATGAGCCAGGGGTTCGGCTAGAGAGGGCGGAGGAAGAGCGATCGGGGAGGGTCGCAAAGGTTGAGGGGCGGGGGCCTATATAACCCAAGGCAAGGGCGTGTCCAGGAGGGAGATGCGTTTTTACAGAGGAGAGCAGAAGACAGAAAGGCCTGGAGTTGGACTTTGAGTTGGTCTGAGTTGGTTGGGAGTCGGTCGTCAAGTGCAGAGTGGTGAAGAGTCAGTCAGTAGAGGTGGTGGTCAAGTGGTTGCGTTGGTTGCGGTGAGGAGTCGGTGGTAAAGAGTGAGGGACCAAGAAAGAGAGAGAAAGAGTCCTGAAGCAAGAGAGGAAGTTGTTGGACTGGGTGGGACTAAGGAAGGAGAGAGAACCCGTCACACCAATCCCCCAAGCTCCGCGTTGGCTCCACCAAGCGTTCAGCTCCACCAAGCTCCGCGTTGGCTCCACCAAGCGTTCAGCTCCACCAAGCTCCGCGTTGGCTCCACCAAGCGTTCAGCTCCACCAAGCTCCGCGTTGGCTCCACCAAGCGTTCAGCTCCACCAAGCTCCGCGTTGGCTCCACCAAGCGTTCAGCTCCACCAAGCTCCGCGTTGGCTCCACCAAGCGTTCAGCTCCACCAAGCTCCGCGTTGGCTCCACCAAGCATTCACCTCCAGCCATCCACCTCCTGCAATTCCCCGCGTGAGTCAGTGTCTTTTGTTTGTTCTGTCCTGGGTTAATTAAGTCTGTATAAGCTAGTATTTTCCCTGTGTCACCTGCGTCTTATGTGCTTGTAAATAAACGTGACTGCTTTCTTTTTGCTTGTGTGTAAATAGTCAATAAATTCAGTCGTATTTCCAAACCTTTCTTTGCCTTCGTTTTCCTCTTTGCATTGCGTCGTTTTCGTCTTTTCCCTCATTGAGCAGCTGGGGTGCGATACGGCCAAAGTCTGGGTGAATCGGGTGAGTTTTGTTAGGTCGCGGTCTTACACCACCGCTCGGTCTATAACATCTTAACCGCGATCTATAACAATTGGTGTCTGGGAGTGGGATTCGGGGCCCGAACCAAATTTTTAAAACATCTAGAAAAAAAATTTTGGTCAAAATTACGAGCTGCCGAAATTTTTTTTTTTTAAAGCAAAACCCGAATTTTGAAATCGCGCCATGGCTGTTCAAGGCGACGGGATGCCGGTGGGAGAGATAGACGGGGTAGAATCGACCCAGGACTTAGGGAAAAAAATGGCGGAGGAGAGTAAAGAAGGTGTGGTTGAGGGGGTATCAGGTGCACAAGATGGCGTCCTCGCGCACATGGTTGTTGCGGCACCAAATTTAGTCGCGGCAGTCGAGCCCGCAGTGCCAATGGACTTTTGCCTATTTATGACGCATTTCATGGCATCTATGAAGGGCGACAGTAGGGGATTGGATGCAATGATGGCTACCCAGGGAATCGACATGAAAAAAATGAGGAGGGAAGCAAAGGACAACCCGGAGGGATATCGGGAGCAAATAAACGACAGCATAAAAAAAATGGGGGAGTTCGTAGATGGCATGGGAGGCGGGAGAGGCACATCGGTGCACGACGAGGTAAAGCGGGTCGAAAAGCGCTGGTTGAGCGAAGCGGAGGAAAGCACGGGTACAATGACGGGGGTAGAAATCGCGACACGGGGTTTAGAAAAGCCAGCGGTCGCCGAGGTTAATAAAGAAAAAGCAGTAGCGGGAATAATTAAAATTGAAGAGATGACGGAGGTAGCCCGGGAATTGCAGGGAGAAATGGATTATGTACAAGGTCTGTGTTCAAATCATGATGTGATGCTCACTAACCAAATAAAGAGTTTGCAGGTGGCAAAGGAGGGGCGGAGACGAAGTACGGAGGTGAGTGGCAATGTATATGATGTGAGGAAAGCTTCAGTCGGCTTGGGGATTGGTTTGGATCCGGGTGTTCGTGAAAGGCCGTTGGTGAAGTGTGTGACAGGTCAGGTGTGCGAAAAAAGAGGTGTGCGAGAATGTCCGACCATGGGGTGTGTGAGGAAAAAGTGCACGCCGAGGAGTGAGTGTGCCGTCAGGAGTGAGCCGGTCGAAGCGCGTGTGCGAGGGGGTACATGGAAGCGCGGTGTGGTGAGTGTTACGGAGGAATTAACGAGAGAGTGTACACCTGTGGTGAGTGTTACAGAGGGTGTAACGGGAGAGTGTGCGCGAGAGGTATGGTGTGTAACAGGGAGAGCGTTGGTGGAATGTACGGACGGCGTTGGAACGCCAGGTTTTGTGAGGGTGAAAGGGGTAGCGTATGCTTGTAAGCATGCAAGTGAAGCATCGATGGTAACCGGTTTAGTGGTTAGAGCGACGGATAGCCGATGCGAGCACTCGGTGCGAGGGGTGCTTGGTTGGGTGCGAGGCCCGGCGTCGATCGAAGCTGCGTCGTTTCTCTTCGAAGCGTCGTTGCCGATTCGGGCTTGGCCCCGCCCCGCACGGTCGAGTCCGGGCTTTGTCGGGCGAGGCGACCGGTCCGGTTCGAGGGCGAGTGGGAGGAAGCGGAACGGTGCCCCCTCGTGGGGACGGGGTTCCGACCGGGGGAGATGGAGCCATCGGGCCCGGGACCGCAAGGTGCCGCGCCGAGATGGTGCGTGGAATCTCGGTCCAACCAAACCACCTCCCTTGAACCGAAAGCCGGACGGATTCAACCTGCAGGCAACCAAACCACCCGAATTCATTGCTCGGCTTTACGAAGCCGAGTTTAATGATGTCATGACGCACCGAGGCTAGGATATAGCGGACTGTGATGATGGTGATCGTGATAGTGATAGTGTTTTGGACCCAAAATTAGAGAAAAACAAAATTTGATGATTGGCAAAGGATTGGCAGTAATGATTGGCAGATGATGAGTAGTGATTGGCAAATTTTTGATTGGTTGGAATTTAGGTGTACAAAATTGATAGTGAGAGACCCCCGATGTGGTGGGATGGCAAATCCACCATCCCTCACAGACGTGGGGCAAAGGAGCTATAGTTTATGGGGTGTATGGCAGTGAAAACTAGCCCGGGTGGGTTAGGTTATATTGTAGGGATCTAGAAGAGATTGACATTAGGTAACGTTAAGGTTAGTTAGTGACTGATACCTGTAGTGGGGACGCAGGTAGATTAGTGTGGATTATAATGACGAGGGAGCGCAATAGTTTAAAGGGACGACTGGGAAGCGCAAGTTTCAGAAGGGAGTAGTTAGCTGAGATGATGCCGTGTGTGTGAGAATTGAACAGGTGTGATTGCACAGGTGTGCAACTGGACAGGTGTGTGGAGCAGTGTATGAGGGAGTAGTGGTGATTGTGTGTTGTGTTGACCAACTGGTCCAGGAAGAGGAGGAGGGTGCAGGTGGCACCAGGTAGGATTGCACAGGTGTGCAACGACAGGTGAATGAAAGACAGGTGTATGGAATAAATGGTATGGAGTATTGGAATGGATGGTCGTGGAGTGAGTATGGTGGAAATTGTGGAGTGGAGTGGATGGTGCGAAGGTGTGAATGGGGGAAGAGTGGACCCCCATCACGGATACCCGGGGCGGGTAGTGTAAGTGTTAGGTAGAGGGTACAGGTAAATTGTGGTTGGATATTGGCATCTGTGGTGCGGTTGGAAGAATGATGTTTGGATGGGTGCATTAGTGTTGTGGAAATGGCTGGGCGTGTAGCCTGTTAGTGTGTGTAGTTGGTTTGGGCACTCCACCACTGTAAGGATGTCGGCCAGGTGAGGCCGCAGGTGGGCTCTGGGAGCCGGTAGTAGTTGTTGTGGATGGGGCCCGAGGATCCGGAGGACGGACCCGGGTAGCCCAGTGCCAGAGGGCACCATGGGGTGACAGAGCCAGGAGAGGGGCTGCCCCCAGTTAGATAGGTTAGGGTGAGGAGCTAGGTAAGCTCGAGTGGCAACTACAGTGGTGGAGGTGTGCAGGTGGGTAGACCCACTGGGAGAGGTACACGCCACAGCCCAGAAATTGTGCGAGGGCACCGGGAGATGAATCGGGGGAGTGAGACCCCAAATTGAAAAGCACCACAGTTTGGCCAATGGGAATTGGTTTTTAGAACCCATAGTGTAAGAGGGCCAATGGTTTGGCCGGAGAAAGACCCCGGGTAGTGTAAAGTGTGTTAAAGTCATTTAGAGGATAGTTAGGATGAAGGATCTCCTCGCACCATCTGCATCCACTCACCTGAGGTGACAGGTACTCCGCACCATGCCATGTTTTGATTATTTTTTATGATGCAAATGTTTGGATTGTGAGACGCATCATGACGTGGGTGTGACATTGTGCGTAATTCCATCTCTCCCTCCTTATGAGGATTGATGATGAATTGGTGATGGCAAATTTTGAAGTAGAGGGATTGTGGAGACGAATTTGGTATAGGGGAAATATGGGGAAGACGTGACAGTAGTGACGAATTGGTAATGTGTAGATTTTGTACATATGGGGTAAGGGCAAGGGTAGGCTAGGTGACAGGGGGGTGACGTACGGTAGGGACGAGCTTTCTCACTTCGCCCTCCGTACGCATTTCGCCTTGCATTGCCTTATTGACGTGTACCCTTGTGACCTTACCCCTCGCTCAATTGTCTTTCTTTTGTCTCCCACATGACCTGTGCGCCGTTGGGCGCCGAGGGGAGCGTGCGTGGGTCGGCCATTGTGCGCCCGAAATTCCCAGAACCAGCTGTCTGCATCGATGCACCACATTATGGACCACATGTCTGTGGCCGAGCACCACCTATGGACCCCATGGGTTGGGGCATGGCCCCTCTGCTGGAAACGGCCATGAGGGCCCGAAATCTTGCTGGCGGACCTTGGCCACAGGGCACCGATGCCCCACAGGTGAACCACACGTAGTCGGCCCTGTGGGCCATAAATAAAGAAAATAAAAAGGACACATTGGGCACACTTTATTGAAAATAGGCCGCCAGTAAGCAAAGCAAAGGAATGACAACAACTGGAAGAAATAATAATAACCAGCAGAGGGAGCCGAAGAGCAAGAGATCACCTGCAGGGTTTGGGTTTGTTGGATTTATTTTATTGATGAACAGTGGTGACTGCACTGATTGGTGCTTGAGGGTGTGTTGGTGCGTTATAGGTGCTTTCATGGTGCATTGATGCAGAGCAGACTGTCTCCCCCCCAGAAAGAACAATTACAGGTCCTGGGTTAGTTTTGTAAATAAAAATAGCGTCAGTGTAAATAATGCTCCCCACCGTCAGTGTTTAGTTTGAAGACCATTCCGCAATTCGGTTAGCTGTGGGCGTAAGTCTGTTAGGCAGGGTGCAATGGAGCAGCGGGACACATTTATTTATGTTTTAAAACTGTCGCACTCAGGGTCAGGTTAAAAGTAGAGGGAACTACACCTACGTGTCACACTAAATAAAAGTTGTAGGCCCGGGACGTGCCTAAGAGGAGGAGGGTGCAGTGTTGTGGATATGAGGACTGTATATTTTTTTTTGATTGTGTGCTGTATTGTTGTGATTATTGTTTATTCTGTGCCTCCTGCCTCCGGAGCTGTGTAAAGACCAAAAGGGCGTCCCATAGTCCATAAAAAACATACATGCAGGACACGATATATCTTTTCTTTTGATAGTTATCTCTTATTCTGTGTTTTAGCGTAAGGCTGTGTCTTCCATTAATAGAAATACTCCATTGCACCAGTGAAAGAGATAGATTCCCTTCCATTCCCCCCTTTCCGTCAATTGCAATTTGAAGCGCCTTCCGCATTTTGGTCGGTTTTTTCCCTTCATCCGCCATTGACCACGAGGCAGGGTTGGGGGAAGGAAGGCGTTTCCCCACCTCGTCAGAGAGGGGAGGAGTGAACCAGCCCCACTCGACCAACCATGAGCCAGGGGTTCGGCTAGAGAGGGCGGAGGAAGAGCGATCGGGGAGGGTCGCAAAGGTTGAGGGGCGGGGGCCTATATAACCCAAGGCAAGGGCGTGTCCAGGAGGGAGATGCGTTTTTACAGAGGAGAGCAGAAGACAGAAAGGCCTGGAGTTGGACTTTGAGTTGGTCTGAGTTGGTTGGGAGTCGGTCGTCAAGTGCAGAGTGGTGAAGAGTCAGTCAGTAGAGGTGGTGGTCAAGTGGTTGCGTTGGTTGCGGTGAGGAGTCGGTGGTAAAGAGTGAGGGACCAAGAAAGAGAGAGAAAGAGTCCTGAAGCAAGAGAGGAAGTTGTTGGACTGGGTGGGACTAAGGAAGGAGAGAGAACCCGTCACACCAATCCCCCAAGCTCCGCGTTGGCTCCACCAAGCGTTCAGCTCCACCAAGCTCCGCGTTGGCTCCACCAAGCGTTCAGCTCCACCAAGCTCCGCGTTGGCTCCACCAAGCGTTCAGCTCCACCAAGCTCCACGTTGGCTCCACCAAGCGTTCAGCTCCACCAAGCTCCGCGTTGGCTCCACCAAGCGTTCAGCTCCACCAAGCTCCGCGTTGGCTCCACCAAGCGTTCAGCTCCACCAAGCTCCGCGTTGGCTCCACCAAGCGTTCAGCTCCACCAAGCTCCGCGTTGGCTCCACCAAGCGTTCAGCTCCACCAAGCTCCGCGTTGGCTCCACCAAGCGTTCACCTCCAGCCATCCACCTCCTGCAATTCCCCGCGTGAGTCAGTGTCTTTTGTTTGTTCTGTCCTGGGTTAATTAAGTCTGTATAAGCTAGTATTTTCCCTGTGTCACCTGCGTCTTATGTGCTTGTAAATAAACGTGACTGCTTTCTTTTTGCTTGTGTGTAAATAGTCAATAAATTCAGTCGTATTTCCAAACCTTTCTTTGCCTTCGTTTTCCTCTTTGCATTGCGTCGTTTTCGTCTTTTCCCTCATTGAGCAGCTGGGGTGCGATACGGCCAAAGTCTGGGTGAATCGGGTGAGTTTTGTTAGGTCGCGGTCTTACACCACCGCTCGGTCTATAACATCTTAACCGCGATCTATAACAATATATATACATATACATATATACATATACACATATTTATACATATACACATATATACATACATATATACACATATATATATATATATATATATATATATATATATATATATATATATATATATATATATATATATATATATATATATATATATATATATATATATATATATATAAACAGTATATATATATATATATATATATATATATATATATATATATATATATATATATATATATATATATATATATATATATATATATATTTCACAAAACCATGAATGACTTCATCAAAGTCTGGTTTCCTCACACACAAGCAGTTTTAAAATGTTAAACAAAAACATAAGGTAAGTGAAATTGAGTGTTGACAGAAATTGACAGAAATTGGCAGTGACAGAATTGACTATTCAGCACACAGACAGGAGGAGAATAGATCAGATCATGTCACCCAGGCTGACCATACTATCTCTTCCACCCCACCCTAAATCCCCCAAACAAAAATTCCCTTTGAGAACAATTCTCAAGACTTACAAATGTGTCTGGGAAGGCAATGGCAAACCACCCAGTATATTTAAGCCTCGCCACGAAACTGCTTCAGGCAAACCACCACAATACGAACGCGACCAAGATGAAAGTGAAAATCGTGACCTTTGAAAGTTGACGGAAGTCTCCTCCGATCAACAAACGCCGTAATAAGCAAAGAAAGAAAGCCAAACCTCCAATGCTATGAAAACGTCAAAATAATAAAAACAAAAATCTTGTTTCATCTTCTCAAGCTTGTTCAACCCTTGGCGTCTTCCTCCTGCTCCCATTGTTCGCTCTTTCTACCCCTTGCCCATTCTTCCCCCACGTGTCCCTCTACCCTACTGTCGGTGTGTTTCCATGTTTTTTATTCCAGCTCTTCAACAAGCCTTGACGATATACAAAAAAGAAAAGGAGGAAAAGCTAGAAGAAAAAAAAATCGCCCTGCTACACCACCACATTGAACATGTCCAAGTACTCCTAAACTCGAGGTTCTTGAAGCGATAACTTGATTGGTGTTCTACAGTGTTCAAGTATACAATTCAATTTAAATAAAATAAAGATTGTAAAAGCGACATAACAAAAAAATTAACAAAGGAATTTACTGTCGTTTTACCACCATTGACACAGTGTCTCTGTTACATCATCCTTTCTAACCAAACATGTTAGATTAGTTAGTTATTCGTGCCTGTACTTTGGGTCCTTTATACCATCCTTAAAAACAGTAAGTTTCCTGTTTGGGACAACTCAATTTTGCCAGACAGACCAAATAAAAATATTATCTCGCTCCTCTCCACACATGTGCGATCGGGGCGAATTCAGATCCAAAGTACAGTAAAACGGCAGGTTTGGCTTCCGATGAATGTTTAAAAACAAGTACAAAAAGTTTTAATTAAAACAAAAGCCGCGTCGATGTTACACAATGCCTAGATGCAGCTGTGCCTATAACGTCGATGTTATAGGCACAGGACATTCCTATTGATTCGATTACTTGATGTTATTTTTGTGCAAAGTGAAAATATATCTCGGCAATTTCCCGTGTGTGGCGACGAATTTTTAATATATCTCGGCATTTTCCCGTCTTTTATTTCAGGCGGTGTATGACTGACCATGCCGCGATGTAAAAAAAATATATCTCGGCAATTTCCCGTATGTGGCGACACGTGACCTAAGCTATGCTACTCTCTCCACATTATTGAGACGACGTATAAATTAAATATTTCATCGTGACGATTGTCATCAAATGGACGAATTTTTAATATATCTCGGCATTTTCCCGTCTGTTATTTCGGGCGGTGTATGACTGACCATGCCGTGATTGTAAAAAAATATATCTCAATGGACTTGAAGTTACAGGCCTTTGAGAATTCATTTCGTTCTATAAAGGGCAACTTTCATCGGATTTTCTTCCCGTTTTTTTTCAACCGAGTCTAAAACTATGTTAGCGACTGTGAAAAATGAAATGATATATCGAATTTGATTTGAAAGAAAACTGTGTGAGAGAGGAAGACACCACGGGCCTACAAAACAGGCCTCAAAGCTATGCGAGTTAATAAAATGATGGATATTTGTTTATATGAAGCCTCTCCCACAATGGGTGGAGCTATGGTTCCCAGAATGGGTGGAGCTTTGAGGTTTTGTCTTCTCTGCAAGAACAAGAAGAACAAGAAGAAGAAGAACAAGAAGAACAACAACAACAGCAGAGGGCACTCTATGAGCAGCGTCTGCGACGCGGCTAAAAATAGCACCAAGTTGTTCCTCAATCATAAACTGCCGTTTGTGGACAGATAGACGGATGGACTGACAGACATGAACCAATTGCTTAATCCCGCTTTTTGCTTCTCGTGTGCGGGGTAATAACAGGTTAACGCGCATACCATTGAAGACGCGTCACTCGTAAACGTCCAACGCAAAATGTATTTAATAGCAGAGGTTGCATACCAATTTCATCATGAACCAATACTTTACACAAATGACAGCATTCATAAAATGAACCTTCAAAGGAATATCACCCCCACTTCCACACACCCCTCCCACCGCCACCTCTCCCTCCACCAAACCCACCATCCTTTGCACCTTCCCTCACTTCCAGCAATGCTTGCAAGAAGACGAAAGAGGTGAATAGTGCACGTGTGGTTACAACATGCCTTTCAGCCACAGCACGAAGGTAGAATATGTTCATCTGCAAGCAATCATCGCTCTTGTATTGCAGTCGACGTATGCAAAAAAAAAAAAAAAAAAAAAAAAAAAAAAACAACACCAAAACATGTCCATGCAAGGTATCTGGCAGCTGCGTATGACCAAAAGTCCAAACAAGAATATTTGCGATGTTTGCGCGCAACATATAAGGAGTCGATTCACCCGCATCACAAGCGGATCCTTCCTTTTTACCGTTCAGGCGAGGTCAAAATATCTTTTTTTATTATTCTGCCATTTAGTAATCCGGTAGGACAACATTTCTGAAAGTACCAAGGGCCAGGGCAGTAAAACAAAACCAAGCAAGATAATGCCAAATATGCGTGCTTACACACACAATGCCAGAAAGTCAACTTTGAAGTGAACTTTACAATAAACATCAACACAAAAGATGTTCAAGACAAGTGAACAATCCTAAGGATGAAGATGAGAAATAACTGCCTAAACGGTTTTAATTAGCACATGCTGACTGTGCCAGCAGCAATTTTCATGCCATACAAGGCAAGCAAGAAAGGGGGGTGGGGCTAGAAGCAGGCCATGACTGGGCACAAGGCAGACCATGATGATAACTATCCCAGCGCAATCAAATTGCGTTAAACCGAATAAAAATAACATTTCCTCAATCAAACCAATGGGGTAGGGAAATGGGAGAGGGATTCTCCCCAAAAAATCCAATGGCAAGTCGTTCGACTATTTAAGAACACTTAAACTACAAAGAATCAAGGTAAATCAAAACAAAGCGTTATATAATGTATTACATCCCGACTTAATTGCCATCATGTGGCGATGTTACCGAATATTCTCATGTCCAAAACTAGATATACCCATCAAGGACGGCTGATGAGCCAATGACATTTGATAGGATGAGAGCACATGGAACAACAACTTTCATGCGACGAACATACTTAATGAAGACCATAATGGTTGGACTTGAAGCACTGGTAAACGCTTTGAAGGGAAAAAAAAGTTTACCATTGACTGGGCTGAATGGATTTAATGAAGAAAAAGGAAACTATTTAGATGCTGAAGGAGAATTGCGAGACTTACTTATGCCGATGAACTTTGGTGACGATGTGCAGAACGGTGAGAAACGATATGGGAAACCAGACAGACATCGTATTATTTATATGCATAGACCAAAGAGATCAACACCATCCAATAACCAGTTAGTACAATGGAAGATCACCATCGGTCTGGGCAAGGCAAAATGCACGTTGAAACGAGAAAGAGACTTACAATGTCATAGCCCCCGCCGTGGTTTAGTAATTTTGCTGTACAGAGTTAAAGGCTGTCAGTCGGCAATCTTTGGTCGGGTGACAAAACAAAATCTTCTGCATATGTATTCTCTCATGTATTGTCTTTGTGGCAAGTTTGAAGAAAATTGGTCCATGCATGTCCAATAAATGGATGGGGTCATATTTAAGTAACAAAATTGCCACCAGTTGGCCATATTGGATCTGATCTCGAAAAACATGACGTGTATATGTAAGCTATTATTTATTATCTGTGTGCCAAGTTTGAACAAGATCATTAAATGCATGGCTGAGAAATGATTGAGGATGTGTTCAACATTGAGTTGTTTTTTTTTACAACTAAAATGGCTGCCAGTCGGCCATCTTTGATCGTGTCGCAAAAGAAAATGCTGTGCATATGTACACCATCATGTATTGTCTTTGTGCCAAGTATGAAAAAAATCGGTCTATACATCTCCAAGATATGGTTGCAGATGCAGAGATGCACGGACAAGACCAAATTGATAGCCCCCGTTTCAGACTAAGTTCAACGGGGGCTAATAAAATTTAAATAAATCAGGAACCAAAACAGCCTTAAACTGATTGTGAAACATTTCATCTTCCACAAACAATGCACATTCATACCAACCTGTGTGAGAGACGAATTGTGTCCAACAAATGTATTCAATACCTATTTTAACATTACCTGGAATGAATCCAGACCTTTCGCCAACAAAGCAACTGGTATAAGGATAGGTATCATCAAATAAATTGGACAACTTGTCACATTTCACATTCAATGAAGATACTTCAAGATATTTCAAATTGCACAGGGTAGATAACATCTTGTCAAATTTTATTGTGGAATATCGCTTCTCGTCCGATCAAATACACCATAGTACAGCGGATAAGCTCTCATATTTTAACAAATTGTGCATTTTTTGAGAAAAGCATGAAATTTCTAACATAGTTAGTGCATACCATAAGGTTTATTTTCAGATGTGGAGGGAAGTCAGATTTGACCTCCGAGGACCCGTGAGAGGTCAAATCCAAAATGGCCGCCATTCCACCGGGTCTAATGTTCAAACGCGCTTAATTTTGGAACCAAATAGTGTAGAAAAACATTATAGGTGTCATTTCCAACTAATTCCAAGCAATCAACACGAATGCTGAGGATCCACATACTGGTCTCACTTCACCAAGGGATCTGGAATTCCCTCCTAAGAGCTATTGATGGCACAGACAAGACAGCTTGACATGTGAGAGGTTCTGAAGCATCCCTTAGGTCATTTTGATGTCATTTCCAAGCAATGATGCTTTCAATGAACTCCTAGGCATGCCAAGTGAGGTCAGTGAAGGCTCAATGTTACTGCTGGAGCAATTTGTGGTGCTGATGTACGACTGAACCAGTGAGAGCACGGAAGTGAATGATGCCAGGAAACAGCTCTTCATACAGAAGTGTAGAACTTTAGAGAACATTCCTCCAACCTAGGCAGCACTCAAGCAGCACATCAAGCGCACTTGCTACCAGGCCAACTGTTGGAACCAGGCATTGGTCATGGATCCAGAGATGCCAGACCCATCTGACTGGGACTGGACAAAGGAGACAATTGGGGGGCAGCCTCTTTGGACCACTCTCCCTGAAGCATCAAAATCGTGCCATGAATTGATCCACTGTGGCTGCAAGAAAGGGTGCACTGGACGCTGCAAGTGTGCCAAAGCTGCACTTAAGTGCACTGCACTGTGCTTCTGTTCTAGAGACTTAGATTTTGATCATTACCAATTTTCATCATTGCACTTGATTTAATGTAAGCTTTGGTGGACATACTTGGTTAACTACAGTTATGTTTTCAGAGGTTATTGCATCATTCCTTGCAGTGTAAACACTTTTTTTCATCATTTCTGGTCTTTGGGTGTTCTGTACCGATCCCTGTACCTGTAAAAATTAAGTTTTAAAAGTTCAAATGAACTTTTTCCAATAGCAGTTCCAACTGCAGTATCATAAAAATAGAGATTTAACGTAATTTGACCTTGACCTAAATGCATGTCCTTGAGTTCTGGCGATCTCAAAAGTATCACCAAATGAATGGGCATCCCCAATTTAGTTGGAAATAACACATAAAATGTTTTTCTGCACTGTTTGGTTCCAAAATTAAGCGCGTTTTGAACATTAGACCCGGTGGACTGGTGGCCATATTGGATTTGACCTCTCACGGTCCTCAGAGGTCAAATCTGACTTCCACCCCACATCTGAAAATAAACCTTATGGTATGTTAAAAATTTCATGCTTTTCTCATAAAATGCACAATTTTTGTGTTTATCTGCTGCACAACCAATGTTAATGGCAACTCAGTGGGGCTATATTATTTGCCCGTCCCTTGCACAGCAGGAGACGGGGTTTTGCGATCACTTCTGTGTGTGTCTGTGTGAGCGCGTGTCTGCGTAAGTGTGTGTCTGCGTGAGTGTGCGTCTTGTCCCATAACTTTTTTACTATTTGAGTTTCGTCATCAAATTTTCACCAAAGCTTTATTATAATAATATGGAGAAGACAAATTAATAATTTGATCAAAAGATCAAAAGGTCAAAGGTCAGCGTCAAATAAAATGATCAATTTTCATCCGATTGACCTGTATTTTAAGAGTTTGCATATTGGATCACTGAATTGGTTTCACCAATCAAAAGCTAGAAGAGCCTGGTGTTGGCTTAGCGGCTAGGGTGCCAGCTTAGGATCCTAGGATCCTGGGTTCGAATCCCGGTCGATCGCTGAATTAACGCCAGGGAGGTTGACGCAGCCTGTCATCCTTCCGAGGTCGGCAAATTGAGTACCAGTTCACTGGTAATTCCCTATTTGTCGTAAAAGGCGACAAAAAGAGTTGGCAGCAGGAAGGGCATCCGGCCGTAAAACATTGCTTCAAAAAGGGGACCAACAAAAACAACAACAACCACTGTGCCCGAAAAAGGCCAACCCCCGCTTTGCGGGGAAAAATGGCCTCTAAAGGTGGTTGTTTTTTTTTAATCAAAAGCTAGAAGCTGATCGTTTTTTTAAGACCAAGGTTTAAAAAATCACCAATTTTCACCCTGTTGACCTGAAATTTAAAGAATTTGCATATTGGGTCACATAATTGGTTCACCAATCAAAAACTACAAGCCAAATGTCTTTCTTTAATATCAAAAGGTCAAAGGTCAAGGTTGCAAAAAAAATCAACCTGAAAAAAACCTGAAATTTAAAGAATTTGCATATTGGGTCACATAATTGGTTCACCAATCAAAGGCTACAAGCCAAATGTAGTTTTTTTATATCAAAAGATCAAAGGTCAAGGTTGTGTAAAATCACCACCAATTTTCACCCGATTGACTTGATTTAAAAGAAGTTGCATATCAGGTTAATGAATGAGTTCACCAATCAAAATCTAGAAGCTGACATAATAGCATCCTTCATCACGAATGGCTGAGGGGGTGAAATGCACAGAAATGTGCAGCGAAAAACTGTTTCCACAAGATCAGGTTAAACTTAGCAGTAAAAATTCAAACCAAGTACTCGCTTTCAATTGGGATGCCATTTACCCCAAACAGGCTGTTGCTTGCCCCTTTTGATCAATGTAAGGAAATATCCGCTGAGGCTAAATCAGCATTTGCCATGTTAAAATTCAGTCACAGCTCAGATTTTGGGATTTACTAAAACATCCCAAATAAACACCATGAGAATGTGCCATACACCGAGGATTGTCCTGTGGTACACTTCAGCACCTTCAGAGATAATCAAATTTAATGCTACATTCATAATTTAACCCCATCACACCCTTCTCCCCCCCCCCCCGAACCACCCGCCCCTCAACCAAGAGATTGATAGTGTGTGTAAAAATGACATCTTTCTTACATCACAACACTCGCACCATTCTTTTGCACTGGTCAAGAAAAATGTCAAGACCTACTGCAGATGTTTTAACTTTCAGTGGTTGTATGTTCAAATTGCCCTTGAATTACGATGCCCACGCAGTTCTTTTGGAGAAAAATGCTTTGCATTCTTTCAGGCCTCATCATGTGTCCTGCTCAGCATCAGCTCCCGTTGTTTGCAAAAATGGAATTTATTGCTTCCGTACCACACTGCCCACCTCAATTTGTTTGTTGCATATATCGGTGGTAAAGTTGTGGGTATATATATATAGTAAAGTTGTCCGGTGTGACCCAGCTGGGTGCATGGGCCAAATGATTTCAGCATAGTTTGGGTAAGGTAGTCTCTGGCCTGTGCCCGTGGAGTCTGACTGGGTGGGAGAGAGGGGGAGGCTGGGGTCAACTACGTCGACACGAACGGCCTACAGCTCATGGCATGCACCTCCTTACATTCCTACCACCCAAATGGAGGGAAGAGGAAGAAGCACCACGACTCTGCCATTCATGGGTGAGGAAAAGGGCCCTACAGCATGGCCATCTGAACGATACTGAGCAAAGCTGCACCACTCGCCTGCGCTGCTTGGTGCCCTCAGGGCTGGTGATTGGCCGAGATGGTCGCTATGTGGGAGCGTAGCATTCAGTCAGGGTTATATATGTTGTATTTTCAAGGATTCTTTGGGGAAAAAAAACAAAAAAAAACATCCCGATTCAATTGCTAATTGTTCAAGTGGGCTATTTTGGGGTTGACGGAACATTCCCAACGTCACTCCTTTACCCCATTTGTTCATTTTTTTTTTTATGCATAAAATCCATTTGACTTCTTTAGAAAAACATATGGTATCAAAATATGCAGTATTAAACAAAGATCGGAAAACTTAAGGCAGCTTGCACAAAAACTTTTTTTATTTTTTTACAAGGGAGCAGACAAAAACTTACTGGGTGATTTTTCTTGCCTCCACTATTGGGTTTTCACGTCTTTTCGAGCCTCCGAGGGTTAAATCGCACACCCCAAGTATTAGGAACACCCTGGAGGCATGAACTACACAACTCTGGGACGAACGACAAAGTCTCCTAATTATCTCACCGGACACAGTGTGCAAGCATGCAGACGTACACGCGCGCGGACGCACATGTCCTTACTAGGGAGTTACTCTCTTCGTATGATTAATTTCTTAAGTGACTTCCTTTTTAGACATGATCTAAGGCTCAGAGTGGTGTTAAAAAAAAACAACACACAACACACACACACACACACACACACACACACACACACACACACACACACACACACACACACACACACACACACACACACACACACACACACACACACACACACACACACGTTGGACGAGACAAACACCACCCCTGGATTTCGGGGAAATGCCACCATTTCCCAGGGTACTTGGGTACCAGCGACGTCACAACGATGTTGCAGCCTCTCTCACCGCACTCAGCAAGGCATTTCCTAAGGAGGAATTTCATCCTCCCCATGGATGCCAACCTATTGGGATTGTCCATGCTCTCATCCTTTAATTCATGGATTTCCACACATGCTTTCCCTGATATCTTCTTACTCAAAAGTCCAAAACATTTTTTCCTCTACCCCATCCCCACAACCTCACATCATTTCCCTTTCTATTCCCTTTCAGAATTTAGCTTTTGTATGGGTTAGTCAGATATTTAGTAGAATTTACTTCTAAAGCAAAGAACAAGCCAAATTATTATTATTTTAAACAAACAAAGTTAGTGTTCATTTAAATTTAAGTCGAAGTCTGCTTTCTTAACCATATTGAGGAAGTTGTCCCTCAAACTCCAGGATCTCACTATCAGCGATGATTTTTCTTGGGCAAACCACATTTCAAAGTTGGCCTCCAAAGCCAGTCACCGAATCGACAACCTTCATCGTACAAAGTCCTTCCTGAGCACACCTGAACTCCTATCCAACTACAAGGCCTTCATCTACAGCTTGATGGAGCCGTGCTCCTTCCTCTGTGCCGGTGGCCCTGCCTCACACCTTGCTCACCTTAACACCATAGAAACAAGGCATTCAAGATTATTGGAACTTCCCATGATGCAGCCGAGTCTGTGGGCCTATCACTTTCCCATTGCAGACAGGTCGGTGGACTCTGTCTTCTACTGCCTCCTTTCTGCCCTTCTGATGAAACCTACAAAATCCAGAATCAATGTTCACCCTCCACTCATTTGTTCTTCTTTCCCACATGTGGAATCAACTTCCACATCCTCTTAAATCTCATTCTTCCCTCCAGGTCTTCAAGAGAGCTGTTCAGCATCATCTCAGATCATCACCCATCCAAAACAATATCTTTTCCACCCCCTTCAACCCACCACCCCCTTCAATCCTCCCTCCCCTCCAACCCACCCGCATCGTGACCATCGTGACCAATCGTGACCAAAAATATTGGCACCATTGCACTTTTTTCAAATAACTTGTCAACAATTTTCTCTAAAAATATGTTGAAATTGACAAAAGTATTTGGTCTAAACAATTCTTTATTTCATTGTTAATATTACAGAACCTTTATTTTTAATTCAGAACTTAATATATCCTTTTAAATCAAAAAATAAATAAAAATGGCATTGACAAAATTATTGACACCCAATACTTAATACTTGGTATCACAGCCTTTGGACAAAATAACTAGAGTCAAGCGCTTCCTATAGCCATGAATGAGCTTCTTCCACCTCTCTACTGGTAGTGTGGCCCACTCCTCTTGTGCAAACTGCTCCAATTCTACCAGATTTGAAGGGTACCTTCTCCCAACAGCTGTTTTCAGATCTCCCCATAAGTGCTCAATGGGATTTAGATCTGGACTCATTGCAGGCCACTTCAGAACAGTCCAGAGTTTTGTCTTGAACCATTCCTGGGTGCTTTTTGAAGAGAGTTTGGGGTCATTGTCGTGCTGCAAGACCCATTACCTTCGACAAAGACGCAGCTTTCTGACACTGGGTTGAACATTGCACTCAAATATTCCTTGATAATTTCCTGATTCCATGATGCCATGCACACATTCAAGGCACCCAGTGCCAGAGGCAGCACAGCAACCTTAAAACATCACTGAACCTCCTCCATGTTTAACTGTAGGGAAGGTGTTCTTTCTTTTCTTAGAAGGCTTCATTATGTTTTCTGTAAACTTGATGATGATGTGCTTTACCAAAAAGCTCTAATTTGGTCTCATCTGTCCACAGGGCATTCTCCCAGAAGGATTTTGGCTTGTTCAGTTGTGTTTTGGAAAACTCCAGTCAGGCTTTCTTATGCCTCTCTTAGCAGTGGGGTCCTCCTGGGTCTCCGACCACAGAATCCCTTCATTGAACTGGCAACGGAGGGTGTGAGTTGAAACTGTCATACCTTGTGTCTGAAGGTCAGCTTGAATCTGTTTGGCAGTTGATTGAGGTGCTTTCTTACCATTTGAACAATCCTTCACTGCAATCATTGATAAAGATTTCTCTTGCAGCCATGTCCAGGAAGGTTGGCTGCAGTGCCATTGGCCTTAAACTTCCTCATAACATTGCATACAGTGGACACAGGAACATCAAGGTCTCTGAAGATGGACTTGTTGCCTTGAGATTGTCCATGCTTGGCTACAATCTTGTGTCTGACCTCCTCAGACAATTCTCTGGGTTTTTTTTCTTTTCCCATGCTCATAGCGGTGCACAACAACAACAACAACATGCATTTTAAGGCCATTTTCCCTGCTAGAGTGGGGGTTAGCCTTGCGGTCCCCATGACAATCTTCTCCATTTTGCCATATTTTCTGCATCTCCCCTTGTTAACCCCCTTGCCCGCATTTCTTCTTCCACCATCTTTTGCCAAGTCTTTCTCAGTCTTCCCCGTACTCTACTTCCTTCTACATTCATTTCCATCACTCTTCTCAACCAGTCACTTTCATCCTTCCTCAACACATGACCAAACCATCTCAACCTGTTCCTCTTCACACAGTGACACAAAACAGAATGACTCCTTTTCTCTGTTCAAGCTGGTTGAATAAGTGATTTTTATATTGCATGCACCTGCAACTCACCACAGGTGAGTTCAATTCCAAAGTAAAGGAGAATCACCTGCTTCAAATCGAATTATTTCTAACAACTTCTAAAAGGTGCCAATAATATTGTCTGGGCCATTTTAGGATTTCTGTGCGGAATAAGCTAGGATTTAGTAATTTTTTTCAGCTTTTTTTGTTTTGTTCCACAGCACACCAAAGAAATACATATGTGGATACCAAAATATTTTTTCATTTCAACAATATTCTGGAAGAAATGGTGCATTACTTGAAAAAAGTGCAAGGGTGCCAATATTTTTGGATACGACTGCTACTTCTGCATCCACACATACCCATCATTCCTCCTCACTTCCGCTCTTTGTCAAAGTCTCCTTCTATTTTGTCCTTCAACCCTGCTGTTGATGCTTCCTCCCTCTCTCTACTGTTCCTTTTATTCTGTTGCAACCTGATCCATTCAGTGTAGTAGCTGTTGTGTAGCTGGGGCTTTGTATTTAATAAGAAAAATACTGGCATTGAATGAATGAATGAATGAATGAATGGATCGTTTTAAGGCCATTTTTCCCGCTAGAGCGGGGGTTAGCCTTGCGGGCCCCATGACAATCATGGTTCCCTGTTTGAGGCAATGTTTTTATGTCCGGATGCCCTTCCTGACGCCAACCCTTGGTCGCCTCTTATGATGTGCAGGGATATGGTGTACCTATTCTAAATCGGGGTACACACCATGATCATTCATCCCAGCAAGCTGGTACTGACATTATCAACACAAAATTGTCAGCGAGGTTGAAATTTGCCTGGGCTGGGGTTGGTGTACATGCTTTTTTCTGTGCAAGTGCATGTTTCTTTTGCTGATGAATGTCACCAAGTATAATCACCTGTGCTCTGCAGGAAGGATTTCACTCAGGGAATGGAACACTTAAAACTTGGCGCACCACCTCATTCCTCTGACAACTGAGTATGATGGCGCTGAATGACAAAGGATACCGAGCGCATTTGCCATTGTTACTCACACAACCTGCATCATCCATATCAGTGAATGACTTGAGCCCTTCACCTCATGATATGGTTTATTGTGCTCCGAGAAGGCAATTCAGTGACTACTTTGTAAGGGATGTCATCACTCTCGGGCTTCTCATTTTGTGTATAGAAGCATTAGTGATCATGCGCCTGGGAACGGATTTATGGTAACAGTTTACTTCTGTGTTTAAAAAATAAACATCAAAACAGTTAAACAGGCTTCGTACTGACTGATCTATAGTTAAAGCCAAAGTACCCATCCCCAGTGACAGGAAAAGTTTAAGATCGAATAATTTAAATTATTTCATGGACTTGAAAAAAATTTTTTGATATACAAAAAAAGGTCAAAGCTACCAAGCTACTTATAGCGCCCACCACAAAATGGTGGTGCAGCATCAGGTGGCGGTGGTTGGATTTGTCTCACATAAGTGTAGAATATCCTGCTTGTGAAATAAAACAGTATCACGGTATTTTGAACCTATTTCAATGGTTACTATAAGACAGTGCAACATGTACCATCATAATAATGTAATCATGACTTTAAAAAAACAAAAAAATACCTATTTTTGGGAGTAACCCTTCCCATCCCCTGTAGACCTACTTAGACTCCGATTTTTAAAATGCCGAAAACAAACATTGGTACATCACAGGTGACGAAGGTTGTGATCAAGTTTCATCAAAATTGTGTGTCGTTTTGGAGAAGAAAGCAAAAACATATTTTAAGGAGTCTAATCCCCCATACACCCACTTAAGCCATGATTTTTATGCCGTGAACAAATGTTGATGCATCACAGGTGATGAAGGTTGTGGTCAGGTTTCATCAAAATTGTGTGTGGTTCCTAAGAAAGCAAATAGCTATTTTGGGGGATGGGGGAGGTGTCAAACCCTGACCAACTTAGACTCCCCCATTGACCACCCCAATTTTTTTTTTTAACGCAGTGAGCAAACCTTGGTACATCATGGGTGATGAAGGTTGTGGTCAAGTTTCATCGAAATAGTGAGTGTAGTTTCAGAGGAAAAAGCAAATTCTTATTTTGGGGAGTCAAACCTGGATCCACTTTGACCCCTGGTAGTGCCATTTAGATCCCGATTTTTTTTAATGTCGTGAACAAACCTGAGTTGCAACATACCAAATATCATTTGCACCAAGTTTAGTCACAATCCTATCAGCAGTTTCGGAGAAGTTGCAAGTATTTAGGGAGGGTCGGGCGGCGTGCCATCCCATAAGCTCACCGGAACTACGTTACTGGTGAGCCAAAAAAGAGAGTACAGAAAAGGAATGGAAAGGCTCGAGACAAGATCGCCACAAATGCCAAATAGGTATACTGTATGGCACAGCACGCAATGGGGAAGCAGTGGTGTGGGCTAGGTAAAGAGCAAAATAAGGAACATATTGTTACATTTGTGGGGGGTAGGCAATGCAACAACTTAGTCGAGGTAGAATTGTATAGGTGGTGTGCTCCGACTGTCGTGAGGAAGAAGAACCCCATGTACTATAAGTAGGGATCCGTTCGGCCGGATGTCATGTAAAAGTGTGTCTTTGTCCTCATGACGATGGGTGGGTTTATGTTAATTAGTTAGGGATTAAGGGTAATTAATACCCTGTATGTAAGTGCCTCTAATATTTTCCTGGGTTCCTTATGACACTGCAGCAGTGCAGCACACACACCTCACCAAGCCAAGCAATCGTGCATTAAACAGTAAATAAAAACCAACCAGAACAGGATATTCAATAATAACACTGGCGCCGCCACCTGCTTCATTGCAACATCAAGCAGGCAGGTCCGTGAGGCCACGCCCCGAAGAGCAGTGATTGGTCCGGTATTGTCGAGCGATGAGAGGGACCCGCTGATAGGAGCATGCACGGGGATCGTCGGATGACGTCAGAGCCTTGAGAATAAAAGAATTGAGTTCCGACATTTGTCCTCTTGAGCTGGGACCTTGAAGGTGAACGGTCGCAGCCACAATCCTCTGGCGTGGATACAATCATTAAGAGCAGACGCAGTTTACTTCTCTTGCCCCAGGTACATTGGAGTCGGCATTTTATATCCCTGGCTTTGGGTTTTGACGATCATGAGGGGCGATCACGCCTCGTGGACTGTGGCGCGCTTGGCCCGTAGCTCCGTGACGGATGAGGGCCGTGCCGAGTGAACCGGAGAGACGTCAGTGCTGCGTGAAGTAGGCGGCGAGGACGAGTGCAGCTGGAGTGAACGAACGGCACGCTAAGGCCTGTTCCCGCGCAAGGACGCGGGGGCTGTGACAATTCCCGATGGGGTTCAAGAGCCGCTCGAAGCTGAGTACATGACATTTTTACTTTCGTTCTTTATCATCCCCTTGTGTTGTATACGAGTCTGGGTGGGGCCGCTCCATTTAGGATATATTAGTTTTAATGTGCATTCTTTTGTTACAGGCATTTCTTTCAATAAAGCCGGTATTTTTGCATTACAATTCTGTATCGGGTTTGAGTTAAATATCCAGGTTCTAACACGTCCAGTGGGGTCCGTGAAGGTAAGAGCTTCTTTACCCTTCGCTGCCTCATCCCCCACGCGTATTAACTCTGCAATAGTTGAATTGAATGCCTAGGAGTGTAAAGCTCGATCGGATAATCCGTCCCCAGGGGTGATCACCCCAGAAACGCGACAATATGAATGTTTTAATTTTTTTAAAGAACTGTTTTCAGGAGTTCCCAGATTTTAGAATGTGGGATTATTGACGTTGCACTGGAACAAGATGCACTTGCATGTCCATTGTATATTGCTTCCTGACTGATCGGAGGACCAGTTCCCACAACTCGAAAAATAATGCTCCATATTATGATAGACCAGTCAGTTTGAGGAAATCCCCAAAAGTTAAGTCTGCGGATATTATTTCATATAGATCTGTTTAATTTGTTATTAATGTATTTATTGGTTGTTTTGTACATGCATTCTTCTGTCATGACATAGGGATTTATTGTCTGTCTCCATGCTCCTCCAATATTTTTATTGTATTATAAAATTCAATTTTAAAACACTTTGAAAAGTTACACTTCTTTCTTTCTACTTCTTCTTTCTACTTCTTATGCCACCCCCCCCCCCCTCCCACCCCATATTACTCCTCACTGTACCTCATCCCATCACCACCTAGAGTTTTTGTCCACCTCCTCCTCATCATCTTGTCCTCTCTCCTTCCTCTTCGGCATTCTCCGATACACTGTCAATTGCTCTCCCTACATCCTCCTCTTTTCCCTCATCTTATCCTCTCGCTCCCCTCTTGCACCTGATGCTCCCCTTCCTTCCTTATAGTGGGGCAGATTTGTGTAAATATCCATAAGGATTGTGGGTTTTGTGGTAAAAGCACCAAAATTGGCATATATGATGTTAAGGACCTACTAATTGATTTTAGATATAGTACCAAGCAGGATTTTTTCCGAGAAGCCCATAAAGTGGAAAAATCGAAAATGGCCGCCAGCCGATTCAAAATATCTGTTAATTGTCATATCTTTATGAATAGTCAACGCAGAAACCTGAATGAAGTGTCTTTTTGTATGTTTCTGTACATGACGAATCTAATGGAACCATTATTTGCTTTGAAAAATGCATATAAATCAATATAATGGTCAATTTCAGGTTGAAATTCAAGATCGCCACCATTCGATTTGTCGATATCTAGCAAATGTCATATTATACACAGTAATTCATATCACACCATGGATGAAGTGTATTTTATATATTAGACAGTATACATATTTCAGCCACAGTCGCACCATCAATAAAAAAAAACAATAACATGGTTGTGATTTGTGTCATGCGGCACCCATACCGAGTGTCATATCTTCCCCAAAATATGTATATCGTATGAATATGTCTTTCCAAACAGGAGGAATACAATGATACCCTCACCTCATTGCATCATCGTTTGGCTTAGATTGTCCATCGTGCCTTGCAGGATCTTGTAGTAATTAGGTGTGGGAAAACGAAATAGGTTATTGTCGTTATAATATTAATGTTTTTGTCGTTGTAGGTGACTGAACAGAAGTGACTGAAATCATGTCGACACGCAAGAAGTGCAAGCTTGTTCATAGAGAGACATTAAGATCACCTGCGGCCACAAATGAACCTATTGACTGGAGTCTTTGTGCTTTATGCCAGGAACGTTCAGACAAACCATTGAACTGTCCAGCCAAATCAAAACGTCCCGACGTCGGTGCTGGATATCATACTCTCGGTGATAACTTGAACAGTTTTCTCAATTTGGACAGCCAGCCATTACCCATTACCTATCGACATAAGTAGGCTTGATGAAGGAGACGGTATTGGACACACACTGGCACGCAATCATGCCCAATGGCATGCATCATGCCGCTTGAAGTGCTGTGCCAGTCGTCTCGCCAGAGTTGAACTAGCTTCACTTCCAACTGCATGTACCAATACCCCTGGAGAAATACCATACATGTTAAGGCAGGCTGAACACAGAGATTCTCCAGAAGATTCAAAATGCTTCTTCTGTGATGAATCTGGAACGGAGATGGCGCCTCTGCATGAAGCGATGACACCAAAACTAACACGTGGGTTAGGCAATGTGCACTAAAAATACAGGATCAAAGGTTGATTGCGAAAATCAGTCCTCGTGACCTTGTGGCCCAGGAAGCGAAGTACCACTCAAATTGCCTTGTCAAATTATACAATGCCAGCAGCAGGAAGACAGAAGATGGTGTAAAGGAGAATATCGACCTAACATCTCATGGTATAGCATTAGTGGAACTTATGGGATACATAGAGGACACGAAACTGGGCAACAAGGCCATTGCACCAGTCTTCAAATTGACTGACGTTTTACAGCTATACACTGACCGACTGGTAGAGCTGGGAGTTGAGATAAGTGGGCGTATTCATTCCACTGATTTGAAAACTCGAATACTCGCTCTTGGTGTATGTACGGTGTATGCAACTTGAGCTCCTAGTCTTGGTGTATGTACGGTCTCTTCGTGATTCCAACTTCTCGCTTTATGTTGCTGTCCTTACAGCACTTGCACCCTGGTTCTTCGCCTTAGACCACACGCACTACTCTAGGTGGGTGCCGATTCACATTCGCGACATGATGACCTTGCATGAACGACATCCTGGTGTAGCTAGCCAGTTTGCTCAAGGAGGCTTCGTGGTGCACAAAACGAAGCGTCCATTCTCTGCCTTAGCTATCGATCATGCACACGAACAAAATAACAAGGTCGTGAAAGGAGATGGTGGAGCAGTCAGGTTGCTGCAAAACCCAAAAGCCTTACTCCGTTGGATGGTGGCGGGACCAGAACTAGCAAGGGTCATTGAGGAGTTTGAGGTCAATTGTCTGGATCTAGGTCCTAGGAAAACTGATAAGACCACTCTCAGGCACCACGAGCATACCGCTTCGGCACAAGTCACATTTGCTAAGGAGACTGCTGCTCTTGTTCGAGTAATAGAAGACATGGGAAATCCATTCATGGAAGAGAGTGATGACCTCCTGGTACTTGACAGCCGAGATGTTGCTGATCCAGCTGTTGTCCAAACTGTGCGTGCGATAGAGAAGACAGGCCAGGAACAGTATGACAAGTACATGACTGAGCGAGTGATGGAGCGAATTACACCAGTATCTGATCCCATATGTAAAAATCAAATGCCTTTGTTCAGCCGACCACCATGTCGAGTTCCGTCCAAAGCGAAACAGATCGTGACATCACTCAAGAGTGACTGTGCATTGTTTTCCAGACTGTACATTGCCTGTCAAACCCGTGACGGAGACTTGGACAATTTCTTCCAGCATGAGAATCATGCCTACCCTCCGTCATTGTCGCAGCTGGGAAAACTAAGGTTTGGGTCGAAGTCTGATCTTGTTGAATGTCTGGAAAGGTGCTGCACATCATGTGGGGATGCTCCATTAGTTGATGTCATCATATTGGATGGTGCTGCAATCATCAACATGCTCAGGCCCATTGGCATCAAAACGTTCCAAGAATATGCTACACAGGTATTTCTGCCTTATGTCAAAGCACAGCTGCGCAACGTGATGAGAATTGACATAATTTGGGATGTGTACCTGGAAGAGAGTCTGAAGACCACTGCGAGAGAGAATCAAGGAAAAGGTGTTCGGCGGCGTGTTGCACCATCCAACATGATCTCAGGAAATTGGCAAGAGTTATTGAGATTGGCAGACAACAAGACAGAACTATTCGACTTCTTGGCACACCAGGTAAGCTTTCAGTATTTCACTGGCTTTTAAAAAACCATATACAATACATGTATAATCGATTGTAAACTACACAATATCAATGACATGAAATTTAATCTCGCTTCTTTTCTTTGCCAATTTAGGTTGTAGAACATCTTTCTGCGGAAAAGGATGTGTATACAACATGCGGTCAGAATGTGCTCTGCACGAGAGTTCACCAGGACATCTCATCTCTAGCACCATGTACGCATGAGGAGGCAGACACACGGATGCTCCTTCATACAGTTGATGCAGCAAGGAGAGGGTATCGCCGAATCATGTTGCGTACTGTGGATACAGACGTGCTCGTCCTGGCAGTGTCTACTGTGGCACGCCTTGAAAACACTGAAATTTGGGTTGCTTTTGGCACTGGAAAGCACCTGAGGTACATTCCTGCCCACAATATCGCCACTGAGCTTGGTAGTGAGAAGGCACGTGCACTTCCTATGTTTCACGCCTTCACGGGTTGTGATACGGTGTCGTCATTCGCTGGTCGGGGGAAAAAGACTGCGTTCGACACATGGAAGTCCTTCACTGAAGTGACACCAGTATTCTCTACCTTGCTAACGGACCCGACGTCGCTCAATGATTGCAATGTCTGTGCTCGAGAAGTATGTCGTCCTGTTGTACGACCGCACATGCACAGAATCTAACGTTGATTCAGCTAGGAAACACATCTTCACTACAAAAGCGAGGTCCATCGACACTATACCACCCACCAGAGGAGCACTGTTACAGCACACAAAACGGGCAGTATACCAAGGTGGACATGTGTGGGGACAGGCACTTGTCCGTTGTCCAGTACTTCCATCACCAGAGACATGTGGTTGGCAGAAGAGTGCCACACAGGGTTGGCAACCATTATGGACGGTATTACCAGAGGCAGTGGCATCTTGTTCCGAGTTGCTCAGGTGTGGGTGCCAGAAAGGTTGTAGGGGACGATGCAAGTGTGTTAGAGCTGCTCTTAAATGTACATCACTCTGTCGTTGCAGTGGTAATTGTGACCACAATGAGAGCAACTAATAGTTGTTTCAATGTAACATAAACATCCACACTCGAGAAAAACCATACACATTTTCGCACTGAGGGAAATGTTTCAGCCAGAGTGTACTTATTAAGTACTACTTAATATCTAAACCCAATGTCCAACATGTCATAATCAACACAGAAGTGTGAATATGTTTAAGGCTCGACGCTGGGTAAATATTCTATAAATGAACCAGCAGAAACTTGAAAAGTGCAAAATTCATGGTGTTGTTCAAAGTAATCGTCAACAATGTAATGATGTATGGTATGGGAAGTGTTATTTAATGTATAATGCATAGAGTATATATGCATTGGATACAAATGTGTAGATCTATATAATGTCACTTAGTTTGTGTGGTATTTTTTCCTCCATCTTAATATGATTTAGAATTTGCAACTCGTAGTATAAATGATAACGTAAAGTCGACTGTTTATGTATCTGGTCGATATCATAGAACTTGGCATTGCCATTGGTCACTATGAATTCAGCTTTTCTTAATTAGTGGTGCCATTTTGTCTGACATATGTGAATAAATCTACAACATACTTCATCCATGGTGTGATATGAATTACTGTGTATAATATGACATTTGCTAGATATCGACAAATCGAATGGTGGCGATCTTGAATTTCAACCTGAAATTGACCATTATATTGATTTATATGCATTTTTCAAAGCAAATAATGGTTCCATTGGATTCGTCATGGACAGAAACATACAAAAAGACACTTCATTCAGGTTTCTGCGTTGACTATTCATAAAGATATGACAATTAACAGATATTTCGAATCGGCCGGCGGCCATTTTGGATTTTTCCACTTTATGGGCTTCTCCGAAAAAATCCTGCTTGGTACTATATCTAAAATCAATTAGTAGGTCCTTAACATCATATATGCCAATTTTGGTGCTTTTACCACAAAACCCACAATCATTTCACAAATCTGCCCCACAATTAATGGTATGGACCTCAAACATCCAGGTCCTTCGCGAAAACCTAATTGTTCTCTCCAATTAGGTTATAGCGATTAGGTGTTCTCTCCATACAGGTTGTGTATATAGCTCTTACACGAGCCTCGATCTTTTACACAAAAACCCCCAAAAAAACCTTCTCCCTTCTCCTGATCCTGGTGGCGTCTGGTCAAATCTGTTTCTGGGGTTTGTTCCCCTTCCATCCCCTCAAACGGCTACACAGCTAACTCCACACGTGAAAAAGCCGAATGCCTAAACTCTGTGTTTGCCTCAAAATCTTGTGTCGCAAACCCATCGCTCTCTGTACCCACGGTACCCAGTCATACCCAGCTGCTCCTGGACTCTGCGTCCATCTCTCCTGACAAAGTGGAGAAGTTTCTGTCAAACCTCGACCCTGATTCTGCAACTGGACCAGATGGCATCAGCCCACAGGTCCTAAAATCCTGCTCTACCACTCTATCACCACCTCTCTCTGTCTCTTCACCCTCTCTTTTGCTCAAGGTCATCTACCATCTGCTTGGAAATCAGCCAACATTACCGCTTTACACAAAAAATGTGCAAAAACATATCCTTGCAACAACAGACCAATCAGCCTGCTCCAAATCATCAGCAAGGTCATGGAATCCATCATTGCTTCTGACATTAAAATCCTTCCTCTTCTCTAATGGATTGATCTCTGATCATCAATTTGGAGTCAGACCAGGTCACTCTACTCTGCACATGCTGCTTCTGCTTTCTCAACAATGGATGGAGGTTCTCAATTCCAAACAGGAAATCAGAGCTGTCTCCCTTGACATATCACGTGCCTTCGATACAGTCTGGCACCCCGCCCTGCTCACCAAACTCTCCTCTTATGGGATCCATGGAAATCTTCCTCTTCTGGTGAAACTGCTAAAATCAAGACACACTGCTCACCTTCATCCTTTCATTACCTCCGCCACCGATGGTGGATGGAGGTTATGTTTTCACCCGTCTGTTTGTCTGTCTGTGAACAAGATATCTTAAAAAGTTGTGGAAGGATTCGGAAGAATTTTGGCCGAGAGGTAGTGTATGTGACAAGGACGAAATGATTAGATTTTGTTGAAGATCCGGATTCGGATCCGGCTAGTATAAATTTTTTTCAGTGATTCTTCACCATTGGGAGATAGGGCCAAAAACGATATATAGCAGGATATCTCAAAAAGTT
The DNA here is from genome assembly GCF_964187855.1 of Myxine glutinosa. Taxonomy (NCBI): domain Eukaryota; kingdom Metazoa; phylum Chordata; class Myxini; order Myxiniformes; family Myxinidae; genus Myxine; species Myxine glutinosa. The sequence continues at coordinate 333,884,114 of NC_136261.1, forward strand.
ATGGATTGATTTGGTCGAAACCTGGTGGAAAGGTTGTGTGTGTGACAAGGACTAATCGATTCGATTTTCGTGAAGATATGAATCTGAATTCGACAACGATTCTTCACCATTGAGTGATAGGGCTAAAATTGGGCAAGGTGTAGTACCTGTCAGCACCCCTTACCAGGGTAACAGTCCGCAGCCATGCGGTTTAAAATGGCAGATGGCTCTGCACATCTGGTGGATGAGAGTCCAGTCAACTCCAACAGCATGGGCGGAAGAGGGTGAATTCCCCAAAGGCCAGCAGAGGGACAGAGAGGAGTCGCAACCCCAAGTCTAAACCACTTGTGTGTAACAGCCATAGAAAGGCAATATGATGGCAAACACGCCATCATTGCCCGAGTAGACTCGACATCATCATCAGGGCTAAAACTGATATATAGCACGATATCTCCAAAAGTTATGAATGGATTTGGATGAAACTAAGTGTATGAGTTGGTGAGGTGAAAAGAACAAGCCGATTAGATTTTGGTTCAGGTCTGATTCCAGATCCGGGCTATCATTAAGATACAAAACAAACTATTCAGCCTGGCAGAGGTATGCTCTCTGTCGAGTGCGGTTCTAGTTTGTTTGTTTGTGAAAAATATATCTCAAAAAGTTGTGGACAGGTTTGGATGAAATTTTATGGATAGGTTGGGTATGTGAAGGACAACAACAACAACAACATGCATTTTAAGGCCATTTTCCCTGCTAGAGTGGGGGTTAGCCTTGCGGTCCCCATGACAATCTTCTCCATTTTGCCCTATTTTCTGCATCTCTCCTTGTTAACCCCCTTGCCCGCATTTCTTCTTCCACCATCTTTAGCCAAGTCTTTCTCGGTCTTCCCGGTCCTCTACTTCCTTCGACATTCATTTCCATCACTCTTCTCAACCAGTCACTTTCATCCTTCCTCAACACATGACCAAACCATCTCGACCTGTTCCTCGTGTTACGTGGTCCTCCCGGTAACTACCTGGTCTTGGTGACCCCCGGACCGTGGGAGGAACCCCGCCAGAAAGATATATGATTTATACACTTTCGTAACGCAATCAATATGAAAGACACAACAATTCAAGTCAATAAGAAACCCCCACACCAAGGATCCGGATTAATGGATAATATATTCCCAATCAACCAACAACAATCAACCCTCAATATATTCCCAATCAACCAACAACAATCAACCCTCAATCAACAATATTACTAAGATGTAGACTCATCAACAATAGCTCTAAGATGGCCATCTTATATATTCCTCCCTTGAGCCCCACTCACGGCTCCCTCCATGGTCAATGTCTCTCACAATGTCTCGGGGCCCCTGTAGTTCGATCTCCGCACGCGGGTGGTGGAACGGACCCTTCCTGACGTGCTTCAACCGTGCACGTCCCGTACCGGGAACGGCCGCTGCAGCGGACACCTCCTCGGCAGCCCACCGAGGTCGGTGCTCGTGATCGCGGCTCCGGGGCTCGCAAAGCGCGCGAGGCCCCAGGCGCCTGCCGTACGCGTCCTTGTAGACGATGAGGTGAACGGTGCCGGACGCTTGGTTCCGTGCAGGAACCCACGGCAATTTGACGCGTAACCGGTAATTACCCCGCGCAGGTAACTCCTCTCGCCAGACGGGCTTTTACACTCAGCGTTCCCCATGCTGATCAATATCGACGCCGCTCGTGTCGGAGCTGGGCGAGGAGCTGAAGATGGCCGCTTTCTCCCGGACCTCGTGTCTTTTTCTTCTTCCGGTTCACCATCCCGTTTCCGGTCTCCTGTTATCAGGAGCGCCTCTAATCATTTAACCACAACAACCTTTAATGGAATAAACATTAATAAGCAATGACCTGAATAGTAATTCACCTAAATCCGGAATCCGTAACACTCCCCCCCTTCAAGAAAGAAAGTTTGAACCCAGCGAAAACTTTCTTTGCAGGCCAACTTTGATAAACAAACAAGATAACTCACACCCCAAATCATCAGTTCCCCCGGGCACAATTATCACATCTCAAAAACAAAGCAACAAAATTTCACAAAACCCCCAGAGATTCCAAAGGGAATTCACTCTGGACCAAGCGTCAACACTTCTAGTTTCTCTCGAATGCCGGTTAAGGGGTGGTGACCAAAACCCCAAAGTTAAACAACTCGATAGCACTTTTTCGGGAGGCCAAGCTGAGTATACACTTCATGGACGCCTTAAGGAATGTGGAGTTCACGGTTAGTCCGGGGAGGAAAGTTCATTACATGGACGCCTTTAAGAACGTAGTGTTCACGGTTAGTCCGTGCAGGAAAGTTCACTACCTGGACGCCTTTAAGAACGTGGCGTTCACGGTTAGTCCGTGTAGGAGCCCAGGCTCGGCGGCTCCGCCGTATATAGTGCTTCAACTTCTCCGGACTCCTAACAGTTACGGTGGGACCACTTGACCCAGTAGTCACCTGACTGGCGGTCTCCGTCTTGGCCAGTGCTCTGACAATCATTCTTTCGGGGGATGCCGTAACTCTGGGAGCCTCCATAGTAATATCGGCTGCTACCAACACCAAAACTACCGCCAAATTGCCCTCTTCTGTAGACCTCTCGACGCCTACGAAATGCCTTCCCTACTGTTATGGCTGCAACTGAAATGCCTACTGAAACCCTCCAAATCCTTACCATTCCAATTCTTCTCTGCCTCTCTGGCGTCTTTTGCGCTTGCAAATGTGACAAAGCCGAACCCTCTTGACTGTTGCGTTTCCCTGTCTTTTACCAACCGCACTTCCACCAGCGGCCCATATCTGTTGAAGACAGAGGTCAGAACTGCTTCCTTTGTTTTGAAGTTCAGTCCCCCTACAAATAACTTGGTACTTTTGTCGCCATCCCGAGCTGGTGTGGTGTTATTTTCCCTGCTGGGCTCTTTACCAACCCCCGGGTTACCATAAACTTGACCCCGGCCAAATCATTCCCGATAACCACAGATACTCCCTCTACAGGAAGCGTGGCTTGTAAACCGACGGTGACCGGTCCTGACACCAAATCGGATTCCAAATGGATGACATGAAGTGGGGCACTAACACAGCCACCGATCCCTTGCAATCGAACACTATCACCAGTTGCTGTACTCTTTGACAATGGCAAAATGGCTTCAAGCATTAAGGATTGATGGGCTCCTGTGTCCCTCAATACCCTAACAGGTCTTGGGTTAGTCAAGTCTCCCTCTAGTGAGACAAACCCCTCATAAATAAATGGTTGGTAACTCTTCTGTGGGCGATTTCTTACGTTTGCCATCGCATTCGGAGTTGTACTAGTCGGACTCCGCTCTGGGTTGTCCCTTTTCATGAGGTAACAACTGGACATCAAGTGTCCAGGTTTTTTGCAAAAGGCGCAAGTAGGCCCGGACGAAAAACTCGTGGTCTGCCTCGGGCCCCCCGGGAAATAAGTTTGTCTTGGGCCCGTAGCCCCCTGATTTCGAACAGTTGGGGTATCAGAGTTGTCCCCATAATCCTCTCGAGGCCGCCGCCATGTATTGTCGTTCTCCGCACCGGGTGTTCCATAACTCCCCTGCTGAAGTCTAGGCGAGGAGCTAGGTTTGTGGACCCCTATCCGGTGTGTTAAGGCATAATCATCTGCCATGGTGGCTGCGTCCCACAACTTTGGTACTTTCTTTTCCTGCAGGTACACTTTCATGTCCTCGTGGACACACTGTTGAAATTCCTCCACCAGGATCAAGTCACGCAATGCTTCGAAGTCTTTCCCGACTCCTTTTGACTCACACCACCGATCAAACATGTTTTCTTTCACTCTGGCAAACTCCACATGGGTCTCACTCTCCCTCTTCCTGGCATTCCTGAATTTTTGCCGGTAAGCTTCAGGAACCAACTCATAGGCTTTGAGAATGTGCTTCTTCAATACCTCATAATGTGCACATTGGTCCATTGGTAACGCCGAATAAATATCTTGAGCTTTACCCACCAGCACACTTTGCACAAGTATGGTCCAGGCCTCCTCCGGCCAGTTTAACTGTCGAGCCACTTTCTCAATGTGTGGAAAAAATTTAGCGACTTCCTTTTCACTGAAGGGTGGAACCAGCCTCACATGTCTGCCCACATCCCAGGTGTTCTGGCTAGGTGTCGGCCCAGTCAGCAAGGGTGGTACCTCTCCCCGTTCTCTCATTAACTCCAGCTCCTTGAATTTAATTTCTTGCTGAAGCGCCATGTCACGTTCCTTTAATTCCCTTTCGGCTTTTCTCTCCTCCCTTCTGCTTTCCTTTCCTCTTCTGATCTTTCCTTTTCTGCTTTCCTTTCCTCTGTTTTCATCCTTTCTAACCTTTCCTGGAGTTCTCGTTCCACTCTCCTTTCTTCTGCTTGTTTCTCTTCTCTCCTCTCTTCTCTTCTGCTTTCCTTTCCTCTTCTGATCTTTCCTTTTCTGCTTTCCTTTCTTATTCTGCTCTTTCCTTTTCTGCTTTCCTTTCTTCTTCTTTGATCCGTTCCGTAATTGCAACTCCAGTTTCCGGAGCTCAACGTCTTCTGGTTCTTCGGGTAGCCACTCCCAGGCTAACTCGTCCCATGTTCCTAATCCCACCATAGATTGTATCACCGCGGTCTGCAACTCTGCCTTCCTCAAATTAGTTCGGACCTCCAAGTTAAAATGTTTGGCCAATTTCAAGAGGTCCGATTTTAGTAACGCTCGGAACTGTGCCTCACTCGGGGTTACCGCAAAGTTCTGTGCCACAAATGCCATGGTGCCTATCGTTAACACCTGTTAACCTTCACCCAAGACTTTACCACAATTTCCCAAAAATTTACCAATTAATACTTAATTAATAAATTTTAATTAATAAAAATATTATTTTATTATTTTATACAATTTTATATCCGGGACGAGCCCCCAATTCTGTTACGTGGTCCTCCCGGTAACTACCTGGTCTTGGTGACCCCCGGACCGTGGGAGGAACCCCGCCAGAAAGATATATAATTTCTACGCTTTCGTAACGCAATCAATATGAAAGACACAACAATTCAAGTCAATAAGAAACCCCCACACCAAGGATCCGGATTAATGGATAATGTATTCCCAATCAACCAACAACAATCAACCCTCAATATATTCCCAATCAACCAACAACAATCAACCCTCAATCAACAATATTACTAAGATGTAGACTCATCAACAATAGCTCTAAGATGGCCATCTTATATATTCCTCCCTTGAGCCCCACTCACGGCTCCCTCCATGGTCAATGTCTCTCACAATGTCTTGGGGCCCCTGTAGTTCGATCTCCGCACGCGGGCGGTGGAACGGACCCTTCCTGACGTGCTTCAACCATGCACGTCCCGTACCGGGAACGGCCGCTGCAGCGGACACCTCCTCGGCAGCCCACCGAGGTCGGTGCTCGTGATCGCGGCTCCGGGGCTCGCAAAGCGCGCGAGGCCCCAGGCGCCTGCCGTACGCGTCCTTGTAGACGATGAGGTGAACGGTGCCGGACGCTTGGTTCCGTGCAGGAACCCACGGCAACTTGACGCGTAACCGGTAATTACCCCGCGCAGGTAACTCCTCTCGCCAGACGGACTTTTACACTCAGCGTTCCCCACGCTGATCAATATCGACGCCGCTCGTGTCGGAGCTGGGCGAGGAACTGAAGATGGCCGCTTTCTCCCGGACCTCGTGTCTTTTTCTTCTTCCGGTTCACCATCCCGTTTCCGGTCTCCTGTTATCAGGAGCGCCTCTAACCATTTAACCACAACAACCTTTAATAGAATAAACATTAATAAGCAATGACCTGAATAGTAATTCACCTAAATCCGGAATCCGTAACACTCGTCACAGCATCAATCACAGGCTCTATTCCCATCATCTTTCGCAATTCATCATTGGTCTTCCTCTCTCTCAACGACACTCCGCACATCCACCGAACCATTCGCATTTCCACCCTTTCCAGCCTTCGTTGCTGCTCTACATTCATGACCCATGTCTCGCTCCCATAAATCATAACACTGCTCACACATGCAGCATACACCTTTCCCTTCAGCTTCAACAACACTCCCCTCCTCATCAGCACACCACTCAGTTCCCGAAACTTCTTCCATGCACATCTCACTCTAGCAACCGTTGCCGAGTCTGATCCACCTTCTCCATTCAGCATGTCTCCGAGGTAGCAAAATGTTTTCACACCTTCCAGCTTCATGCCGTCTCCAAGATCCAACTCAACATTTCCTCCATCTGCAGCTCCCTCTGTGCACACCTTACATTTGAATGTAGCTGCCACACTGGTTAATGACCCTCTCAGACCACTACATTTTTGATGAACCCACTCAGCGCACATTGTACATTGAATGGATTTCACTCCGACACCCTTCCTGCACACAGCACATGGCCACTTCCCAGTTCTTTCCACCTCACCACATGCTTTACCACTTGCCATCACCTTCGTCTTTCCTATATTCACCTTCAGACCTTTTGTCTCCATACATTCCTTCCACTTGTTCATCTCTTCCTTCAGTCCATCCATACTTTCCGCAATCAACACCAGATCATATGCATACAACAACTCCCATGGTAGACCCTCCTTTACGGTCTGAGCCAGCACCTCTGTCACAGCTACAAATAGTAGTGGACTTGGTACCGACCCCTGATGCACTCCCACCTTCACCTCAAACTCACCACTGTTCCTATCCTTCGTCCTTACAGCTGTGCGCGCTCTTTTGTACATTGCCATCACAACTCTGATCAACCATTCCTCCACTTCTAACTTCCTCAATGCCCATGTCAATACTTCGCGTTATATTGTGGACGAAATGACGAAATGTGACAAGGACGAAATGATTATATTGTGGTCGAAGATCCGGATCCAGATCCAGCTACTGTAATTTTTTTAAAAGTGATTTTTCACTATTGGGGGATCGGAACAAAAACTATATATAGCAGGATATCTCAAAAAGTTGTGGATGGATTCGGACGAAACTTAGTGGATAGATTGGGTATGTGACAAGACCGAATCGATTTTGGTGAAGATCTGAATATGGATTCGGATGTGAGAATTATTTAATTTTTGAAGCGATTCTTCACCATTGAGTGATAGTGCTAAAACCGATATATAGCAGGATATCTCAAAAATGTATGGGTGGATTTGGACGAAACTTGGTGGACAGGTTGGGTGTGTGACGAGGACGAATTGATTCGATTTTGGTGAAGATATGAATATGGATTCGGTTACAAGAATTATTTAATTTTGTAAGTGGTTCTTCACCATTGATGTGGACGAGTTATGACTAAACTTGGTGGACGAGCTGGTTATGTGACAAGAACAAGCCGATTAGATTTTGGTTCAGGTCTGAATCCAGATTTGGCCTATCAGTGGGATAGAAACCATAAACTGTTCAGCCTGGCGGAGGTATGCGCTCTACCGAGTGCCGTTCTTGTTCCTCTTTTTTTCCCCACCTCTGGAGCAAACTCCCACACACTCTTCAATCCCACTTCCTCCCTCCAGATCTTCAAAACAGCTGTTCACCACCATTGCATACCATTCCCCATCCAAAACCTTGATCTTTTCCACCCCCGTTAATCCACCCCAACCTCCCCCCCCCCCCCCCTTCAACCCCCGCTCTCCCTTCAACCCCCTCCCCCCTTCAACCCCCATCCCCCACCTTCAAATTCCCTGTTTTCTTTCCTAAAAGCCCTTGTAGTGTCCATCTTGTTTGTCCCGTGTACCCCGCCTCAGCCCTCTCGCTTCAACAGATCTCCTGATGTTCCTGTTCCCTGCTATTGTTGTACTTCCCTCTCTCTCCCCCTCTCACCTCCCACTCCCTTTATTATATGTCCTATGTGTTAGCTCTCATACGAGCCTAGACTAAGTATACAAGAAAAAAAAAAAGGAAAAAAAAAAAAGAAGGAGGCCCAAGTCTCATCAGGTGACACAATCCTTTTCAGGAGATAACCTCCCTCCCTTTGGTAGCCTTCCATGAGCTCTTGCAACGGCCAAACAAAACGCCTTTTCATCATACATGCCTTGGTATGCATATTGCACGAAGCCTATCATATTTCAAGGGAATTAATTGTCATTTCCCAACTTCCAAAAACACCATACAATGCTTCTGCAATTCCATACGTCATAATCCAGCGAATTTCCAAAACCTAACTGTTCCAGTTGTTTGCTCGATTGAGCGTAATTGGTGAAACGAGAGAAAGTTCAAAAGCTCATTGAATTTCAAGAAGAATCACAAATTCCCAGACCTTTTTTATATATTCACCTCCACATGAAAGATGTGTAACCAAATTGTGCAGACAGACTCCTGTGAATGTCAGCTAGTTTGTGTTCTCCTTCACAAATAATATTACACACCTGTTCCTTACCACCTGTGATTGTGTTAGCCACCATGCCGCTTTCACCCAGAATGCTTTGACCAGATTGCACAAGACAAAAAAATAATTGCAGAAAATAAGCGTCGGATTATCATTTCTAATTTCAACAATAAAAGTCCAAGTGAACCTTAAACCGTCTTCGTTCAACAGAAGCACACAAGGTTAAAAAGAATCACATAAGGTTCAACAGAATCACAAAGGTTGCTGAAGGGCACACTGGCCTATCAGGCACGTGCTTTCCTAAACATTGCATTAAATTAGAAACCGAGTTCCCTTACAAGGAACTTCAACAAATGAGGCAGCCATTAGGTCCATGTAGCCTGTGTAATTTAATGGTTGCCACCATATGGTCTTTTGACCACCCTCCGTCCTTTTTAAATGCCGAGTGGTTAAAGCAGCAAATACCATTCTTTATTCTTATGACCTGGCCGTAGTTTGGCTTGAAGCGCCAAACTCCTCCAGGCAGAGCAGACACTAATCATTATGCCACAGAGTCTGGCTCGAACTATGTTGCACTCCAAATAGGCTTCACTCCAAATATAATTACACAAAATATAGTTATACAAAGGTATAGCTATATTTTGTGTAACTTATAATTTCAAGAAATGAAGTGCGTCGCTAGAATAAAGTAAAACCTATCAGTCATGTTCCAAAGTCTACTGAGCAAGTGAATACAGTAATGTAGCCATAAATGTTTGCAAGGGTTGTTCCACTGCCCCACCCCAAAGTAACATTAATAATTAAATAATCAATAAGCATCCACAACTTACCCTGCTATGCACAAAATCAGGTTAGATAGAGCTTTTCCCATGACAATAATATTGAACTTGTGCAGAGACTTGAACTTGTTTGAACTTGTTGCACAGTATTGAATCAGTATTGAACTTGTTGCACAGTCATGTAACCAGCAGTTAGTCATATGATCAACACATATCCTGAGAAAAAGTTGCAAACGTACCCCTTGGGGGTAGTAACAACTCGGTCACAATTTATGGCAAGAAGTTGAAATAAATTTTATCACACATATTTGGACAATGAAGCTGTCTTTAATCAAATCGCTCATAGTAGTAACCTTGTTACCTTCTTGTTGTAACAAGTGTTCAATGCAGATGTGGGTGGGGCTTAAAGAGAATCTTGGATCGACTAATAAAAATGAGAATAATGACGTGTCTAAATTTGGTGCATTTTGTCAGGATGCCATGGAAGAAGTTTCGGGAACTGAGTGGCGTGCTGACGAGGAGGGGAGTGTCGTTGAAGCTGAAGGGAAAGGTGTATGCTGCATGTGTGAGAAGAGTTATGATTTATGGGAGCGAGACATGGGTAATGAACGTAGAGCAGCAACGAAGGCTGGAAAGGGTGGAAATGCGAATGGTTCGGTGGATGTGCGGAGTATCGTTGAGAGAGAGGAAGCCAAATTATGAATTGCGAAAGATGATGGGAATAGAGCCTGTGATGGATGCTGTGAAGAGAAACAGGTTGAGATGGTTTCATCATGTGTTGAGGAAGGATGAAAGTGACTGGTTGAGAAGAGTGATGGAAATGAATGTGGAAGGAAGTAGAGGACGGGGAAGACTGAGAAAGACTTGGCTAAAGGTGGTCGAAGAAGAAATGCGGGCAAGGGGGTTAACAAGGGGAGATGCAGAAAATAGGGCGAAATGGAGAAGATTGTCATGGGGACCGCAAGGCTAACCCCCGCTCTTGCAGGGAAAATGGCCTTAAAATGCCTGTTGTTGTTGTTGTTTGTTGTCAGGATGCAGGCAGGCCTGCAGTGGGACACATTTACAACCTGGTGCTCCCAAATAAACTCCACTCCATCCACCCTAGTATCCTCCATCCACCCTAGTATCCACAATCCACCCTCTCCACCCACCCCCGCCCCTCCCCTCCCCCCAATACCCTCTCTCCCACCCCAAAACCGACAAATATAAACCGATTTCTGCTCTAAAGTAGAACACACATGTAAAATCTTCGCATTATTACCAGCTGTATTCCTTGGGGGAATGGCGTGTCCTCCCAGTCACGATCTGGGAACCGCTGGATGATCTTGCCCTGTCCATCACCACTTGCTGTAAAAACAATTGGAAAGGAAAGAGGGAGAAAAGAATAGCTTGTCAAAATAGGAATGAAAAGCAGCATTGGGGTGATTGGGAATGCAACTCAACCATGTGTGTTCCCCATGTCATGATAAACACAAAAATAAGATAAAAACATCAGAGAGTGACTGTTACGTGCTCCTCCCCGACCCCCTGGTCATGATGTACCTCTGAGCCCCGAGAGGAGTCACGGCAGAAAAATGTGTTATTCTGTATGTCAAAGATCAATGGAGAAGCCACCCCAATTGTTACTCACAAACAAATATTGTATTAAGATCACACAAGAATAACAGTACAACCATAATAGTATTCAATAGTACAATCCATGTCCTGTGATGGTACCATCAGTTTTGGTAATATAGAACTCACTGTGCTCCAAGTGAGTGAAACACGAACATCCCCAATGTCTCTTATTCCCGGCTTCAAGCCCAAAGTTGATTGGCTCCAGCGATCGACAGAACGATGTCCGATCGAGACCAGAATCCCGTTCGGATGGCAAATACAGTCCCACAGCCACAGCTGTACAAAGGCGCCCTCAAGGCGACTGGGATATCCAAAGGTGCCCTACAGGCGACTGAGAGATCACACCCTCGGGTATGGACGAAGTAACCTTCAAAAAGACACGTCACACACACGCCCCAGATCGACGTCCGGATGCGGTGAAAATGGTCGAGAAGAGACGAAACCGCGAGCAAAGCACAAGTTCTGCGCGAGTCAAAATGGCCGACGACCCGGTATCGTGGCGCACGGCACGGCGATGATTCTCTCCTGAATCGATCGCAAAACCTGACATGCAGGTTGACCGGTCACAGCGATGACAACTCCGTCATAGGAATTCCTCTCCTGGAAACCCGAAAGTTCGCTAGTGACTCTGGACATTCCTTTCACCTTTTGACAATAATAATTGCTATTTCCCTCAAACAACAATAATAATAATACATGGAACCAGAAATGTCTCAAGTGGATGAAAGCCACCACAACGGAAGTGACGAATCCGTAACAGTAACACACCAACGTTGAAGCATTTTACAAATGTGTTAATAGCAAAAAAAAAAAAAAAAAAAAAAAAAAATCAACAAACAAGAAAACAACCAATTAGCCACAAGACAAGCCAAGCATTTAGCAACAAACCAATTCCATATGTTAATTTGGAAGCAAAATATCACAAATTACACAATTACAAATTACAAATTACACAAAATATCACAAAATTACACAAAGGAAGTGAGAATAACAAATGTTAGAAAAAACTGTCGTTAAAAACATGACATTTTTGGAGATAATTGCAAATTACAATTTATGAGGCTGTGCAACTTTTAAGCATCGAGTTCCACAGTTATGGAGGAACTGCCAGACGATTACCAGGTAGTGTTCGATGGCGGCGTTATTGGAGGTTTAGAAGGTGAGATTTGGTCAGAAATGAAGGCAGAAACCAGGATCCGAGTTTGTGGTTGGCTTCAATTTAAACATCCGTCTATAGTTGTACGAGGAGCCCACAAAGCTCTTTGATAATTGGAGTGACGTGATCAAATACACAGGCCTGTATTGCACGAGCTTTGCAGCCATATCCTATAGGAGTCGCAACGTGCAAGACGAAGCAGGTAAGTCTGCTCACGGTAATCCAAGCATGACATTTTGAAATAATCAACCAGAGTGCGTAATCCCACAAATTAAGTGGGAGCATGTTTGGGCAATATTGTGCGTCGGGGACACCAACCTGTTCAGGAGAACAATGTTGTGCATCCAGGACATTAACCAGTTCAGGAGAGCAATATTGTGCGTCGGGGACATCAACCTGTTCAGGAGAGCAATATTGTGCATCGGGGACATCGACCCGTTCAGGAGAACAATATTGTGCATCGGGGACATCAACCAGTTCAGGAGAGCAATATTGTGCATCGGAGACATTAACGAGTTCAGGATAGCAATATTGTGCATTGGGGACATCAACCCATTCAGGAGAACAATATTGAGCAGTCAGGGACATCAACCCATTCAGGAGAATATTGTGCATCGGGCACATTATAACGTTCAGGAGAGCAATATTGTGCATCGGGGACATTAACCAGTTCAGGAGAGCAATATTGTGCGTCGGGAACATCAACCAGTTCAGGAGAGCAATATTGTGCATCGGGGACATCAACCCATTCAAGAGAGAAATATTGTGCACCGGGGACATTAACCAGTTCAGGAGAGCAATATTGTGAATCGGGGACATTAACCAGTTCAGGAGAGCAATATTGTGCATTGGGCACATCAACCCGTTCAGGAGAGCAATATTGTGCGTCGGGGACATGAACCAGTTCAGCAGAGCAATATTGTGCATCGGGGACATGAACCCATTCAGCAAAGCAATATTGTGCATCGGGGACATCAACCCGTCTTTCAGGTTCAAGAACTAGTCAGGTTCACTATGTTTTTTCGTTCAAAATTTTGGTAGATTAGCAAAACTATACATTTTTGGAATACTCAGAGCATGAGGAATCCAAAAATTAATGTTTGCATTTGCATAGACACCTTTGCGAAAATGACCCTCAGGACAGTGATGAAGATCTGTAAAAGCATATTCCTGAATGGTGTAGACCTAGTAGATCCTGTGTATAGGACTTATAGTTCAATCTGATACTAACAAGGCTGCTTCCTTGCTTTATAAACCCATACCTATAACTTCAAAGGACTTGCAATATCATGTATTATGTAATACAGTTATATCACAAATATAAAGACAATGGTTTTCAATTACCTTTGTTTGTTGCTTTTCTATAATCCTGAGCACTATTTTGAGGCCTTTATTGGATTCCTTGACCCAGAAAACATAGGATTAGCGTATTTAATTAAGTTTCTAGGTTGACTAGAAGCCGAGATAGCGCAAAATGTCTGTGCAAATGCCAACATTGATTTTCAGATTCTCCATGCTCTGATGATTCCAAAAATGTACAGGTTTGCGAATCTCCCAAAATTTTGAACGAAATTATATTTGTTAACATAGTGAACCTGACTCTTCATCACTGTCCTGAGTGTCATTTTCGCAAAGGTGTCTATGCAAAGGCAAACATTAATTTTTGGATTCCTCATGCTCTGAGTATTCCAGAAATGTATAGTTTTGCTAATCTACCAAAATTTTGAACGAAATTATATTTGTTAACATAGTGAACCTGACTAAACCCATCGGGGACATCAAGAGCAAACTTCTGAATTAATAATTTCGTAGCATTGAACCTTCAACTGATGAACAGAATGTTCCAACTCAAGCTTCAAGTCCCATCAATGTAAACCTCATTCCGTGCAGTCTGGTTAACGCCTGCATTGGACTATGGTGACTCCCCCAAAGTTGTGTGCGACAGGTGAGAGGAGGAATTTGGAATTCGGCCTGGGTGGCGGCTGCCAGCACACGATGGTCTACGCTTGTGAAAGGTACCGCAGCACATACCAGCAAAGGCAGGCAGTAAGAAAGCCTGGCTTAATGTGCCTCCCCTGTTTTCAAAAAAGTTTACCTTCCTGCATAATGTTAAAAATTGCATTCAACAGGGTCTTTGTGAGGGTTACAAAGTTTATCCATGCTACCCGTCATTGCTAGTCAAGTAAATACCCGGAAAATTGGTAGGTAAGCGAAAGACAGTTTCAAAAGCCACAATATTTAAATAAACTCATTACCACACATGTGGTAAAGCAATTGCTTCAGTGTGGCAGACAAAATATATTGAAAATCATTCCAAACAGGAAACTTACTGTTTTTAGGGACATTATAAAGGACACATACACCACGCATGAATAGCTAATGTAACGTGCAAGCAAAGGTGGGCGGTCCGCTTCGAAAGTCCGCTTATCCGCTTATCCACTGCAGCGGACTAACGTTTTCGAAGCGGATAAGCGAATCGGAACAACCCCCGGAAACCGAAGCGGATAAGCGTAAGCGGACTACCGAAAAATTAAAGCGCATCGCGATTCGCCAAATCAGCTGTTAGCCTGAGCCGTTACTCTAGAATTGTGAATATTTATTTAAGTGAATAATAAGTGAAAACTGAATATTTTATTGGACGCTAGAGCGGCAATAACGTCAAGATGGAGAGATTTCTGACTCTCCAGCCCAGCGGCAGTGCCAGGGACAGGCACACGAGCGACGCAAACCAGCAGTCCCAGCACAGCGACATCCACAACCCGGCGGTCAACATGATGGGGGACGTGGAGGACAGTCAGGAGATCTGCGCCCTGACCCCTCAGCTCGCGCGCAGCGAGAGCAGGATGTCGCTGGACTCAATCGAGTCGGCTGAGATCAACGTGACAATGGACACAGACAATTCCAGCCTCAGCCAGAAGTGGAGGCACATCGCCCCCTTCTTCAAAGTCGTGGACAGCAAGGCCACGTGCACCAAGTGCTCAAAGACACTCAAAGCCCAGCCCGGATCAAGTTCAAACTTGAAGGTGCACTACCAGAGGTACCACGATGCCCAGCACAACGTCCTGCCTGACGAGCACCTGGACCCTGCCCCCCAGCAGGGACCCCAGCCCGGCTCGAGCAGTACGGACTACCTGTTCGCCATGGAGGAGGGGCAGCAGGAGGAGAACCTCGAGGAGAAGATCAGGGAAGAGGTCAACAACTGGTCGAGGAAGCCGCTGAGGGGAAACCCGGGGCTCTCGCCCAATCTCTTCCCGCTCGAGTTCCGTGATGCTTGGGTAACTCTATTTCTCAGGCATAACACGCCGCTCCCGAGCTCTGCCTCGGTCGAGCGTGTGTTCAGCTACGGGTCGGACATCCTCAGGCCTAAGAGGTCGGCCCTGGCTGCACCGAACTTCGAGGCCCTCGTCTTCATGAAGGGCAACCTCCAAATCCTCAAGAAGGCCCACGAGGTGGAGGAGGAAGACGAGGACTAGTCAACAGACTGCTAGTCTGTTGACTAGTAGACTCTCTTGTCAAAGAAAGGACGGGCAAATTGATTTTTCTTTAATGTAACTTGCATATATTAAAATTATATTTAAATTAACTGTAGAGTAGAGTAGAGTCGAGTGGAAAACTTTATTTCAATAAATTTTGAATAAATTTTATTTAAATAAAAATGTATATTTTTGATCTTAAAAGCTTTGTTTGTCTTTGTAGTAGTTAGAAATGGCTATTTAGGCTTAAAAAGCATTAAATTCCCTTTAGAAACGTCAAAAATCGCTTTTAAAACGTTGAAGCGCTTTAAAAAAATCGAATCGAAGCGGATAAGCGGATAACCGGTAAGCGGACTAAGATTTTCGGCCGCTTAAGCGGATAAGCGAATCGGACTACACGGGCTGGCGGAGCGGATAAGCGGTAAGCGGACTTAACATTTTCCGAATCGCGCCCACCTTTACGTGCAAGGTAGGGTGGTGTAAAAGAGGGTGCATCATCGGCGGTAAACTTCTGATCCAATGGTTTGTATTTGTTTGTTTGTTTTTTCCACAGCCTTCTAAACGTTTATTTTATTTAAATTTAATTAGATATATTTGAACACTAGAATTATAGCCGGCGAAGCCGGTGTTGTGAATGAACGTATATGTATTATGTTGAAAAGCCAGATTTTGCTGAATCCCTTGAGAATTTCGACGCTTTGACGCACCAAATCGCTCCATGGAGGCCACCATCTTGCGGATGCGGAAGTATGCATAAACAATTGCGAAAAAGTTCAATAGGACTTTGTTTCACCCGTCTTTTTTTGATTCACAATGCTATGCACCTCTAATTTGTAATTAAAATACTTTAAGACCAACCTCGTTCCAACCAACCGCACGGGCCCTGGTTATCTTCAACGAAAATCGTCACCAAACACCGGAACCAATGAGATTCGAGCATTTGAAAAAATATTTCAAAAAAGCTTATTACCGCGTTTCGGGGGCTGAAAACGGCGTCAAATATTCTAAAATTGACGAAGAATTATTTTTTAGAAATCTCGCGGCCGTAGGGGATAGTTTTTCATAGCCGGAAATATCTGAAGTTGAGACGGAACTCACCGAATTAATCAAGAAGGAAATTTTATAAATTTTAATCTCATCCAGAATGCAAATGGTGTCATTTTGAACTAGCTAGATACGGTACCCTACTACACCTACCCACTACCAACTACCTACTACCTAACCTACTGATGCCATAGTGATGGGTAAAATAGTGGCAAGAGGCTTTGGCTTCGCCGGCTCATTGCGGCTTTGCAGTAGGGTACTAGTATACATATATATTTGAACATTTGAACATGCAGATCACTTTGTTAGAACTTACAAAAACCCTTCAGTTTAGCAGTACAATACTTGGGCAAAATGTACACTGGCTCAACCAATCAAATTGCTCTGTGGGCAAAGTAATAGTGATATTCAGACAATGGTGGCGCCTTGCAATGCAACGACAGAGCTAACTTCGTCCAAAAGATCTGTTGGTTCAGTGCATTTCTTTGCTCAAAAATCGCTCTACCGTCATCAGTTTCTCCGAGAAGAGTTGGCAGAAGGTTCACCTCTGGACTGTTCCATTTGACCCATTGGTTTTGTCTGGTTAAAAGCTAATACAGATCGTGCTCAGAAACACAAAGCAAGAGTTGAAAAGACTCTTCAAATGCCATTTTTCTAAAGACTGTGTGGGGTAAGGTGTTTACGAACTCTCCAGTTCAATATCGAATAGAATACTCTTGTTTATAGGCATTTCAAATGATCGATCAAGGAAACTTATGACCATTCAAGCATCAAACTAAATTAAGCAATTTGGCCTCTGTCGGTCTGATGATTTTTGACCGCGATACATTCGGTCGTTACTTATCAAATCTCAACCAAATTTGACAGGAGGACTGAGGGTCACATGACGGAGGTTGTAGCGAATTTATTGCCCCCCCCCCCTCCCCCTTCGCCAAGTGGATTTTCTCCACCAATGGGGTTGCAATTTGAGGTGTATATCAATGTTAACATAGCTTTATCGTGGCGATTTTCCAAGGACGCTTCTAACAACAAAAGTAATGACAATAGCATAATATTAATGTAATTACAAAACAATATTAATACTAATATCTGCCCATCCCCAAGGGGTTGCTGTTGTTGTTTCGTATGCAGCCTGTGGCTGCTGCTTTGCATCATTTCTCTGGAAGCGTATTTGTGCCACTGATGCAGTGCCACAATTACCAGTGAGCTGGTACTCAATTTGCCCACCTCGGAAGAATGACAAAGGCTGAGTCAACCCCCCCTGGTGTTAATTTAATGATCTACCTGGATTCAAACTCAGTAACCTAGGATTCCAAGCCAGCACCCTAACCAACACCAGGCTTGATCCACAAGGGGTGTTTCCTCCTTAAACAAACACTGTGTTAATGTGTATAAATAACTTATCGTGCCATTTACATGGAGCACTCCCTCCCTTATTATAAAGCACAAACACGTTTGATTACCTTTTGAAACAGTCGCTACTGCTGTTTAACACTAAACTGAAAGGAAGGAAACCTTTTGTTCAGCTACCGAGCAGCTAGCTAGCGCTTGCCAAGCTTTCTGTTCCTTATCAACGGTTTTGAATGAAGTGCTTGCTCGAATGCTTAAGCCACTTGGTGTGCTCTCTACAATAAACTAGGTAAATAAACCCCTCCCCCCCCCCCCCCCCCTCTCCTTTCCCCTATGTTCTCAAGGGCCGACTGCAGATCTACTGTAATCCATATATATGCCAGAGAAGAATGACCCTGCCGCTCCCGTAGGAAAAAGGGTGTACTAGTAATGATAAACTACATATTGGATCCACTTGCTCCAGACTCGTGCAAGCTGAGCACATTTTCTCAAAGCCTTTGCCACTTGTGTAGCAAAAACCCATCATTGTTTGTATTCGTGTAATGACCAAAGTTACATTGACGCAACATGCCAGGAAACTCACGAATTTTTAAGAAAGCAATTTGCAAATTGCAATTTCGTATCATATACACTGGGAAAAGCAATATTGTCAAAATTGTCTTTCCACAACGACATCACGGATTAGAGTCAGGGGAAGAAAGGACGGGAAAGAACAAGAAATATCACTTACTATAATTGCTATATCCAATTTGGAAATTAGAAAAAGGAAAAACATCTAATTTCTGATATTAAGGATAGAGTTTTCACTTCAGAGTGAACACACACTTTGGAAAATGAATATATGCATCAAGGAAGTGTTGCATGGATTTTTGTGATAGCCACCTCCCCTTTTGTGATATATGTGTTGTAAGTAATGCCACCCAAAACACCCAAAATATCTGCGTACATATTTTGTTGTCTTATCATACGACCATAATCATGAAGAATATAAATTACGTAAAAGACAGTGGCACGGGATATCAATGGTCAGAACAGAAAGATAGAGACAAACAGACACAAAGACAGACCTGTCTGTCTCTGACATTCTCTTTTCTTTCGATAGAGAAAGCACAACAACAAACAACTCATCCAGCATGGTGTGACCAAGACAGGCAGAGACACACAACCGGTGAAGAGGTTGGTTCCTTTTAATTGTTAGTGTGTTCTATGTCCATCCTACAACGATTCGTGCCACGTGTCTTTGATGCAATATTTCAAATTAATACAGTATACAGCCGATTCATGGTGCACCTATCCATTTCATAGTCATCGTTTTTTATAAATTGTGAGAAATTGCAAGACATCAATGATGTGATTAACAGTACAAGGAACAAGTGCCAAGTGACAAGAATTAGACAAAACAGATACGGTGGGGGTAAACCTCCAGAGGGGTTCTCACAGGGGAGTTTAAAATCAACTCCCCCTTCAGGGTGGAGTTAAAAAAATTAATACTGGTTAAATGGAATGAATAAATTGAGATTACGAATTCACGAATACTATATTTTGAATAGTTGTGGCAATTTTCATGACCAGATCTATAATATGTCCCGTGTCCCTCTTTTAAGAGGCAATATTTCCATATCCTGCATGCAATAAATGCTGCTCTGCTAGTTACCCTCACCTGAGGAGAGGGCATTGCATTCGAGTCCGTTTGTTTGTCTGTTTGTCCGCACAGAATAAATATGATTTGCTCTGCAACCTTTGGTCCGATTGACAGGAAATTTTCACCATAGGTGCAACTCCACCTGTATAATTTTTTTATGATAATTATGATGTCATAGATCACAAGGTTCAGCCGCCATCTTGGAAAAACCAAAAAGGCTTGCACCTTTATATCTCCGAAAGCACTGAATAGAAAAAATTGAGACATGGCTCATTGTAAAGAACTCCATGGGGAATAAAATATGTTAATGATGATGTCATAGGCGACTCCATTATGACGTCATAATTCGACAAGCATAAAATATCATCTGATCAAGATTAAATTTATTGAGCATAATCTAGGGATAAATTGGAGAGAAAAAAAATGATGTCATCGGTCACGTGGTTCGGACGCCATATTTGTTTTAACACAAAAGCCTTAAAAACCACTGAAAACAAATCCTGGCGAGGGTCTGCAATCTCTGATTGCTCTTTCTTGTTTGAAACTTGTGGAAGGCATGAACTGTATAGAGCTGAACTCTGCACGAACATGGCTTTTTGGGGAAGTGTTTGCTGAGCCAGTCGTCCCATCATTTTTGAATGCTGGCATTTATCATAGATTTGAGCTTCAACTGATCATCTCTAGTTTTGAAGAGAATGCTTTGCACTTCTGTTTACAGCATACTTTAATAATCTGCGTTGTGTTTACGTAGCCGGACGCATGTTTTCATACGATTGTAAGACACATTATAAACATTTCCCTAAAAACACTTTTGAGCGAATGATTATATTTGGGTGCAGCCGCCTTGTAATTTTAATGTTTGCAGAATTTATCAAAGCTTGCCTGCTTCTTCTTTGCTCTGTGTACAGGAAGATGACATGCTGTTTTAGATCTCATCAGTTTTGGGTTCCAGCCAGGCTTTGCTATATTAAATGAAAAATAAAATTGATGTAGCCTTGCAAGGTTTCTATTTTAGGACCTAGCAGTTTTATGATTGCTGTATTTGAGGTACATAAATGAACATAAAAATATAATGAAAAGTTCCTGGTTTGTACGTATTAATACATGGTTAATCAAGATATTTTACCCTCGGTTTTGAAAAGTGTAAAATGTTGTAATTTGGCTGAAGGCAATTAAACAGTGCAAAATGTCAGTGAAATAATTTTTCCTTTCAGCATTTAGATGAAAGTGGCAATTCCAAAATGGGCAACCCCAATTGTTCTTCCTGAATGCAAATCAGACTCAGAAATATCAGTGGACGCAAGGGGCTGAGTTCCTATCATTACCTCTTCATACAAGCGAGTGGCAACAGTGGATCACTCACACATGAATGAATAATGAATGAATGATCGTTTTAAGGCCATTTTCCCAGCTAGAGCGGGGGTTAGCCTTGCTGGCCCCATGACAATCATGGTTCCCTGTTTGAGGCAATGTGTTTATGGCCGGATGCCCTTCCTGGCGCCAACCCTTAGTCACCTCTTACAATGCGCAGGGATACGGTGTACCTATTCTAAACCGTGGTACACACCGGGAGAAACAGGTTGAGACGGTTTGGTCATGTGTTGAGGAAGGATGACACCCAACAAAGCAATCATCAGCAAAGAAGGATGACAAAGCAATAATCAGCATATTTTAGTTCCCCTCCAATGCCTTTATCCAATGGGAAAGTCTCTATTTATTGGTTAATGATCAGTCAAACAACACAGTAGAACAGAATGAACTTGAAGCCATAAGAGGAAAAGTTGAAGAGTTTTGCTGCTGAAGCTACAACTTCATGTAGCAAGAAATCTTCCCCCATCCGAAACCTTGATCTTTTCAACCCCGTTAATTCACCCCAGATCCACTTTTTTGAAATACCGACTCACACTCACACTCATACTCATACTCACACATGCACGCATCTCTTCTTTTTTTTCATTTATGTTCCTCACAATCACAATTCTAAAACAAACAAACAAACAAATGAAAAATCGGTCAGAGACCGAGGACTTGCCGGAATGCACTTTTTTATCGGTCATTTTGGACAAATATGGCGGCCGAATCACGTGACCGATGACATCAATATTTGTTTTCTAAACTAATTTATTCCTTGATGATGCTCAAGAAATTTCTTCTTGATCGGTTGAAGTTTTGTACTTGTCGAATTATGACGTCATAATGGAGGCAACTATGACATCATTAACATATTTTATTCCCCATGGAGAGTTCTTTACAATGAGCCATGTCTCAATTTTTTCTATTCAGCACTTTCGGAGATATAGAGGTGCAACGTTTTTCCGTTTTTCAAAGATGGCGGCCGAACCACATGACGGATGACGTCATCCTTATATTCTTTCTCCACCAGTTTATGCCGACGTGGCGCTCAAGAAATTGCATCTTGATTGGATGAAGTTTTGTACTTGTCGAATTATCAAATTATGACGTCATAATGGAGGCCTTGGGCCGAGAGAGTTAAAAATTGGGCACAGTCTATTCCAGGGCAAGACAAATATGTGTGTGAAGTTTGGCGATTCTACGTGCAATGGTGTAAACGTAGTACTGCGAACAAACAGACAAACCAACCGATCAACATATTCCGGCAAGTAACACTACACTACACTACACTACACTACCACACTAACACACTAACACACACACACACACACACACACACACACACACACACACACACACACACACACACACACACACACACACACACACACACACACACACACACACACACACACACACACACACCAGGCCACATGCTAATGCATGGACATTTTTGTGTGCTACAACAATCATCATTCAATTGCTCCTTCCTGGATTCCAAATGGGGTGATATGGTATTATCCAGGTGTAAATGGGAGGTTACGAGAACATTTCCTTGTTTCCAGGGGTACACCACATTGCTTCACGCCTCGAGAACAAATCACCACCAACTTTCAACGAGGAAGCTATCAATTATGGCCCTTTCCAAGAACAGAAGGCATGGGTGAAAAAATAACACGATTCATAGATTTGAGCCTTTTGCTAAGATCCTGACTATTTGGGCATATAACACTTGGCCCAACGTTGGTGGCCACAAAAAATTTAAATTAGGATAACATGTCTAAAACTCGACTCTATCCAAGAAATTGTAATAAAAAAAAACTCCCTCTGAAGTCGTGAGCTCAACAAGGGTCCGAGTAGTCCAACCACATATATTTTAAGGGATCTTCTGATATTGATGAAAACAAGGTGTTGATGATCGACATTTACAATTTGAACATTACCATCATGCATGTCCGTGCCCGATGGCACAGGCCGAAAAGGACAAAGTTATGCCCAGATGGCAAAATATCAACCCTTACATCCAAATGATTGTCTGGTTTTGAGAATGCATGGGCCTCACCATGATCATCGGACCAGTCCAAGGCTGATCGTTTACCACTTGTAGAAAAATCTAATCTTATAAGCTGAGCTGACTGCTTCAATTAAAATGGCAAGACAGATAATGACTAATTCATCGGAGCACAAAGACCAATAGAAGACAGAGACTGGACACAGTGGGAACATGAGAACAGAGTGCGTGTGTTTCATCAGTTGAAGGCACACATTATATATGCAACTTAGAGATAGGGTAACTTGTTCCAGATCATTATTTTCACATTCCTGATACCATAAAGGGTGCTTTAAGTATCTACTACTAAGTTTAGCCTGAACAGGGACAAGATTGCAAAGGTCTGTGGCATCTTCAAATGCTGTGCCAGATTTAGTGATCATGGAAACGTCAGTAAAGAATGGAAGATCGCATGCCTTCTCCAGCCTCCTCAATCAAAATATTGCAGATAAACCTTCTAGTTTTGTTTCTAGTTTTGTTGTTCTCGTTAACCAAGATATTCTAATTTTGTATTTTTAATTAATCTTCTGAAATTTGCAGAATTTTTTTTTCACTTGGAAATTGTGGGTTGCGATGTGCAATTTAAGGTGGGAAAAGTCTGATTTAATGCATTTTAATTCCAGGCTGTAAGGCAACAAATGGTGAAAATTTTGAAAAGGGGTGCAGACTCTCTGTAGGCACTGTCTATTTACTTCCAACTTTCATTCCATTCAGCCCAGTCGAAAGCAGACTTTTGTTAAGCGCTCGCTGTGGCCGATGGCACCGAGGCATTCCGGCGTGTTGTACTTCAAACACCACCATTATGTAATTGTTGTTACCATGTCACCCCAGTCTACATACACGTCTAGTACATACACATCAGGTGGGTCGACGACAACCGTTGACTACCTGCTGGTGCGTAGGCGAGATAGGGGGAACCTCCGGGACACAAAGGTGATCCCCGGGGAGGAGGCTGTTTCACAGCACCACTTGGTTGTCTGCGACATAAGGGTGAAAGGTACGAGGAGAGCTCGGCTGGTGAAGTACCAACCGAGAATGAAGGAGTGGAGGTTGAAAGAGGTGACAGTGAGGGAGGCATTAAAAGAGAGGCTGGGTATGGTGTAGGATGATGTGGTTGAGCTTGAAAGTGGTTGGATGTCAATGAAAGATAGTCTGTTGGGAGCCGTTGGTGAGGTATGTGGATGGACAAAAGGACCACCGAGGCACTCGGAAACATGGTGGTGGGATGATGAAGTTGGAAAGCAGATTGACGAGAAGAGGAAGAAGTTCAAGGAGTGGCAGAAGGCGAAGGGTATGGGGGCAGAAAAGGCAGAGCATGAAAGTTATAAGGCAGCCAAGAAGGCTGCAAAGAAAGAGGTCGCAACGGCGCAGGAGGCATATAGGAAAATGTTCGGAGAACGCTTGGATTCGGAAGAGGGTCAGAGAGCAGTATTCAGGATTACAAAGCAGATAGCGAAAGAGAGGTGGGATGTGATGGGGGTGAGTTGCTTGAAGGATGAAGTGGGACAAATCGTTGTGGACCCAGATGGAATTAAGGGAAGATGGAAGAGATATATGGAAATACTGTTGAATGCAGAGAATGAATAGGATGGCAACATATCGAGTAACCCAGTTTTAGGACCGGCAGAGAAGATAACCAAGAAGGAAGTTGAGGAAGCGATAAAAGCAATGAAGAGTAGAAAAGCGGGAGGGCCGACGGGAGTTGTGGGAGATATGTTAAAGGCAGCGGGAAATAGGGGTGTGAAGAGAATGACAGAGATCTGCAATCTGGTGGTGAAAGAAGGCCGCATTCCAGTGGATTGCGAACTGAGTACCCTCGTCCCTCTATACAAGGGGAAAGGTGACCCTCTAGAGTGTGGCTCGTATCGAGCGATAAAGTTATTGGAGCATGGAATGAAGGTATTGGAAAGGGTGTTGGAGAGGAGGATAAGGAAGAAAGTGAAGATTGACGAAATGCAGTTTGGATTTATGCCAGGAAGAGGAATGACAGACGCGCTTTTTTATTGTGAGGCAGTTGCAGGAGAAGTATATGGAGAAGAGGAAGAAGTTGTTTCTTGGGTTAGTTGATCTGGAGAAAGCATTCGATAGGGTTCCACGCAAAGTATTGACATGGGCATTGAGGAAGTTAGGAGTGGAGGAATGGTTGATCAGAGTAGTGATGGCAATGTACAAAAGAGCGCTCACAGCTGTAAGGACGAAGGACGGGAACAGTGGTGAGTTTGAGGTGAAGGTGGGAGTGCATCAGGGGTCAGTACTAAGTCCACTACTATTTGTAGCTGTGATAGAGGTGCTGGCTCAGAACGTAAAGGAGGGTTGGGAGTTGTTGTATGCAGATGATCTGGTGTTGATTGCAGAAAGTATGGATGGACTGAAGGAGAAGATGAACAAGTGGAAGGAATGTATGGAGACAAAAGGTCTGAAGGTGAATATCGGAAAAACGAAGGTGATGGCAAGTGGTAAAGCATGTGGTGAGGTGGAAAGAACTGGGAAGTGGCCGTGTGCTGTGTGCAGGAAGGGTGTCGGAGTGAATTCCATTCAATGGACAATGTGCGCTGAGTGGGTTCATCAAAAATGTAGTGGTTTGAGAGGGTCATTAACCAGTGTGGCAGCTACATTCAAGTTTAAGGTGTGCACATAGGGAGCTGCAGATGGAGGAAATGTTGAGTTGGATCTTGGAGATGGCATGAAGCTGGAAGGTGTGAAAACATTTTGTTACCTTGGAGACATGCTGAATGGAGAAGGTGGATCAGACTCGGCAATGGTTGCTCGAGTGAGATGTGCATGGAAGAAGTTTCGGGAACTGAGTGGCGTGCTGACGAGGAGGGGAGTGTCATTGAAGCTGAAGGGAAAGGTGTATGCTGCATGTGTGAGAAGTGTTATGATTTATGGGAGTGAGACATGGGTAATGAACGTAGAGCAGCAACGAAGGCTGGAAAGGGTGGAAATGCGAATGGTTCGGTGGATGTGTGGAGTATCGATGAGAGAGAGGAAGACAAATGATGAATTGCGAAAGATGATGGGAATAGAGCCTGTGATGGATGCTGTGAAGAGCAACAGGTTGAGATGGTTTGGTCATGTGTTGAGGAAGGATGAAAGTGACTGGTTGAAAAGAGTGATGGAAATGAATGTTGAAGGAAGTAGCAGACGGGGAAGACCGAGAAAGACTTGGCTAAAGATGGTCGAAGAAGAAATGCGGGCAAGGGGGTTAACAAGGGGAGATGCAGAAAATAGGGCAAAATGGAGAACATCATGTTCTTGCAGGGAAAAGGCTAACCCCCGCTCTTGCAGGGAAAATGGCCTTAAAATGCATGTTGTTGTTGTTGTTGTTGTTGTTGTATGTTACCCCAGCCATTGGATTATTGTCATTTTAAGGCCCTCCAATTCTATCAATTGCCATTTCATCACCCACCCAACCTCGATGGCTATATTCACGAATATTCTCATATAAGTCGCCTTGCTTTCAACAGGATGCCACCCTATTAAAGTCTATTATAAATAACATCGTAGTACAAACTAGAAGGGCAGTCGATACAGCGCATACATACCTCAACCAGACTGAACAGTTTATGTTTTCTATCCCACTCATAGGCCAGATCTACATCCGGTCCTGGACCAAAATCTAATCGACTTGTTCTCATCGCCTCCCCAACTCATCCATCAAGTTTCTTCCGAATCCGTCCACAACTTTTTGAGATATCACGTTATATATCGTTTTTAGCCCTGTCATTCAATGGTGAATGATCATTTCGAAAATTCTCGGAACCATCCGGATCTTCGCCAAAATCGAATCGATTCTTCCTTGTCACACACCCAACCTGTCCACCAAGCTTCGTCTGAATCTGTCCACCAAGCTTCGTCTGAATCTGTCCACAACGTTTTGAGATAGCCTTTTCAAACAGACAAACACCTTTGGATGTGGATGTAAAAATATATACAAAAAATAAATAAATAAAACAATAGCAAACCAATAAGCCAAGGACCAACATGTCACAATCGTTAAATAAGCAAGACAAGCAATTTTGTCAAATCTCCGAAAATCTATATTTTGATTAAAGGATCTGCTTGGCACAACAAGCAAAAAACCTCCAATGCAAAAACAACATGCCAACCTTCCATTGACTTTTTGGAAGAAACAAGGAGAGAGGAGGGAAAAATGAGAATGTTTGGCAAACAGACGATTGAACATAATGGGCAAAATCCAGCACCAAAATAAGCACATAACTCATCTTTTTTGTTGTTTTGACCATTTCCTGTCCAGACAATGCTGTTTGCTAAACTGCAATGAACTTTAGTTGACTTGCGGAACAAAGTGTTTCAAAATAGTTCAGAATCCACTACAGCTGTAGTCTTTACATTGTTGAAGCTGTCAGTGAAGTGAAAGCTGCCAGCAAAAGCTGGAAGAGGAGACTGCAATTGCAAACTGCATCACACTGAAAGTTAGTTAATCACTGCACACCGCCTAGGGGCAAACATAGGTCAGATTAACAAAGGAAAGCTATCCAAGGAGAGCCACTTGGCCCTTTTGGGCTCAACCACTCAAAGCCAGATTGCGCATTCATCTTACTAAAAGCTTTTCTTTGTACAACAGAATACTGCGTCATATAAAGCATTAATTAATCAAGGATGCAAGCAAAAGTAGTGACAAGAATATACCAGCAAGAATCTTCACAAGCTTAAATAATGCAGCGACATGTCCATATTATACGAAACAAAGTTAGTGCACATCACATCATACAAAAACCTGCAATATGGTGTCTGTCTGTCTGACTAGGGTAAATTTGGTCGTTACTTATCCAAACTCAACCAAACCTAGAAGGGGAACAAGAGATCACACTATGGAAATTGTGACGACTTCATTTGCCCTCCACCCATCACCCCTTCCCCCAACCCCAAAGGCATTTTCCATCCTGGACTAATTCCATGTTAAGGTGTATAAATAGCTTATCATGGTGTTGGGTGGGGCACACCTAACGGAAGTAAAAAAATATTATTACCACAAACTATTCAGTCAATTCTGTCCAACGTACGGTTACCTTTTTAAACAGTCGCTGCTATTGTTTAACACTAAACAAAGAAAATTGGAGGAAACCCGACATCCTTGAAAGCATTCTATGTTTATCTCGTCCCCACAGACTAACAGATCCAGGCAGTCTCGACTTGCTAGGTCTCTAGGTGAGCCGCAAGCTAGGCCACAATGATCTTTGGTTAATAAAGGTGCTTAAATGAGTCTTCAGCATGAATTATGTATCTCAATGGTTGTCCAGTTTTTCGAGCCATCGGATTATATGTGAACTGCATAGGGATTGTTTATAACTTATCTTGGGGACTCACATGTGATTTCTTCCGGCCATGGCTTTAAGTGTGACGTCCAATATTGCCCATGTCACACTCCCTGCGGGAGCGGGCGTTTCCAGTGTTGATGAAAAAAAAAGAGGAAGTATATGGGCATGGACAATAAAAGGAACACCAAATGTTTAAATATAGCCTAAAATTGAATAAAACAATGAACAACACATTATTACGATTAAGGACAGCCACCATCCTGCAGCGCACCAACGAGACTAGTCAGGTCAAGTTCAGAATAATACAATATATAATTTGACAAGTGGGTGTGCATGCGTGTATGGGTGTGGGTTTGCATGATTGTTTGAATTGTATGCATTCCTAAACCACTGGACAAAATGAGATGAAAACTGTTGGTTGTACTCAGGGTGTGTTAAGGGAGGTTTTTGGTGGTTAAAAGGAAAATCGGCCATGGGGTTTCAGGATGGGGGTGGGGAGAAGCAGATTTTCTCTATGTAAATGTGTAATGTAAAGCGCCACCTGGTAGAAGCCGGTATTACAAGTCAATAAAATACAATACACATCAAAAAAGTGGGCAAATTAACTCGTACTGAAGGCCAAGTTTTTTGCTTGTGTAATAAAAAACAATTGATCCTTTATCACATCCCAGCATAATGCACTCTCCGCCATAGCCAAAAAAACCGAAGTGATTGTTGAAGATGTGGTTTACCCATGTGACATCACACGCAGATGAGGTG
The DNA here is from genome assembly GCF_964187855.1 of Myxine glutinosa. Taxonomy (NCBI): domain Eukaryota; kingdom Metazoa; phylum Chordata; class Myxini; order Myxiniformes; family Myxinidae; genus Myxine; species Myxine glutinosa. The sequence goes on from NC_136261.1 coordinate 333,912,894, forward strand.
CAAACCTCTGACAGAAAGAAATGCTGAATAATTACATGTCCATTTCATTGTGACCTGATCAAGTGATGCAACATTGTCACAAATGTTTTCACAAATGGGATCAAATCTAAATATACCTAAATAAATAATCTAAATACCAGGTAGGTCCATCTCCAGCAGAAATCACTGCATTCATATGAGCACTCAAATCTGAACCTGGGGAATGTCATGGCTGGGGGTGGGGGTATGTATGCATCCAGGTGTAGTTGCTGCATATGGAGGTGTATGTGGCCCTGCTGGCCCACCTTAGCTGACCGTATCGAGGTTGAAGGGCCGAAACGGGATGATGCCGAGGACCTCGACTGAGGACCCGGTCAGTGCGGCACACTTGTGACCAGGTGAGCTCCTGCTCCCAACCCAGAGGGTCTGCGGGTATCCTGGCAAGGTTTGAACGTGATGATCGCTGATATCCTACAGATGTTAAATTGGATTTAAATCTGGAGATGGTAGGTGACTGTCATGACATTAATGTTGGCATTGACAAGAATTTTCGTTGATCGAATGGCACTGTGAGCAGGAGCATTATCGTGCACAAGGAGGATTCCTGGACCATGTTATTGAAGGGTCGGCACCATGTTGCTGCAAGATCTCATTTATGTATCGATCTGCGGTCAGATCACTATGGATATGGATCAAGTTGTACAAAATGTTTCAGCAATACCACTCAACATCATTGCACTTTTACGTCCAAAATTTGTGATTTCCTGGCCAGAGACTGGGGACTGTCGCCGATTGCATCTTCTGTAGTCTCATGCAAAGTCATCTTGCCTTTTAAGGAAAAACCTGGATTCGTCACTGAACCCAACCTCTGTCCATTGCCTGAGTGTCCATGTGACATGATGACTTGACTAGTACAAACGTGCTTGGATGTGTCATGATGAAAGTCTTGGACACTGAACAGGATGAGCATGGATCACTGAATAACGGAGAAGCCTCAAGACGGTATTGACACTTATCCTGTAAAGTCCGGCAGTGTGCTTCCAGCAACTCTGCACAGTTGAAAACCAATCCGAAGATAGTTCGTGTGAATGTATCAGTCCTGAGCAGTAAACGATAAACCGGGATGTCGACTTATTGGTCCAGTGGCTTCACAACATCATATGAGATCATAAACAGTTTACCTCCTCACATTAAAGAGCCTTCCAAATGGCTAATGGAAGACCCCTGCTTGATGGTGTCCAATGATTTGATGGCTCTGATTTACTGACAGATGCGGCATTGTAATGCATTGTTGCCTCCGCAACGGGAGGTGGACAGAGGTTATGTTTTCACCCCTGTTTGTTTGTCTGTAGCTTGTCTGTCTGTCTGGGAGCATGATATCTCGAAAAGTTGGATGGATTTGGACGAATCTTTGTGAACAGGTTGGGTGTGTGATAAGGACGGATTGATTAGATGATTCCAGTGAAGACTGCATACGATATTTTTTTCACCAATGACATATAGCATGATATCTCAAAATGTTGTTGATGGGTCGTGAAAAATCTTGGTGGATGAGATGGTTAGGCGACAAGAACAAGCAAATTCGATTTTGGTTAATGTCCAGATGCATATCCGGCTTATCAGTTTGATACAAAATGTAAACTGTTCAGCCTGACGGAGCGACGTATGCACTCTGACGAGTGGCACTCTAGTTAAAGAATGTAATCAGTGTGTTTTTGGATGAACACAATATGCTGGTGTCTCGGAAAGACTTTCACCCTTGCTCAGATTGCCATGGGGGCATGAGTTTCACGTGGTGAACGATTATTGCATGAGGCAGTTAAGTCACGCGGAAACTTCCAATCAGATGTTATACACAACCCTTGTGCCAAAAAGGCAGGCACTTGGAATGAGTGCTGGAAGAACTTCAGCAATTACATTATCAATACCCCATGTTTCATTTTTTTATGGCAGAGAGTACTACATTATTCTGAAATCTCTCCAAAGGGAAACATGGTCCACTAACCAAAAAGGGCAGCGTGCAATGATTAGGTGGTTTTTAACAACTTCAAATTTCAAAAACATCAATTCTGGACAGCACCGTTTCCACCTTAATGGCTTCATCAGCAGGACAAATTGGTTGGTTGGCCCACATTAACTCTAATTTTACTGGAGGGGGGGGGGGAGCTGGGAAGCCCCCCAACCTTCTCGACATTTTTGCATTTTTTCAGCAACTGCTGGGGATTTTGAATTCCACTCACAACTTCTTTTTTCTCTTGCGCACATCTTTATCTTCGCACAGTGCATAAAATTAGCATATTGTGTAACTAATTAGGAATAATTAGACAAATTAAATAATTTTACCTTCGTGTTTTTCGTGATGATATATGTGTGAAAATTTTCAAGTTCATCTGACCATCAATCTAAGGGGTGGCCTGGGGACCTGGCGAACCTGGGAGACGTCCACGCCCTTCACCCCCTCCCAACCCCCCCCCCCCCCCCCCATCCCTCCTCCTCCTCCTCCTCCTCCACCGCCCCCCCCCCCTTCCTCCTGAAACCCACCCTCTGGTCAGGGAAAGCTCAACATCACCCAGTTCAGTTAGGGTTAAAGGGAAAGGACACCAGGAATGCAAGGGTCCTGAAAACAAAAACCATTAGGAGCAAAAAAAAACTAGAGGTTCCAGGGAACCTGAACTCAACTGGTCTACATCAATATGGTTAGAATATGCATAATAGAACCACAAACTATATCGTTTATATGTGCTAAAGAGGTACAGTAACGTTGAAGGTATCTCATGTTTAAACAGGAAGCTAGAAAAAAATTGAGTTTTAAATGAGGCATGAAAAGTAAAACTACAATTACTTTTCTCAGATTTCAGACTTGAATTCATTTAGAAAGACTTGGTCAAACAATATACATGGATGGTATTGAATCAAGATATGTTGAATATTTCAATAGATGTTACATACTGTCTACACACCAAGTTTCAGCCTTCTAGCTACATTAGGAAGTACCAGATTGACAAAATTTGACATTTCAATATGGCCGCTCTGCCGCGCCCATTTTTGGGCGTGCAACGCCCAAATGCAATCCCAAACTAGTTTATGTCTTAAAGATGCTGCTTAACAAGTTTCATAAAATTTCATCAATATATGTGACTTTTAGAGCGTAGACGTCGAATTGTTTACAGATGACAGACAGACAGACAGACGACAGACGGACGACGGACGACGGACACTGGGTGTCGACAAAACCTCGGCTGGACATAGTCCAGTTGAGTTAAAAATATGGAAAAAACAAAAGGGGAAACGGGAAAGGCTGTGATCGATGAGAAAGCAATATACACATGGTCGATGAGAAAGCATTATAATAAGAGCCAGGTCAAGAATAAACACCTTGCAAAATAAAACACCATTTCTCTGGTGCAGAGACCAGGAATGATGACTGTTTTATGCAAATTTTCAAAACCCCCAAAAAAGCAACATGAGCACGCAAAGCTAATCATCAGCAGCGAAAGTCACCAATGGCCCAGAAACCAAATTACGTTGCAAGAAATTTATCGCAAGAATCATGAGATACAGCCAGGGTCAGTATATTTGAATGTGGCAGGTATTAGACTGGTTTAAAGAGATATTAATGATGCTATTTAACCGTATTCAGCGAACAACAACCAGCCAGATTATCTGTGAAAATGAATGTGAATGAAAGCAAAGCCTGTTACCCTCACATCACAGACAGGTTGTTTGCCTCTATTTTTCCATCTCATTTTTTCGTCCTGGTCCCTCTCCCACCCATGTTTCTGAAGGAAACAAACAGTCTGCCATTAACACTCCTCTTCTTAAACTCCCAAAATCTAGCTCACTGCTCTCCACCATTAATTTGTTCCTCTTTTCTCTGACCTGTGGAACCAACTTCCCGAGTGTGTTCGGGCCCCATTCTTCCCTCGAGGGCTTCAGGACATCTGTTCACCAACACATAAGGTCACCCCCCCCCCCCCCCCACCATCCATACTCATGATTTATTTGACCCCGAATGACACCATTTCCAAGCATGCCGTTTTCTGGGTTATTGGCATTTTTTCCCGCTCTCCCTTATCTTCTTTGTTAGTTGTCGGGAACTTAGCTCCTTTTCTGTTTCATCCCGCTATCCCCCTTCCTCTTTCTGCGTTTCATTCAGCTTTTGTGTGGATTCTTCACCCCCATATCCTCTCCGCACCCCCGTCCCCTTGATCTCTCTCACTCTCACTTAGACTCCACTGTTTGCGTTTCCCCCTTTACATTCCGAATTTTCTAAACTCGATGCTGTTGATGCTGCATGCCAATTGTGCAAATTTCCAAGTCTCAGGAAAACAATACGGTTATCTAAAGTTATTATCATGTAATTATAACAGACTGTGACATACATCCTCATCAGATTAAAGAGTTCAGAGTATTACAGTTTTAAACACCAAGAAAACAAGTCTGTATAAAAATTTTTTAAACAAAACCACTGCCCGACGTCATTGAGGATTAGATCCATTGGACGTGTCACAAGGAAAGCCAAAAACAATGTTAAAATTACATTAAGAAAAACTATACACAAACATTTAATGTTTATGGGATGAAAACAAAGAGGCCCATCAAAGATGAACATTTAAAACTTGGACAGGATATGAATATCAATACTCATTAAACTGTGATAGTACACACGAGTGAAAGGAATGCCCTTTCCCACCCCATTTAAACCTTACCCAATAAGTGCTAACTGCAGGAAATAAACTCCAAGAAAGGACATATCTAATGACAGAGAGGGAGGGGGTACAAGGAATAATTAAACTAGAACGGCACTAGTAGAGCACACACAGTCTCGCCTCTGCTCGTCGCATTCATTCTGAACAAAAATACCATAGTGAACTGAACACGCCAATATTACAGCCCACTGCAATTATGGCCCATATAACCATATCATCCATGCACTCTATTACATCACATAGTTTCTTGGCATGGGTAATGACATCATAAATCTATTTCTTCACTCACATGAGGTCATAGATCACATATATTAAGTTTCATATTTTTGGAGGATTTAAATTCAACCAATTATGGCTGGAATACCACTTCACTGATGAAGTCATCATTATCACCCTCGATACCCCACAGGGAGTTGATGACATATGCCAAGTTTCCACTTTCTTCGTTGAACAGTTTCGGAGATGGACAGATTTCGGACAGATTTCGTTGAACAATGATGTCCAATTTTTTTCCCTTTAATCCAATATGGCTGCCATACCATGTGACCTATGACATCAGAGTTAACAATAACATATTCTCCATGGGGAGTCCCTTTTATGTATAAAGTTTTGCTTCGGTCGGACAAACGGTTGCAGAGAAAACAAATATTAAAGTGAAAATGTATAAATGCGGACACACACCGACAGAGACAGACAGACAGACAGACACATTTCAAAAATCCACATGCCCTTTGGGGCAAGACCAATTACAAATAGTGGTTAAAAAGAAGAAAAAAAAAAGTTTCCATATTTGAGTACCTTACAATTAATTAAACTACAATATGGGTTAAATTATACAGAATGGATCAGCTGCAATATTAAAGTGACTGCAACATCAAAAAGACAGCAAACTACAATAGTGTAGTGGAGAAAGGAGCGTCCTGAGAACAAAATAAAGTAGAGGTACTGTATCTGCTAGAAGGAAGTCTAATAATGATGAAATTGCACATTAACCACTTAAGAGTAGTTATCACATCAACACTACCATTCACATCCATCACTGGAGTGAATACACAAACCTAGTGTCTGCAATTAATGCCGCAAGGCAGTATCACCAACCACCAACTGGGCACAGCAAACACCTTGCATTAGCAGCCTCAACAAGGAATGGCTACAACTCAAGGTCACACACTCGTTTCATGGGAAGAACGGAGTTAAATCGGTCTCCAACATACAATAAAAACAGGAAGGGAGGATATCCTCCACGCTCTGCATCTGCTTCCAGAATCGCCACCTCCTGTCATTTGAATTCGGAAGGGCTCGCAAAAAAAAAGAAAAAAAAAAAAGAGGCAACCAGTATATGAGGGAGCAGGTTCAATCCCAAAATATATAATTAGAACATTACGAACGTGTGAAGGTCTGTGCAATTACCTTATGTTCACATTCAGGGTAGTGTATGACTAAAGTTCCTTTCAGTAGCTAGGAGATGATACAACAGTTGTCGAGTCTTGATGCTTTGGACAATGCTTGAAGCGATTTTTCAAGAGAGGAAAAATAAGAACGGATAAATAAATAAAAGAACCGAAACGGTGGAGATGGTTCACATACTTGGACACAAAACTCACCTGCAATAGAGTTAATTATGCCAAACTGCAAAGCGATAAACTGGAAAAAAAATGTAAATTCAGATTCCTTTCCCCAACTGCTCTCCAACCCCTATCCCCCAACTACCCTACCCACAACCCAATCAATATACGTTCACTTGGCGCAGTGGTCGATTCAAGACTCGAACGGCATTTCTAAACAGAAAAATAGCCGGAAAACCCCCACTTCTTTTTGTGGCTGCATTGTCTTGTTTATCTCTACATCTGCCTCTTCTCGGTGCAGGTGGTGTTTTTGGATTCAAACTTTCACCAAGAGGCACAGCACTGCACTCAAAACATCTATGAAATTTCCTCCAAGCTCTATTGTTATAACCTTTTGCATCAAAGAAAATTCCAGAAGCATAGTCTACAAGTGGCACAAACTTGAAAATGTATGTGTGTATGTATAAAAACAAACCGAAAAGCATGGTTTGTGAAGTCGTATGTCCGGGAAGCCGAGAAGCTTTGCGATTATATGTCTATCAATTACGCACTGTTTGAACGCTGGTTGCATTGTGTCCATTAATTATACGAGTACAAGTCTATTAATTACGTACTGTTGGAATATACCTTTTGACCCTTTCGACTGCTGAGATCCCTCAGACCTATGAAGATGCTTTAAGTCTCCCAATACCCTTAAGAGCACCAAGACCCCAAAGACCCCCAAAAAACATATATACATATATATATATATATATATATATATACTGGCAGGAGAACCCAGCATTGCCGGAAGGAGGAGTGCGGGGGGGGGAGGGTAGGGGCTGAGGGACAGCAAAGATATACTACATATACATCTTTTTGGGGGAGGGGTGGTTTTGACAGGCCCCTCCGTTTTGGGGGAGGGGGGGGAAGGCAAGGAGGAAAAATTTACCCGTGCAAAGAGCACTTTAACCTCAGTGCTGCCCAGGTAAAAAAAGGAAATTGCAATACGCTCTGCCACCATCACCAGGTGACACTACACGGTACACATTTACATGGAGAATTCACGCCCCCCCACCCCACACCCCGGTCACCCACACCCCCACATGAGGTAGCGGCCATATAGCCTATGTTACCTCCCAGACATGGTTATATTAGTATTTGTATTTGTATCCCGAGTAAAGTATAGAAGCGTTTATAGCTGGAGTACCCGGCATTGCTCAAGCGAAAAAGAAACATAAACATATTTGAAATGAGGGAAAATATAAAGGAAAGGGAATTACATCCAAATCAGAATCCAACACAAATGTCAAATCATCATTTTACCTTTTCGTTGAATATATGCTGGTGAAAGCACCATTCATCACATTTCTGAGTTAAGTATGATGAGGTTCAGGAAGAAGAAGAGGGCTTACCACCAACTTCGACCGCTTCCGGAATTGTTTAATTATTCGTGTTCAAATGTCTGGTGATTGTTTGGTATTTATTTATGCGAATGTGTACTTGTATATATAAACAGTCATTAATCAAAAAGCCTTTGGCACAATAGAGTGATTTTTTTTAAATCCCCCAATTTTATTTTTATTTTATTTTTTGAGCCTAAAACACTCCCAGGCACTCACTGATAAGATCACTCCTCTGAAAGTTTGACGAAGATCCGTTCAGCCCATCTCTGAGAAAAATGGCGACATACAGACCAACGGCTCTCATATATGCAGTGCATTCAGAAAGCATTCAGACCTCTTCACTATTTTCACATTTTGTTATGTTGCAGCCTCATGCTGAAAACGTTTAAATTCATTTCTTCTCTCATCAATCTACATTCAATACCCTATAATGACAAAGAGAAAACAGGATTTTAGAAAGTTTTGCAAATTTATTAAAAAGAAAAAACTGAAATATCACATTGACATAAGTATTCAGACCCTTTGCTATGACACTTGAAATTTAGCTCAGGTGCCTCCCATTTCTCTTGATCATCTTTGTGATGTTTCTACACCTTGATTGGAGTCCACCTGTGGTAAATTCAATTGATTGGACATGATTTGGAAAGGCACACACCTGTCGATATAAGGTCTCACAACTGACAATGCATATCAGAGCAAAAACCAAGCCATGAGGTCGAAGAAACTGCCTGCAGAGCTCAGAGACAGGATTGTGTCAAGGCACAGATCTGGGGAAGCCTACAAAAAAAAATCTGCTACATTGAAGGTTCCCAAGAGCACACTGGCCTCCATAATTCTTAAATGGAAGAAGTTTTCAACAACCAGGACTCTTCCGAGAGCTGGTCGCCCGGCCAAACTGAGCAATCGGGGGAGAAGGGCCTTGGTAAGAGGTGACCAAGAACCCGATGGTCACTCTGGCTGAGCTCCAGAGAGAACAACAGCAGTCACTCGGCATTGCTTCAACGTGCTGATGAACTCATTCGAAAGGACAGGTGGATTACAACCTGAAGGTTTGCAACTGAGCTCTCAGTATCCAAGGGAAGTGGGAACAACATTATCGATGCCTTAGGATATTCAAAAGTGTGTGCACGGTCGGTTCCATGAAGCCTACCAGACGATCAAAAAACTTTGCGGAAAGAGGTGTGATCAGATTTCCTATCCCGTTACGAGGCTGATGGTGAAAGCTTTTTCTCATGGATTGTCACTGGGGATGAAACATGGATCCATCACTTTGAACCAGAGACCAAAAGACAGTCAATGGAATGGCATCATCCAACTTTTCCATGGAAGAAAAAGTTTAAGGTTACCCCATCAACAGGGAAAGTCATGGCCACTGTTTTTTTGGAATGCAGAAGAGGTGATTCTGGTAGACAGCCACACCCACATGGTCTGGTAGATAGCCACGTGGTCAAACCATTAACTAAGATCTGTACATTCAAACTCTTTAAAAAATTCAGAAGCGTTTTAGGAGAGTTCGACCTCACAAAAATGGTGCTGAAATCATCCTTCATCACTGCATTTTCTGTATTTTTTAATACTATTTTAAATACTGTATTTTTCTACTCTTCAGAACCTTTTTTTTAAGCAATCCAAAACAAAATCCTTTTCTACAACAACCTCATTTCAGATCACCAATTTGGATTCAGACCAGGTCACTCCACCTTGATCATGGTGCTTCTATTCGCCCAACAATGTATCAATGCCATCAATGCCATCAATGTCAGACATCTATCAGGACATATCCCGTGCTTTTGATAGTCTGGCATCCTGCCTTGCTCTCCAAACTATCTGCCAATGGCATCCAAGGCAAACTCCACACATGGCTTACTGACTTCCTCTACTCTCGTAGCCATGTGGCACTCAACAGAAACCTTTCATCTCCTCTCCCTGTCATGGCTGTGGCAGTGTTCTATGCCCAATCCTCTTCCTGATCTTCATCAATGATCTCTCAGAAAAAGAGGTTTTCCAGAGAGTCCATTTGCTGATGACTCCATCCTCCACCATGACATCAGTCATCCTTCAGACAGGCAGGCCTGAAGCCTCTTCCCTCTCTCCAGACCTTTAAAAAAAAAAAATCACAAGCTGGTCAAACACTTGGAATACGTCTTGCAATCCTGACAAATCTCACACTCGCACTGTCTCTCTCTGAAAGGACCGTCTGGCCAGACCTTCGAGCTACATTCTTCACAATCCTCTTGAGAAGGCTCAGTCATTCCAACCCCTGGGTCTCACGATCAGCCATGCTTTTTCTTTGGCAAACCCCATTTCAAAATTGGCCTCCAAAGCCAGCCGCCGACAGGGCAGCCTTTATCGTACAAAGTCCTTCTTTGGCACACCTGAACTCATACCCACCGTCAAGGCCTTAATCCACAGCTTGATGGAGTATTGCTTTCCCCTCTGGGCTGGCACCCCTGCTTCACATCTTGCTCAGCTTGATGCTGTGGAAACCAAGGCCTTCAAGATTATAGAAATCTCACATAAAGCAGTCTATGAGCCTATCACTTTGCCATCGCAGACATGTTGGTGGTCTTACGGTCTTCTACCGCCTCCTTTCTGGTCTTGCACCCTCTGCTTTCTCTGTGACTTGTCTCCCACCTTCCAGGTTTCTGCAGGGCATACACAGTCTGCCATCAACCCATTTTTGGTGAAACTACCTAAATCCATGATCACCAATCAACTCCACTCATGCATTCCTCTTTTTTCCTGACCTGTGGAATCAACTTCCACATCCTCTTCAATCTCACCCTTCCCTCCAGTTCTTCAAAACAGCTGTTCACCACCATCTCGGATCATCCCATCTAAAACCATGATCATTTTTACCCATGTTAACCCCACCCAAATCCCTTCTAATTTTCCAGTTTTACCTCCTTGTAATCTCCTTCTCTCTATGCATGCATGCTTTGCTTCCTGTTTTTTGTATTTTTTTATATTGAAGGCTCCAGTCAATGACTATATAGTCCTCATCGAGGCCAGGCATTAAATAAAGGCTGCATTGATAGAAAAGTGAAGAAAGAGAGAATCATCTAGGAGTTTTTGAGGAAAAGAGAGAGAATGTAAAGGCGAGGAGTGGAAATTAGTAAGAAAGTGCTTGATGTTTGTTTGCAGAAAGAGAGGTTGAAGCTAGCCTGTAGTTGTAGTTTGAGTGAGACAGAAAGTAAGACCAGAAATCCTGACACAGAGTGCAAGATGGTTCCGGTACCACTTTAATGTTCCTGAGTATGAACGGTAGTACTACCCTGGTGGTTGCAGTCTACAACCTACTACCTAAGTCTACTACTACCTAAGTCTGTTACATCCTGATCCATGCAGTGTGCTAGCTCTCCCTCAATCCTAGACTCTATAGACAAAAAAAAGAATAATAATAATCAGTACGAACATTAACATGGCATCGTTACAGATGAATACTGATGCTGCCATGAAGCAATGCATCCAGAGCAAGAAAGCCCATAAATTATGAAGGTTCAAGCAGGGGGTGGCTGACTCACCGAGTTGGGAGTACCATATTCCACAATTTAAATAATGTGAGCTCATATTTGAAAAATGCTTTTAGAATTTAAAAGTGTCATTTGTTGATCTTTAACCAAATTCAGTTAACTAATCCAAGCGAATATTTATCTACAGCAATTCAATATTAAGTCAAAGGGCACCCAACAGCTTTCGGCCAAATATTTTGTACGAGCCATTATTCTGCTTCGACACTTGAAAACAAAAACAACTAGAATGGCACTCAGTAGAGAGCATACCTCTGCCTGGTTGGCCATATATCACTCAATGGTGAAGAATCACTTCAAAAATTCTACGAGCTGGATCTGAATCCGGATCTTCACCAGAATTGAATCGATTCTTCCTTGTCATATACACTACAACTCTGCCAAATTTCGTCCGAATCAGTCCACAACTTTTTGAGACATCTTGTTCACAAACAAACGGACAAACAAAGACAAACAAAGACAAACAGACAGGGGTGAAAACATAACCTCCATCCACCTTTTGTGGTGCAGGTAATTACCATTATTCAGCGGTTTCTCTTCAATCACCATCAATCTTGCAATTTCAGAAGCTCAACACACTTTCAAGTATCCCTTACAAGAAACACATGAAGAATGAAGGTGTTCGCCAGAGGAGCGAGTGGTGAGCAATTTGTTTTAGCGTGGATACAACCATTAATAGGGGGACGATGAACGCACTCAAAACCGTTGACCAAGATAGTAATTGCCTTGTAATACGAAGGATCATTATTTTGTTGAAGGCAATCTTGCATATTAATAGTTTTCAAGTTCAAGTTCAAGTTGGCAAGATGAGGCTTGGACATCTTCTGAGGAAAAAAAAAATGCAACACATTACAAGTCAGAGGAAGATTGATTAAGCCAGCACCACATGGAGGTTATAAGTGCAGGAAGAAAAGTTTTCTTTTCTCGATACTTTTGAAAGATTTTCTAATCTAAATCACTTGAAGAATACACCTCCCAATTTTGCTCATGAGTATTGCCAAAAATTTCCTGCCAACAATGTCCAACCCACATGAAGCAACAATGACTTAACCATACACAAAAGTTATTGCATTTGTTTACCATAATCACCATATGGGAATCTTGCATATCCCCCCCCCCCCCCCCCCTTTCCCACGCCTCCTCCCCCCAAGCCCTCTCCCTCCCACACATCTCCCTGCTCTCAAATGTTGTTTGTGTGCCTCCGCGTCTCTCCCCAGCTTGTCTTCCGCTCCCTCTTTTTATATATTTTGTTTGTCTGTTTGATTTGTTTGTGAAATAAATGTCAGCTCTTTCACGAGCCTCGATTCAGTATACAAAAAAAAAAAAAAAAAAAAAAAAAAAAAAATGAAAATAATCTTCACTCTTGTTCAACATAAGGTAGGTCCAAATGGTCAGTCATTTATAGCCGCTTCAATGATGCTGGAAGATGCTCTGGCAGTCACATTAGAATGTGGAGACATGTTTCTACTGCCAACTGTTCATTCATTTCGTATGCAGCCAGTGGCTGCTGGTCACATCATTGCTGGGAGCGCGGTTGTGCCGCTGATGCAGTGCCCCATTTACAGACTTGGCATTTAATATGGAATTTTTTTTTTTTTCTTGACTTGGGTTTACTTTCTTGACTCAGTATATCAATCTGGTGAGATTCTTTTACACTTTTGTGATTTATTTGTTAAAAGAACCATGTCACTGATTGTCTGTCGCAGCAAGAATTCAACAACAGGATTATATCACAGGTGGCGTGGCAAAATGTACGGACAGGTGCATTTGATGATTGGCTTCACAGTCGGGTATACAAGGGTTGTTGCGTTCTGTATTAGTGAAAAACAACTGCTGCAAGTCTCCAAAAGTTATTGCCGCTTCCTCTGGAGATGGTCCGTCAACTCGACAATGCTGTTTGTCATTGACTGCTGGCTTTACGAAATTACGGCATGAAACAGCGTGCTATTGCTCGGCAGTATGGCATCACTCAAGGTCAGGTGTCAAAGATCCTGAAACGAAATGCTCAGAGGGGTGTCCCTACTCCAATACCGAGGCCAGGACGTCCCCGCAGAACCACATGGAGGGATGATCGCCAGCTGCACCGGTTAGTCCGCAATGGCCGTACCAAGTCAGCTAATGGGCTTAGGGCTGAGTGGCAGCAACTGACAAATGTGCCTGTATCCAGAAGGCTAGTCAACCAACGACTGGTTCAAGCAGGCTATCGTGCCAGGCATCCCCTGAGAAAGCCACGCCTGACCAGACAACACCGCCAGCGCCGATTGCAGTGGGCCAGAGAGCACCGTCAATGGCAGCCAGCACACTGGAATCACATGATCTTCAGTGACGAGTCTAGATTTCTGGGCTATCGTCAAGATGGCCGCGTCCGAGTGCGCAGACAAGTGCGTGAAGCCTACAACAAAGATTGTATAGTGCCAAGAGTCCAAGCTGGAGGTGGTGGGGTGACCGTTTGGGCTGCTTTTCATGCAGGGGGCAAAACTGACCTGGTTGTTCTGAATGGAAACCTGAACCAGTTCAAGTACAGGGCCATTCTGGAAGAAACATTGCTTCCATTTGCTCATGCAGCCTTTCGAAGAAACTTTGTCTTCCAAGATGACAATGCACGGCCTCATCGTGCTCGCATGATCCAACACTTTCTTGCTGACCGTGGTGTAGAGCGCATATGGAGTGGCCTGCCATGTCCCCGGATATGAATCCGATAGAGAACTTGTGGGCAGAATTAACACGTCAAATCGACCACTTGGACCAGCAGCCGACCTCTGTGCGTGAATTGCAGCAGGCTATTGTCACTGCATGGCAAGCGATTCCTGTCCAAACTTTGGCAAATCTCGTGAACAGCATGCCTCAACGTGTACGTGCTCTCCTGAATGCTCGTGGGGGTTACACAAAGTACTGAACTGTAATTTTACTGTCCATAATCCCAGTCGTAATTTAACTTTTGTTTTTGTTTAAAAAAATTTGGGCTAATGTGCAAAATAAAGAGATACTTCTGGAAAACGTACAGAAGTTTAACACAGTACTGTCCATGAATTGAGTTCGATATCAGTTTACATCACTTTCAAGGATCAATTTATTTGTTTCGAAATGTCAAATGTGGTTTTTGTTTCTTTTAAAGGTCACATTAACAAAATCTAGAATAATTTCAACATAATTCCAATGAACTTTTGGTTCTAAGACATCTTGAAAAGTAAGTTCACCCCGACAAAAAAATATTCCATATTAAATGCCAAGTCTGTACAATAAGCTGATACTCATTCTGCAGAAGAATGGCAGGCTGAATCAACCCATTTTGTGTTATTTAACGACATGACAGTGGCTCAGACTCAAGACCCCTGAGATCTTAAGCCAGCCACATTAACTGTTGAGCCAACACCAGGCTTATTAATGGAGTAAAGGGGAGGGTGGTTCAAAAATTTCAACATATTTACACATGTAAAAATACAGCATCTAACCTTGCCATCACATTTCAAACAAGAAAGAGCAATCAGAGATTGCAGACCCTCACCAGATGTTTTAGTGCTTTTTAAGGCTTGTGTGTTAAAACAAATATGGCGGGCGAACTACATGTGACCAATGACGTAATCATGTTTTTTTCTCCCCCAATTGATCCCTAGATGATGCTCAAGAAATTTAATCTTCATCGGATGAAGTTTTGTACTTGTCGAATTATGACGTCATAATGGAGGCACCTATGACATCATTAACATTTTATTCCCCATGGAGAGTTCTTTTCAATGAGCCATGTATCGTTTTTCTATGCAACGCTTTCTGATGTGTATATATATATATATATATATATATATATATATATATATAAAGGTGCAAAGTTTTTCGTTTTTTCCACAATGTGGCCTGTACCACATGATCTATGATGTCATAATTATCTTTTTTTTTTATTCTACAGGTGGAGTTTCACATATGGTGAAAAATTCCTGTCAATTGGACCAACTGTTGCAGAGAAAATCATATTTATTCTGTGCGGACAAACAGGCAAACAAACAGACAGACTCAAATGCAACACCCTCTCCTCTGGTGAGGGTAACAAGAGCAACACTTACAAATGGAGCCTAACCAGTGGACATAGATTAGAGTAGATCTGAGAACCAAAAGGACTCATTCAATAGCTGACAGCAACATTACAATAACTTCTCATGCCTTTGGGAATGTGTGAAGCTAATGTCACACAATAAATTCGCACCTTAATATATACAGGGTTCTCATTACGTATTTGAACAAACAGCTAATTTAAAAATGTAAAAGACTAACTTTTATCACCAAGTGCAATGAGGCATAGCCAATGTGGCTAAGGGTTTGGGGGCCAACTCATCCCCCAGAGGCCAGAAGCTATACTTTCTGCAGTTTTTGGATACAAAAAAACAAGATGTCATGCGGAGCACGATACTTGCAAAATCCACCACCCACCGCCAAGAAAAAAATTCCATTGATACAGCAAATTGTCCATTTCATCAAGATTAAAATTGACAATCTTGATCAAAGCTCGGGTCAACAGGAAGAAAAGTGACAATTTTTCAGATGAAAAATGATGATTTTGTAAGGTTGACCTTGAGTTGACCTTTGACCTTTTGACCTCACAAATATTTAGTTTCCCTATTTAGTGACAATGTGCAAATGCTGTTCAATTTTCAAGGCAATCGGATAAAAATTGAGGATTTTAAAAACTTGGCCAATGTTGACCTCAAAAATAGTTGGTGGTTGAATTCAGTGACCATATATGCAAATCCTCTTAGAATTTCAAGTCAATCAAATGAAAATTGGTGATTTTAGAAATTCGGCCTATGTTGACCTTTTGGCCATGTTCACCTAAAATATAATTTGTGGTTGAATTCAGTGACCAGATATGCACGTTCTCTTCAAATTTCAAGTCAATCGGATGAAAATTGAGGATTTTAGAAATTTGGCCTATGTTGACCTTTTGGCCTATGTTGACCTCAAATATACTTGGTGGTTGAATTCAGTGACCAGATATGCAAGTCCTCTTAAAATTTCAAGTCAATCGGATGAAAAGAGGATTTTAGAAATTTGGCAAAGTTGGTGACCTTTGGCCTGTTGACCTTTTGACCCCAAAAACAATAGGCTTCTCAATTTGGACGACCTATACAGCTTGGTGAAGTTTCGTGACGATCGGTTTTGAATTGTGACCTGTAGGCCGGTGACAAACAGACAGACAGACAGAACCACAAACGCAACCGACCAATATACTTGAAAAATCTTGGATTTTGCAAGTAACAAGATCCAAATGCAGAGAAACCAGCACAGACATAAAAAGTACGTGAGGATATTATTGGGTTCTATTATTGGGTTCGGTGTCAGTCGTTAGCTTTGCCACCATTTGTAGTGTAGTTTATAGGATTTTTGAATATGCATTACGGACATCTATTCGGGGCGAGGGGTAACAGCCCTGACCGAAATAGTGAATGGAGTGGGGAAAGTATAATTACCGTTTCGTGTTCCCCCACATCTGGAAACAGGTGAGACCAGATAAGTGCATACAACGAGCTGGGGATGGCAGGATGGCCTATAGCGCCGCACACTCTCCGCTAAGCTGTTGAGCCTAGGACTGAATCCTGAACCAGCTGCAAACTGTCATCCCGGTGTTTCACAAGCAGGTGATCAATCAATGCGTGTGCCGCCCCTCGGATATACGTTATACAGGCATCCCGTCTGCCAGCATGCGTTTGTGGACTTTAAAGATCCCATGGTCTAGTTTGGCAGCTGTTAGGTTCAACCTCATTTTGGCAGCTTAAGTTTTTTGGTGGATTTTGCTTCCATGACCACCAATTTGAAAAATAAGTTTACTGGACTTCTGTCAGCATTGGGGAATTCGAGATAATTAGCATAAAGCAAAATGGTCTCCAAAATATCAGATTTCTTCCTGAATAAATATCCAATTAGTCTAAGTTTTGTCAGGCTGCTAAATATTGCATATTTCACTCGGGTCTTCACTACAGACAATTTTGAGGTCACATAATCGATGTATCGGTTGTATCACGTGGCTAACTTGCATAAATTCAAGACTTACAACGTGGCTAATTAATAAGCGACTTCAAAGGCTGAAGATGGTCTAGTGCAGATCATGGCAGACAATTTTGATGCAGATATAGCATCTCATAATGGAAAATCGCCAACCCATTCTTCATCAGTTCTCATGACTCAACCAGATGTTAAAACATAACAAGAACAGGGCATACCACGTCTTAAGAAGACAGAGATGACAAAGGAAATAGATTACGAGCTTGATATTGTCAGATACAATGGCCCCAAGAAGCCAGATATGCCAACTCAGTTTCCGAAGAAGCAAGTTCCTCCGCTGATGTTAAAGTAGCCCATGCGGTTGTGTCATAGCAGAGAGCAAGTGAGAGTAGCCTTACTTTCCTGACAGATGTCTTAGAGTGATGACTGCCCTGAGTTCAATGGGTGCAATACACATTTGTCATGAGCAAGCGAAATCTCCTGAGCCTAAAACTAAAGTAGTCCAAGTTTATCTACCACCGATTGGCATGCCACCAGCACATCCTGACACTATCATGACCGCCAAGAGCAAAGCACAGAAATTAACTCAAGAAACTGGACGAGATTTCACACTGTTCACAGCTGATCAACCACTGTACAGGGTTGCAAGTAGAAGTCCAGTGGGTACATCCAGATCTATTCTCACATCTGATTCGCAGATTAGGTGGAATGCATATGCTAATGAGTTTTATTGGTGCTGTTGGAACATTGATGGCACGGTCTGGCCGAGCACAGGCCAGATTTTGGAGTTGGTATTTGGAGGTGTGGGCAAAATGCCAACTCGAAAGAAGTTTCCAATGAATATGAGAACTATGTTTGAGGTGGCTGAGTGTTACGGTTTCATCACTTCCATTGTTGTGGTTCTCATCCACTGCAAACATTTTTGGTTGCATGTAGTATTATTGTTATCGTTTAAGTGAAATAGAGATTACTGTTTTCAAAAGGTAAAAAAAGTTAGTGTTTTAAAAGAAACCGGACACCGGATCGGGAACCAGATGAAGAAGAGGAAGAAGAAGAGGAAAAGGAGGCGGAGCGAGTGAGGTCGGAGAAGGAGCCGAGCTGCATTGAGGTTTTGAGCAAACGCTGGTGAACGGTGGGTCACTAGCAAACTTTGGGGTTTCCTGGGAAAGGGATTCCTGCGACAGAGTTGTTATCGCTGTGAAAGATAAACCTGCGTGACAGGTTTTGCGGTTGATTCCGAAGAGAATCATTGGAGTGCCTTTACGTCTCGAGAACGGACCGTTGGCCATTTTGCCTCGCGCTGGATTTTCGCATCGCTCCAGGTTTTTCACCTCGCTTCAACCATTTCAACGGATCCAGCCGTTAGCCTGGTGTGTGCGTGTAACGTGGATTTTGAGTGGGAAATTGCGGTTCGCCAATTGGGAGCCGTTGAACGTCCATACCCGAAGGTGTGATTTCCCAGCCGCCTCTTGAGGACACTTTTGCCTATCTTTGGCAGTGTGACTGTCAGCCGAGCGGGATTCTGGTCTCGATAAAACATCGTTCAGACGATTACTGGAGCGTGGATCGACTTTGGTTTGAAGCTGGGACAGAGACATTGGGAATGTTATTTTCGCTCACTTGGAGCACAGTGAGTTATATTGTACGAAACTGATGGTACCATCATAGGAATAATATATAGTGGTTGTACAATTGATTAATATTGTTATTGTACTGTTATTCTTGTGTGACCTTAATACAATACTTGTTTGTTGGTAACAATAGTTGTGGTTTCACCATTGATCTTTGACACACAGAATAACACATCTTTCTGCCGTGACTCCTCTCGGGGCTCGGAGGTACACCGTGACCAGGGTTTGGGGAGGAGCACGTAACACTGAGCAGCTACTCGGATGTTGTCAGGCAAGGCCAGCTAAAGCGCCATGGTAATCTCTCGACTGTGCTGGAAGACCTGGAATCTCGAAGTCGCACTGCAAAGATGTCGGTTGATGTCTTCATTAAACCAGTACTTATAATGATGCCGTATGTAAGGGCAGAACGAGAAGGTGATTGGCCTGTTCACCTGTACAGGCAGTTAAACTCACAATGCCTTACTTCTTTGCATCCAGGCACATTCATTATGCAAGATTGGAATGCTAAGGACTTCGTCGGCAGAGGCATAATAAATATACAAAATTTATATATTATTTTATTACTAACTAGCCGAAAGCACCGGCGTTGCCCGGGTTCTTTTTGAATGAATTTACTACAATAATTCAGCTTCTACTCGCGGCCGTAGAAGATTCACTACTATAATTCAGCTCAGCTTTTAATTGCGAAACGGGCCCAGCCCAGCCGAGGTGGGCCTCGACCGGCCTCACCACCTAGCCTATAACCTTCCCGGGGCCTGTCCCGACATTTTTTGTTTTAGAGGTTTCCTCCTATCTTTCACCGTTCAGGAGATTAGCGCGTGCAGACAAACAAACAAACAAACAAACAAACAAAAACTTTCTTTTATATATATATATACATATATAAAAGATATTTATTCTTTTAATAGTGCACATCAATGTTGTCAGGTTATTACAGTCAATATATGTACTACTGTGTTCAAAAAGTATCCGACCTTTATTTTTCGTGCGTAAAAAAAAAGAAGCTAGGGAGGCGTTGATTGGTGCACGTATGTAGGCGATCCTAATGCGCACGCGTGAATTTTTTCCCACCTGCAGAAGCTGTCATTCGACGGCAGACCGCAGATGAGTGAGGACATGTAAGTGAGCGCCGTCGGATTTTCGTTTTTGACAAAATGACGGAAAAACTTGAACAACGCTACTGCATCAAATTTTGTGTAAAGCTAGGCGATTCCCAAGTGGAAACGATCCGCAAGATTCAACACCGTTCATTCCATTATGAAGGAGGATTTGGGCTTCAGGAGAATCTCAGCGAAGTTCGTACCAAAGCTGCTAACGATTGAGCAGAAGCAACTCCGTTTGGAGATCGCACAGGACATGCTGGAGACTGTGAACAGCGATCCCAGCTTCCTCAACACAGTGATCACTGGCGATGAGTCCTGGGTTTATGGGTACGACCCAGAAACCAAGTTGCAGTTTTGATACAAGTTTGATGAAACACAAAATTTGATGTAGTATCGTTGTTCAAGTTTTTCCGTCATTTTGTCAAAAACGAAAATCCGACGGCGCTCGCTTCCATGTCCTCACTCATCGGCGGTCTGCCGTCGAATGACAGCTTCTGCAGGTGGGAAAAAATTCACGCGTGCGCATTAGGATCGCCTACATACGTGCACCAATCAACGCCTCCCTAGCTTCTTTTTTTGTACGCATGAAAAATAAAGGTCGGATACTTTTTGAACACACTACGTACATCATTCTTATTTCTAGAGGTAGCGGTCCACTCCTGGAAATGCCTCGTCCACCCTGGAATTAGCGCTTCTGGTCCACAGATCCTCATCGACACAATTCTTTATGTGCCCCACTCTGCGCGGAATTGCTAATGCACAATCCGCTCAGGAATCTATCCTTTGGGCAAACCAAGGTATTACTGTACTATATTTTGCTAATTGAGGCACCGGAGATTAAAAGTACTTCAAAAAGAGTAAGCTATACAAGTTTAGATAAGCCGTACAAACGAGGATTCACTCACGTCATGTCATTTTCATCATCATACACATCACCCAAACAAGAAAATTGCAATCACATCTTATGATTGGAGCACCGAGGCACCATAAACACTTTTAACTTTGTAGCAGTGTCAATCGGAATGCTTTTATTACCTCCATCACAGAAGGTGGATGGAGGTTATGTTTTCACCCCTGTCGATTTGTTTGTCTGCCTGTCTGTCTGTCTGTCTGTCTATGAACAGGATATCTCAAAAGGTTGTGGATGGATTCAGACGAAATTTGGCAGAGAGGTTGGGTGTGTGAGACAAGTAAGAATTGGTTGAATTTTGGTAAAGATCCAGATCCAGGTAGTAGAATCTTTTAAGTGATTCTTCACCATTGAGTGATAGGGCTAAAACAGATATATAGCAGGATATCTCAAAAGGTTATGGATGGATTTGGACGAAGCTTGGAGGCCAGGTTGGGTGTTTGACAAGGACTAATCGATTCTATTTTGGTGAAGATCTGTATCTAGATAGAAGAATTTAAGTGATTCTTCACCATTGAGAGATAGGGCCAAAAACTATATATAGCAGAATGTCTCAAACATTTATGGATGAGTAATGACAAAACATGGGAAATGAGTTGGTTAGGTGACAAGAACAAGCCGATTAAATTTTGGTTCAGGTCTGGATCCAGATATGACCCATCAGTGGGATAGAAAACAAACTGTTCACCTGGCAGAGGTATGCTCTCCGAGAGCTGTTCTAGTTACGAGTGTTTCACAAAACTGAACTAAAGTTTCACAAACCAAATGAAACAAAAATGTTATCTACAAAGTACATTGGAGATAAAGTGTTATCCATTATGATGACAATGATCGTACTGGCAGTTATCATAAAGACCGTCTTAGCACCTCATTATTTTATCAAATCGCATCACACACCAAATATATCACGACAAAATAAATATGCTGGAAATAGTTCATTATATAATACAACATAGCCCATTTAATCATTATCATTTGGTCTAGGATACGCTGCAAGGTCCGAGGGAAATGTTCTAAATGTTAAAACAATAAACAATTTGCTGTGGCCGAAGATGCACATAAAATCTGTGCATTCTTCACTTGTTGCGGTGAAATTGGACTATTTTGTTCCAATTTCAAGATTGAAAAAAACAAACCTGCTGCGTCGTCACGATATATATAGATTACGTTGTATCTGAGAATGAAAGATCAATATTACACAGGATTTATGTGCATAGTCACAACTATAGTCTCTCCTGTCCCTCCGGGAAGAGGCAAAGTTAATTAATGAGCAGGAAGCAAGCCCACAATCTCTTTAATGGTGAAAGATGCTGATGGTTCCACTGAAAAAAAAAAAAATCAATCACCAGAAACAATAAATAGTGCCAATGTACATTTCAAAAAAGTGCTTTTTGCATTTACAACAAGAAAAAGAGCAATCAGAGATTGCAAACCCTCGCCAGGATGTATTTTCAGTGGTTTTTAAGGCTTTTGTGTTAAAACAAATATGGCGACCGAACCAGGTGACCGATGACATCATTATTATTTTTTTCTCCACCAGTTTATGCCGAAATGGCGCTCAATAAATTTAATCTTGATTGGATGAAGTTTTGTACTTGTCGAATTATGACATCATAATGGAGGCACCGATGACATCATTACAACAACACAACAACATGCATTTTAAGGCCATTTTCCCTGCTAGAGCGGGGGTTAGCCTTGCGGTCCCCATGACAATCTTCTCCATTTTGCCCTATTTTCTGCATCTCTCCTTGTTAACCCCCTTGCCCGCATTTCTTCTCCCACCATCTTTAGCCAAGTCTTTCTCGGTCTTCCCCGTCCCCTACTTCCTTCTACATTCATTTCCATCACTCTTCTCAACCAGTCACTTTCATCCTTCCTCAACACACGACAAAACCATCTCAACCTGTTCCTCTTCACAGCATCAATCACAGGCTCTATTCCCATCATCTTTCGCAATTCATCATTTGTCTTCCTCTCTCACAACGATACTCCACACATCCACCGAACCATTCGCATTTCCACCCTTTCCAGCCTTCGTTGCTGCTCTACGTTCATTACCCATGTCTCGCTCCCATAAATCATAACACTTCTCACACATGCAGCATACACCTTTCCCTTCAGCTTCAACGACACTCCCCTCCTCATCAGCATGCCACTCAGTTCCCGAAACTTCTTCCATGCACATCTCACTCTAGCAACCGTTGCCGAGTCTGATCCACCTTCTCCATTCAGCATGTCTAAAGAGGTAGCAAAATGTTTTCACACCTTCCAGCTTCACGCCGTCTCCAAGATCCAACTCAACATTTCCTCCATCTGCAGCTCCCTCTGTGCACACCTTACATTTGAATGTAGCTGCCACACTGGTTAATGACCCTCTCAGACCACTACATTTTTGATGAACCCACTCAGCGCACATTGTACATTGAATGGAGTTCACTCCGACACCCTTCCTGCACACAGTACAGGGCCACTTCCCAGTTCTTTCCACCTCACCACATGCTTTACCACTTGCCATCACCTTCGTCTTTCCGATATTCACCTTCAGGCCTTTTGTCTCCATACATTCCTTCCACTTGTTCATCTTCTCCTTCAGTCCATCATCCATCTCTGATCACTGTTCTGATCAACCATTCCTCCACTCCTAACTTCCTCAATGCCCATGTCAATACTTTGCGTGGAACCCTATCGAATGCTTTCTCCAGATCAACAAACCCAAGAAACAACTTCTTCCTCTTCTCCATGTACTTCTCCTGCAACTGCCAGACAATAAAGAGCACGTCTGTCGTTCCTCTTCCTGGCATAAATCCAAACTGCATTTCGTCGATCTTCACTTTCTTCCTTATCCTCCTCTCCAACACCCTTTCCAATACCTTAATTCCATGCTCCAATAACTGTATCGCTCGGTAAGAGCCACACTCCAGAGGGTCACCTTTCCCCTTGTATAGAGGGACGAGGGTACTCAGTTCCCAATCCACTGGAATGTGGCCTTCTTTCACCACCAGATTACAGATCTCTGTCATTCTCTTCACACCAACTTCCTGCTGCCTTCAACATATCTCCCACAACTCCCGTCGGCCCTCCCGCTTTTCTACTCTTCATTGCTTTTATCGCTTCCTCAACTTCCTTCTCAGTTAACTTCTCTACCGGTCCTAAAACTGGGTTACTCTCTATGTTGCCATCCCATTCATTCTCTGTATTCAACAGCATTTCCATATATCTTTTCCATCTTCCTTTAATTCCATCTGGGTCCACAACGATTTGTCCCACTTCATCCTTCAAGCAACTCACCCCCATCACATCACACCTCTCTTTCGCTATCTGCTTTGCAATCCTGAATACAGCTCTCTGACCCTCTTCCGAATCCAAGCGTTCTCCGAACATTTTCCTACATGCCTCCTGCGCCTTTGCTACCTCTTTCTTTGCAGCCTTCTTGGCTGCCTTATAACTTTCATTCTCTGCTGTTTCTGCTCCCGTACCCTTCGCCTTCTGCCACTCCTTGAACTTCTTCCTCTTCTCGTCAATCCTCTTTACAACTTCATCATCCCACCACCATGTTTCCGAGTGCCTCGGTGGTCCTTTTGTCCATCCACATACCTCACCAACGGCTCCCAACAGACTAGCTTTCATTGACATCCAACCACTTTCAAGCTCAACCACATCATCCTCTACCCGACTCAGCCTCTCTTTTAATGCCTCCCTTACTGTCACCTCTTTCAAACTCTACACCTTCATTCTTGGTTGGTACTTCACACGCCGAGCTCTCCTCGCACCTTTCACCCTTATGTCACAGACAACCAAGTGGTGCTGTGAAACAGCCTCCTCCCCCAGGATCACCTTTGTGCCCTGGAGGTGCCCCCTATCTCGCCTACGCACCGTCAGGTAGTCAACGGTTGTCGTCGACCCACCTGACGTGTATGTAACAAGCTTATTATCCTCTTTCTGGAACCGAGTATTACAAATCAACAAATCAGCTCCATCAGCAAACTCCAAAATCCTTTCACCTTCTCCATTTCTCACACCATATCCGTAACCCCCATGAACTCCCTCAAAACCATCCATACTCCTTCACACATGTCCATTTAGGTCTCCTCCTACCACAACAACTTCCTCATCTTTCACGTTTTCCATCAGCTTCTCTATCACACACCAGAACTTGTCCTTCTCTTCATCGCTCCGACCAACCTGCGGAGCATATCCCGGGATGACGTTCACCAAGAGCTTTCCAATCATCATTTTCACCATCATCAACCTATCACTCACTCTCGTCACACTCGCCACACTGTCTACAAACTCCTCAGAAAACAGGACACCAACACCATTCACACCCTCCAGGCACCCTTGCCACACAAACTTGTATTTCTGTCCCTGCCTACCCTTCACCATTCTCACACCACTTCCCTTCCATCTCGTCTCTTGCACACAACATATGTCCACTCTTCACACAGCACAGGAAAGAGAACTCCAGGAAAGGTTAGAAGATAAAAAAGCAGAGGAAAGGAGAGCTGCAAGAGAGCTCGAGGAAAGGTTAGAAGAGAGAAAAGCAGAGGAGAGAAAAGCCGAAAGGGAGTTAAGGGAACGGGACTCGGTGCTTCAGCAGGAAATTAAACTCAAGGAGCTGGATTTAATGAAAGAACGGGGAGAGGTACTATCCATGCTGACTGGTTCGACACCTAGTCAGAACACCTGGGATGTTGGCGACAAATTTGACAAGTTATTTGTAGGTGGACTGAACTTCAAAACAAAGGAAGAAGTTCTGACCTCTGTTTTATTTCAAACTTAGACCAAGTGTTATCCCTGTGAGAATTATGACGTCATAATTATGGCACCAATGACGTCATCATTAACAATACTTATTCCCCATGTGGAGTTCTTTCCAATGAGCCATGTTTCAGGTTTTTCCATGGAACGGTTTCGGATGACATCATCAACATATTTTATTCCCCATGGAGTGCTTTTTACAATTAGCCATGTCAATTTTTTTTCTATTCAGAGCTTTCCAAGATATACAGGTGCAAAGTTTTTCGATTTTTCCAAGATGGCCGCCGAACCACGTGACCTATGACATTATCATTTTAAAAATTCTACAGGTGGAGTTGCACCTATGGTGAAAATTTCCTGTCAATCGGACCAACGGTTGCAGAGAAAATCATATTTATTCTGTGCAGACAAACGGACTCAAGTGAAATACCCTCTCCTCTGGCGAGGGTAAAAATGGATTCCATTTCATGGTATCAATGGCCTCTAAACGGTGGTTTTTAATGGAAAAGAACCATATCTTTGTGCATTTGCAATGGGAAAAACTATTCTCGTATCTGCATGCAAAATCCTCCACTGCATCCTTGGATGGTATATTTTGCCTTCGGGGTGACACAAACGTGAGGAATAATAAAATTACAAATGCCAGGTGGGACAAATGGGGAAACCGGATCCATCGGATAAGACACTTTAACCAAATTCATCTTGACAACATGATGTCCATGTATGCCCACCAACAAAGGAAGTACGCACACATGCCAGTGTGTATATGGACAGAAAAACACCACTTGGTAATAACACGAGGTTTTTTTCTGACATTTTTGATAACTATTTTCGGCAATCTCATCTGTATTGCAACGATTCTTCAATGTAAAAAAAAAAAAAAAGGTTTCCCCAACCCAAGCCAACTCTTCTGTTTTTTTTTAGGGTATTTTTTTCCCTTTCATCCAATATGGCAGACAGACCACGTGAGCGATGACATCATAAATTTATATTCCTTACTATAATTGTTGCGTAGATCATGCTCAAGAAATTTCAAACTTAGACTAAGTATTATCCCTGTCGAATTATGACGTCATCATTAACAATACTTATTCCCCATGTGGCGTTCTTTACATTGAGCCATGTTTCAGGTTTTTCCATGGAACAGTTTCGGAGATAGAGTTGCAACGTTTTTCGGTTTTTCCAAGATGGCACCTGTACCACGTGACCTATGACGTCATAATGGTCATTAAAATATTCTACAGGACGCACTCCTTTGGTGAGCATTTGGTGCCCATCAGACCAACAATTGCACAGAAAAGAAAATTCATACTGATTGGATGAAGCGTTATACTTGTCGAATGATGACATCATAACAAAGGCACCGATGACCAGCATATCTTATTCCCGATGGGGAGTATTTGACAATGAGCCTTGTTTCAATTTTTTCCATTGAGCGGTTTCAGAGATAGAGGTGCAACGTTTTTCCAAGATGGCGTCCGTACAACATAACCTATGACGTCATAATTATGAATAAAACATTATACAGGAGGAAGCGCTCCCATGGTGAAAGTTCATGTCAATCGGACCAACGGTTGCCGAGAAAATGTAATTTTTAAAATGCAGACACGCACGTACGCCACACGTACGGACGCAGCCGATCCCCTAACCCTGATTTTCGCTTCACGAGCGCAGGGTAACAAAGTAGGGCCACTTTTAAAGTCAAATTTCACTTTGAATTTTTTTGTGTTTAGTGCCAGCAATTAAGATAGATATCGAGATATTAACAGCGACCCTCGTCCGAAGCAACTGCGAGCGTAGCATTGGCTGTGCTTCGAGTAGAGACTGCATACCATGTGTATAGAATTAGTGTAATTTATTTATTTGTTTCCATCTTTTGTAATTACGCTGTCGGACCTAAGGTTTGCAGAGAATCTCACACATAAGATCAGATAATATGGTGAATATTTCATTAGTAATTGGATCTAATCTTGTTTTTCTTTAATTCACTTCATTGCATATTTTTCTGCATGTCAGATTCAGTTTTCCATTTCAAGTCACAAATTTTGTGAAATCCATCCGTTTTCCGTGAGAGCGGAAAAATCACTGACTTTAAATAAATACACAGCATCTACCACAATGAGGCAGCCAGCCTTTCAAAATCAAAATATCTTGAAGTGCCACTGCTTTCTCATTTAATTATTTATTTATTATTTATTTATTTACTTTCATCAACATCTGAAAACATTCTTTTCTTTTTTTAATACAAGGTCTAAGGTCGAAATAGAGCTGTCACTTACACAGGTATGGACATACTGATGAGACAACCACAGTCCCTGAGCTTGGGGGGATACTCTCGGTATCCCCCTCAAGCTGCAGCTCAACAAGATGAGTGGTTGCCATCACTTCCCAGGATACTCTGGGTATCAGCAACATCACAATTGCACCGCTTTTCTCACCGCACTCAGCAGGGCATTTCCACTGGAGTAATTCCCTCCTCCCGATGGATGCCCACCAATGGGGATTGTCTGTTCTCTAAACTTTTAAATGCTGAACAGCAAGCAAGGAAGCAGAACGTACCTTTTTGTTTTTGTCTTTGGTACGACTCATCTTGAGTTTGAACTGCCGACCTACCAGACTCAGAGCGGATGCTCCAACCATGACATCACAGAGTCTGGATAAACAGATCTCAAACACACCGCTATACCCATTAGCTTTCAGCAATATGGATTCCTAAGAGTGCTTGTTCAATTAGACGCGACAAACCACTTTTGCATCAAATGCAGTACGGCGGAAGCTACAGCAGCATCCGGGTCAGCTAGAAAGTGCTGACATTGCATTGTCACGTCCGAGCTGCAGCTTGCATCGTCATTGATGCTTACCCAACGCATTGTCCAAGCCCGAGTAGCAACTACGAACAAATACTAAATAACAGTAGCTCGAGGTACTATACCAACAAGTTGCTGAATAATTGAATATGCCCTTTAGCATCACATCTACTTGCATCACTTACATCACTTACATCACTTACATATGTCAAAAAAAAAACTAGAGGTTCCAGGGAACCTGAACTCAACTGGTCTATATCAATATGGTTAGAATATGCATAATAGAACCACAAACGATATAGTTTATATGTGCTAAAAAATATATGACAAAAATTGATTTTTCAATATGGCCGCCCTGCCACGCCCATTTTTGGGCGAGCAACGCCCAAATGCAATACCAAACTAGTTTATGTCTTAAAGATGCTGCATAACATGTTTCATCAAATTTAATCAATATTTGTGACTTTTAGAGCGTAGACGTCGAATTGTTTACAGACGACAGAGAGACAGACGACGGACACTGGGTTTCGACAAAAACTCAGCTGGACATAGTCCAGTTGAGTTTAAAAAGACCATGATAATTAAGAATAAAATAAAAAAACACAACGCCCACAGGTTACCCAGAGCATCATCAGCCTCATAATGGGCCTCAAATTCTTCTGAGTGAAGTATCCTGTGGAATATTTTAAAGATTTCTTCCAGTTTATGAAGGTGGAAATTTCATGCAATTCTTTTTATTTAGCTGCACAGTTTGAAAACACAAGCAAAAAGCCCTCGGCCCACACAATTAAACAACGCCTCCAGACTGCGAGAAGCAAAGCAATGCAAATGTGCGGCTATTAACGAGTGTTCTGAAAGAACAAAGTCACATCAACACCCTGGGCGAGCAGCATCTGTAAATGACTTCACAATATTTTCATCAATGACATCATATGGTATATAAAAGTAGAGAAAAGACACTCGGTAACTCATGCATTTCAGCATGGATGAAAGACTCCAATTCCGCAATTAGTTTCCCATTTATGTCAGCTAAAGCCGTGGCTGCATCATGACTCAGTCATGTCATGCATCATGTTATGTATAACTTCATTAAGACTGGAATTTCTGGTCATAATTACAGATTTCCAAACCAGACGTTGACGCATCATGCCAAAGAGAGAATGCTTCTAATATCCACACAAGCTAATAATCCTCTTCTTCCCTCAATCCCCTCATTGGTGGGCAAGTGAGGGGTCGAGCCGGCTTGTTGTCCTCCTCGAAGCCTATCTGTCAGTTGCCACACACAGGTTTACTTGAAGTGTGTCGTCCTTGATTAAGTCCATTCACCTTGTCCTTGGTCTTCCTCTTCATCTTCATCTTCTACCTTTGCCAGTCAGATACATGATCCATCTCACCAGGTTTCTCCTTGTACATCCTCAGAATACACATAACCACCTCAGCCTCGACTCCTGTACCTTCTCTATGATGTTTCTCACTTTCAGTTCCTGCCTGATCTCGGCATTTATTATTTCTTCCAAATAAGCCTATAATGTATAAAGTCCTGCCTCCTTCATATCGCTCCTCATAGCTTAGTCTACTATCCACGGACTCTATCTCATCACTCTGCGCTGAACCTCCTCTACGGCAACGATGTCCTTCCTCAGAAGTGGCGACAAAAACTGGAGGCAATCAATTTAATTTCAATCACAAAAAGCATACATCTCGATGTTAATGTAACATTATTACAAATAGCAACGGTACCCACCCTACAGGCGGGGCTTCAATTGGGAGGCGCAAATGAAAAGGCAAAATATCGAAAATTGAAGATAGATAGAAGTGGCGTGACGAATCTGCACAACGGAAGCGGCCGCTCCACGTCTTTCTCAGTCGCGCGTTCATGTGTGAAGAGTGCGCGCCAAATCTGTAACACGGAAGCGGCCGCTTTCTCAGTCGCTTTGCACACGCTGCAGTGTTTCTTCGGAGCCGCACGTTTATATAGGAAGAGTTCGTCAGGAGTCGATCTACTCTCTCCTGGTACGTAGAATTTCAACAAAAGCCACATCACTGTTCACATCGGAAAATATTATTCCATCGTTTTTGGAAAAACTGGAAAATTGGTAAACTTGGAAAAATTGGGAAAACAATATACGATATAGCCTATTTTACTCCCAGGGGTCCCAGGAATACCCACCCAAAATATCGTTGCGATCGGTTGAGCCCTTTTTGCGGTACCTTCGAACGGACGGACATTTGGTGAATTATAGTAAGATTTCACATGCAAGGGGAATGTGTTTATTTCGTAATGATGTAATAATAAAGAACACCCTAACATGTGAAAGTGCTCAGCCAGACAAGTGGTTTGTTGGCAAGGATGCACCCGGATGGTTGACAACCTGCCAGATTTCTTCCGCTTTTACTTCTTGATGGTCTTTTCCATTGAAACCTCAATGCAAGGTCAAACATATACTCATCAACTACACTTTCTCAAAAGTACTACAACTCTGTCCCCATTTACATGCACATGAAAATGGCTGGGGAAGAGTAGTGGGGGGGGGGGGGGGAGGCGGGGTAGGAGGGGGAGGGGGGCATGGCTTCAGCAATAGCTTTCAGTATGACATCATTTATAGTGTCCTACCTTGTCTAGCTTCTGCTGCTCTCTCTCAACCCAATTAAAGGTTCAGGCACTATGGGACGAGATGGGCACCGTGGGACAATATGGGCACCGTGGTACGAGACAAATAAAACCACGACCCAAGGACAGCAAGCAGGGCAGACCAATAGTCAGGGCAGACCCTGACTATTGCAAATATTTACATCAATGAAAGTACTGCAGGGTAATTGTAGTTTGTAAACAGGAGGGGAAAGGGGAAAAGGGAAAAGCTACATTACACCAGTGTATCTTTGCTTTGCCCTGCCCATCAGCCCCCATCACCAATACATAAATGAAGACCATTGCACCAATCAGCACATATTGCCTCGAAATTTCCTAACCCATCTTTACTTAGAAGCTTTATGTTGTGAAAGGACAGGTACTGCAAACCGCTGACACGTGGAAGAATCAAACAGCAAGAACCTCAAAAGGAATCACCGATCCAAGGGGAAGGCACTCCACAAGCTACCAACCACGGAGCAAACACCAGTGGTGGTGTATACGAATTTAAAGCAGTTCACAAACAGCAAACAGACCCCACCTTCGGGCAGACAAAACACAAATCAAAACCCCTATTAAAGATAGGACCAGAGCACTCCCTGGCCACCAACACTGGGCACACAAAGACGAGCACTGTCCGTCGACATGCTGCTTCTGGACAAAAAGCATCCCCCAAGTATGAACTTGGCATTACCAGTGAGAGCTTTGCACACAGCTGCCCTTTTACACCGAAAGCTACCCATAAATTACTTTAAAATTTTCACCCTACTGGAAACAAGCGCAGCATTAATACGGTGAGAAAGGAAAAAGTTGGCATCGGAGATTAAACTTCAATATCCAAGTAAACTAGAAGGGCACTCCGTGGAGGGCAAACCTCCGCCAGGCTGAACAGTTTTTGTTTTGTATACCAATGAGAGTGAAGTTTTGTATACCAAATGAACGTAGAGCAGCAGCGAAGGCTGGAAAGGGTGGAAATGCGAATGGTTCGACGGATGTGCGGAGTATCGTTGAGAGAGAGGAAGACAAATGATGAATTGCGAAAGATGATGGGAATATTGCCTGTGATTGATGCTGTGAAGAGGAACAGGTTGAGATGGTTTGGTCATGTGTTGAGGAAGGATGAAAGTGACTGGTTGAGAAGAGTGATGGAGGTTAATGTAGAAGGAAGTAGAGGACGGGGAAGACCGAGAAAGACTTGGCTAAAGATGGTGGAAGAAGAAATGCGGGCAAGGGGGTTAACAAGGAGAGATGCAGAAAATAGGGCAAAATGGAGAAGATTGTCATGGGGACCGCAAGGCTAACCCCCGCTCTAGCAGGGAAAATGGCCTTAAAATGCATGTTGTTGTTGTATACCAATGAGAGTCCGGATCTGGATTCGGACCTGAACCAAAATCGAATCGATTCCTCCTTGTCACACACATAACCTGTCCACCAGGTTTTGTCCAAATCCATCCATAATGCTTTGAGATATTGTGATATATGTCGGTTTTAGCCCCATCACTCAATGGTGAAAAATCACTTGAAAATTAAATAACTCTAGTATTCGAATCCATATACGGATCATCACCAAAATTGAACTGATTAGTCCTCTTCACACACACAACCGGTCCACAAGGTTTTGTCCAAATCCGTCCACAACATTTTGAGATATCCCGCTATGTATCGTTTTTGGCCCTATCTCCCAATGGTGAAGAATCACTTTAAAAATTTTCTAGCCGGATCCGGATCTTCACCAAAATCTAATCATTTCGTCCTTGTCACATACGCTACATCTCCGCCACATTTCGTCCGAATCCTTCCACAACTTTTTGAGATATCCTGCTATGTATCGTTTTTGGCCCGATCTCCCAATGGTGAAGAATCACTTGAAACATTCTACTAGCCGGATCCGGATCTTCACCAAAATCTAATCATTTCGTCCTCGTCACATACGCTACATCTTTGCCACATTTCGTCCGAATCCGTCCACTTTTTGAGATATCTTGTTCACAGACAGACAGGGGTGACAACATATCCTCCATGCACCTTCGTTGGCGGAGGTAATAAATAAATAAATAAATAAATAAATAAATAAATAATTAAATAAATCCCACTCAAGATACACCCCATTGGTTGTGCACGGCCCACATGAATAATCATCATCAGTGCCTCTTCCTTGTGTGACAAAATCATCTTCCCACATCCCAGGATGAAGAAGAGCAGCAAA
Organism: Myxine glutinosa; assembly: GCF_964187855.1. Lineage (NCBI taxonomy): Eukaryota > Metazoa > Chordata > Myxini > Myxiniformes > Myxinidae > Myxine > Myxine glutinosa. Next base: position 333,946,100 of record NC_136261.1, read on the forward strand.
GTGCACCACGGTGTTTTCACAATGACCCATCCGTCCGGCTGTCCCGGTGACAGTCAACCTTGCATTCAGATGTACTTTTAACGAGCAAGACAGGATTGTTACACGAACTCAAGTTCCTCACTGTACATGGCTGCCATTATTAATGGTTCGTGTGAAAGGCCGCATCGCCAGGAACTCCAGGCACATTCGCCTCAACCGCCAGAGCTAAAAGGCTGGAGAAAGAGACAACGAACGGAAACAAAATGCCCATGGATGTGGTGAATAAACGCCGAAAGAAAGGAAACGACAAAGAATCCGCACCAGCTGTAGCCACATCAAACTACATGCACTTATTCGGGACGTGCACGCAACCGGGGCTTCGCGTAGGCGATGGACGACCGCCGCAAGATTCACAAGCAAAATGTCCACCACACCTTCACAGTTGCTCACCCTTTTTTTCCAAGTCGTATCCCACGACAACAAAATAATCTACAAGCCGAGCCATGACTGTGGGCGCGGCCGGGCCTGACGAACAGCGCGAGCATCTCCCAACGTCGCCCAGCACTAATGGCGGCTTGGGAAGCAGACTGCGCATGCGCACGCTAGGGCTATTTATTAATTTATGGCCTCTGCTTTTCCCAAAGACGATCGATCCTTTTGCATTATGTGAACAATTACCTCAGTTGTGATGAAGCATTTGAAAAATACATTATTATAATTATATGTGTATATCTACACATGTAAGTAAATAAACAAGAAGACGTCATGCGGAGCACGATACCTGCAAAATCCGTCCCCCACCCCAAAAGTTTCCATTGATACAGCAAATTGTCCATTTCATGAAGATTAAAATTTACGATTTTGATCAAAGCTCGGGTCAACAGGATGAAAAGTGACGATTTTTCAGATGAAAATGATGATTTTAGAAGTTTGACCTTTAGTTGACCTTTGACCTTTTGACCTCAAAAATAGTTTGTTTCCCAATTCAGTGAGGCAATACACAAATGCTGTTCTATTTTCAAGTCAATCGGATGAAAATTGATGGGTTTTCAGATGAAAATTAATGATTTTGGAAGTTTGACCTAGAGTTGACCTTTGACCTTTTGACCTCAAAAATAGTTGGTTTCCCAATTCAGTGAGGCAATATGCAAATGTTGTTCAATTTAAGTAAATCGGATGAAAATTGACGGTTTTTCAGAGGTAAAGTGATGATTGTGGAAGTTTGACCGAATTGACCTTTGACCTTTGGACCTCAAAAATAGTATGTTTCCCAATTTAGTGACTCGATATGACTCAATATGACTCAACTCAATATGACTCAATATAACAACTCGATGTGACTCAATCGGTTGAAAATTGACGGATTTTCAGATGAAAATGGATGATTTTTAAAATTTGACCTTGAGTTGACCTTTGACCGTTTGACCTCAAAAATACTTCATTTCCCAATTTAGTGACTCAATATACAAATGCTATTCAATTTTCAAGTCAATCGGATTTAAAATGGCGATTTTAGAAATGTGACCTCCAGATGACCTTTGACCTTCGACCTCAAAATCAATAGGCTTCCCAATTGGGACGACCTATACAACTTGGTGAAGTTTCGTGACGATCGGTTTTGAATTGTGACCTGTAGGGCAGTGACAAACAGACAGACAAACAGACAGACAGACAGACAGACAGAACCACAAACGCAACCGACCAACATACTTGAAAAAATCTTCGATTTTGCAAGTAATAAATATGTAAAGTAAATATAACATGTATATATGTAAATATGTCAGAGCATTTTAAAACAAATTTCACTGGGCGACAAGGATCAAGAAAAGTGATTTGGAAAAAGGTATATTTATTATTCTTATAGTTATAGGGTTATTACTGAGAACCGAGAACAATCATCAATACAGAGACAAATCATCAGAATAATCATTACAAAATGCTGTCTTCAACAAGGAATTTCTTTACGAAGTCTCAGTTGTGGTGGAGTTCCTGGACCGGAACACCAACAGCGATCTTTCTGTAAAAGATTCGTCACGGCCGCTCGTGGATCAAAGTGTGCGTGCCGTCCCCCAACTGTTAAGTGCCATGTACATCCATCCGACTGTTGATGGCTTCTCTCGACGAGCTAGAATGTTTGGGGGCCGATAACATTAAATATGTGATATGTAATATGTATGTATGTATGTAATATGAATGTGTGCATGTAATATGTATGTGTGTATGTATGTAATATGTACGTATGTGTGTATGTATGTAATATGTATGTGTGTATGTAATATGTATGTGTGCATGTAATATGTATGTGTGTATGTATGTAATATGTATACATTATGTAATATGTGTGTGTAAGTATGTAATTGTTCGATCGAGATCGGTCCGATGATGATGATGATGATGATGATGATGTATGCAATATGTATGTATGTAGTATGTGTATGTAATATGTATGTATGTATGTATGTATGTAATATGTATGTGTGTATGTAATATGTATGTGTATATATGTATGTATGTATGTGTGTATGTATGTATGTAATATGCATGTATGTATGTGTCTATGTATGTATGTAAGATGCATGTATGTATCTGTGTGTATGCATGTATGTATGTGCATGTAATATGTGTTTATGTATGTATTGTTGTGTAACTACCCTCTGGTTAACACTGCAGGGTGACACAGATGACCAAACGAGCTTTAACTCTGAGGCGTTCAATTCAATGGCCAACCGTCGTTATACGCGCGGGGAGCAAGTGGCAGAGAAGCCGTAAGCGCTTACCTTCACGAGTCCAACCGACGTCCTTGACTCTGCAATAAATCAACGCAAACCGACACGGAATTAAAATGTACAAAAATACCGGATTTATTAAAGAAAATGCCGGTCACAAAAAACTATATTCTTAATTGGAGCCCTCACATACAGACCCGAATACAGACAAAGGGAAATATAACTGAAAATAAATACGTGTTAGTGTGGCACTTAGCTCTGAGCAGCTCTTGAACCTCGTCAGGAATCGTCAAAAATAGTCTCAGGCCTCTACGTCCTTGTGCGCAAAAACCGCAGGCTGCACTCCATGGGCAAGAAATAGGCCTCGCCGTGCGCTCCGCACGCTCCGCTCACTCCTGGCTTCTTACGCAAACTGAACACGCCGCGCCTGTCCACTCGTGTGAGGAGAGCTCGGCGGGTGAAGTACCAACCGAGAATGAAGGTGTGGAGGTTGAAAGAGGTGACAGTGAGGGAGGCATTAAGAGAGAGGCTGAGTGTGGCAGAGGACGATGTGGTTGAACTTGAAAGTGCTTGGATGTCAATGAAAGATAGTCTGTTGGGAGCCGTTGGTGAGGTATGTGGATGGACAAAAGGACCACCGAGGCACGGGGAAACATGGTGGTGGGATGATGAAGTTGGAAAGAGGATGGACGAGAAGAGGAAGAAGTTCAAGGAGTGGCAGAAGGCGAAGGGTACGGGGGCAGAAAAGGCAGAGCATGAAAGTTAGAAGGCAGCCAAGAAGGCTGCAAAGAAAGAGGTCGAAAAGGCGCAGGAGGCATATAGGAAAATGTTCAGAGAAGGCTTGGATTCGGAAGAGGGTCAGAGAGCGGTATTCAGGATTGCAAAGCAGATAGCAAAAGAGAGGTGTGATGTGATGGGGGTGAATTGCTTGAAGGATGAAGTGGGACAAATCGTTGTGGACCCAGATGGAATTAAAGGAAGATGGAAGAGATATATGGAAATGCTGTTGAATGCAGAGAATGAATGGGATGGCAACATAGAGAGTGATCCAGTTTTAGGACCGGCAGAGAAGATAACTGAGAACGAAGTTGAGTAAGCGATAAAAGCAATGAAGGGTAGAAAAGCAGGAGGGCCGACGGGAGTTGTGCGAGTTATGTTGAAGGCAGCGGGAAGTTGGGGTGTGAAGAGAATGACAGAGATCTGTAATCTAGTGGTGAAAGAAGGCCGCATTCCAGTGGCTTGGGAACTGAGTACCCTCGTTCCTCTATACAAGGCGAAAGGTGACCCTCTGTACTGTGGCTCATATAGAGCGATAAAGTTATTAAAGCATGGAATGAAGGTATTGGAAAGGGTGTTGGAGAAGAGGATAAGGAAGAAAGTGAAGATCGCCGAAATGCAGTTTGGATTTATGCCAGGAAGAGGAACGACAGACGCACTTTTATTGAAAGGCAGGTCATGGAGAAGCACATGGAGAAGAGGAAGAAGTTGTTTCTTGGGTTTGTTGATCTGGAGAAAGCATTCGATAGGGTTCCACGCAAAGTAGTGACATGGGCATTGAGGAAATTAGGAGTGGAGGAATGGTTGATAAGAGTAGTGATGGCAATGTATGAGAGAGCGCGCACAGCTGTAAGGACAAAGGATGGGAAAAGTGGTGAGTTTGATTTGAAGGTGGGAGTGCATCAGGGATCGGTAATAAGTCCACTACCGTTTGTAGCTGTGATGGAGGTGCAGGCTTGGAACGTAAAGGAGGGTTTACCATGGGAGTTGTTGTATGCAGATGATCTGGTGTTGATTGGGGAGAGTATGGATGGACTGAAGGAGAAGATGAACAAGTGCAAGGATTGTATGGAGGCAAAAGGTCTGAAGGTGAATATCGGAAAGACGAAAGTGATGGCAAGTGGTAAAGCATGTGGTGAGGTGGAAAGAACTGGGAAGTGGATGTGTGCTGTGTGCAGGAAGGGTGTTGGAATGAACTCCTTTCAATGTACAATGTGCGCTGAGTGGGTTCATCAAAAATGTAGTGGTCTGAGAGGGTCTTAACCAGTGTGGCAGCTACATTCAAGTGTAAGATGTGCACATAGGGAGCTGCAGATGGAGGAAATGTTGAGTTAGATCTTGCTAGACGGCGTGAAGCTGGAAGGTGTGAAAACATTTTGCTACCCAGGAGACATGCTGAATGGAGAAGGTGGATCAGACTCAGCAACGGTTGCTGGAGTGAGATGTGCATGGAAGAAGTTTCGGGAACTGAGTGGCGTGCTGACGAGTAGGGGAGTGTCGTTCAAGCTGAAGAGAAAGGTGTATGCTGCATGTGTGAGAAGTGTTATGATTTATGGGATCGAGACATGGGTAATGAACGTAGAGCAGCAACGAAGGCTGGAAAGGGTGGAAATGCGAATGGTTCGGTGGGTGTGTCGAGTATCGCTGAGAGAGAGGAAGACAAATGATGAATTGCGGAAGATGATGGGAATAGAGCCTGTGATGGATGCTGTGAAGAGAAACAGGTTGAGATGGTTTGGTCATGTGTTGAGGACGGATGAAAGTGACTTGTTGAGAAGAGTGATGGAAATGAATGTAGAAGGAAGTAGAGGACGGGGAAGACCGAGAAAGACTTGGCTAAAGGTGGTGGAAGAAGAAATGCGGGCAAGGGCGTTAACAAGGGGAGATGTAGAAATTAGGGAAAAGTGGAGAAGATTGTCATGGGTCCCGCAAGGCTAACCCCAACTCTAGCAGGGAAAATGGCCTTAAAATGCCTGTTGTTGTTTGTTGTTGTAATATGTATGTATGTATGTAATATGTGATAATCTTCTTTTGTATTTTTAATTAACTTCCTGAAATTTGTAGAATTTGTTTTTCACTTGGAAGTTGTAGGTTATTATGTGTAAATAAAGGTGGTGTGGCGGACACAAAAGCCCACTGGCGTGGTGACATCATTCCACGCACCAAGTGGGCGGTGCCCACGTCCGAGGGGTAGGCGTGGCCTCATGAGAGACACCGGGCGCCCAGCCCGGAGCGGTACAGTGTTACAGTGTAGTCTTGAATAAAGGCGTTTATATGTTACCGCTTGTCCGCTTCCTCCTTGCTCACAAGCAGCGCGCGTAACGCCGCGCTTTATTGGTGACCCTCGACGTTGGATCTGCCGGAGCGATCCTTCCACACGCGACGCCATCGCCATGGCCGCCTTCATCAAACTTCCGGAATTTTGGGAGGCTCAGGCCGAAGTCTGGTTCGTCCAGGCCGAAGCCCAATTTCAGCTTCGGCACCTCACCGGCGATGACACGCGCTACTGCCACGTCGTCGCCTCCCTCGGGCCCGGCACGGCCGCTCGAGTTGTGTCCGTCCTTTGCCACCCACCGGACGGCCACAAGTACGAGGCACTCAAGCGGCTACTCCTAGCCACGTTCAGACTCACGGACGACGCACGGGCCGACCGCCTCCTGGATCTCCCCGAGCTCGGTGAGACGCGCCCGTCGGTCCGAATGGACCATATGCTGTCACTGTTGGGCGACGAAGCCCCCGGTTCGCTATTCCGGGCGCTTTTCCGTCGCCAACTTCCAGCGCAGGTTCGCCTCGCGTTGGCCGGGACCGGGCTAACGGAACCCCGAGCATTGGCGGCCGAGGCGGACAAGTACTTCGCCGCTTCGGACACGCGGGCGAGCGTTGGCGTGGCCGTCACGGCCTTCGACGCTGCTGTTCCACAGCATCATCTTCTACAGCACGCTGATGTTCCACAGCATCATCTTCTACAGCACGCTGATGTTCCACAGCATCATCTTCTACAGCACGCTGATGTTCCACAGCATCATCTTCTACAGCACGCTGTGGTTCAGCAGCATGCTGATACGCACCTCGTGAACGCCGCCACGCCCCGCCCACCGCCGCGGCGAAAACCGCCACCGCGGGGAAACCCGTCGACTCCACCGGCCTGGCGGAGCCAGCCGCGCTCCTCCAGCTCCACCACCTGGTGCTGGTTCCACGACAAGTTCGGCCACGAAGCTCGGCGGTGTCATCCGCCGTGCTCCTTCAACGGGTCGGGAAACGCCCGGGCCGGCGCTCAATTGTGGCGATGAGCGCCGGCCGTTCGAGCAGCCTGCTGTTCATAACGGACACCTTCTCCGGGCGCCGTTACCTGTGCGACACGGGAGCACAGGTGAGTGTCATTCCCGCCGGCATGTCAGACAAGCACGCCGCGGGTGGGGGCCCCGCGCTGCTTGCCGCGAACGGGACGCCCATCCGTACGTACGGAAAACGCTGCCTCTCTCTGCGGTTTGGAGGGCAGGTTTTCCGATGGACGTTCGTCACCGCCGACGTGCCCATGGCACTGCTTGGCGCGGACTTCCTGTGCGCTAATGGGCTCCTGGTCGACGTCAAGCGCAGACGGCTTGTCCAGGCCAAGACGTTCAGCTCGCTCGCATGTGCGTTGCCCAGCTCAACGAGCGGCTTGCCAAGCGGCTTGCCGAACGATTCGGTTCCAGCCACGTTGGTCTGTACGCTTCCGGCAGCGGACGCATTCACCCGCCTCCTCGCCGGTTTCCCGGCCCTCACGCGGCCCACCTTCTCGGCGGGGGCCGTCAAGCACGGGGTGGCCCATCACATCCCCACCGTCGGGCCACCGGTCTACGCCCGGGCACGCCGCCTCGAGCCGACGAAGCTGGCGGTGGCAAAAGCGGCGTTCGCTACCCTGGAGCGACTCGGCATCGTTCGGCGCTCAGAGAGCGCTTGGGCGTCGCCGCTGCACATCGTGCCGAAGCCCGGCGGGGGATGGCGACCGTGCGGGGACTATCGCCGTCTCAATGACGCCACGACTCCCGACCGCCACCCCGTCCCCCACATTCAGGACTTTTCCGCCCGTTTGGCGGGCAGGTCCTTCTTCTCGAAGGTGGACCTCATACGCGGCTACCATCAGGTCCCCGTCAGGCCGGAGGACGTCCCGAAGACGGCGGTCATCACGCCATTCGGACTCTTCGAGTTCCTGCGCATGCCCTTCGGTCTGAAGAATGCGGCTCAGGCGTTCCAGCGACTGATGGACAGCGTCCTGCGCGACTTGGATTTTGTCTACGTCTACCTGGACGATATCCTCGTCGCCAGCGCGTCCCGCGAAGAGCACCTACGCCACCTCCGCACGCTCTTCGAACGCCTGGGCCAGCATGGCCTGATTGTGAACCCCGCAAAGTGCCGGTTCGGCGCCGCCACAATCGATTTTCTGGGGCACCGTGTCACCAGGCACGGAGCCGTCCCCCTGCCGGCCAAGGTGGAGGCGGTGAAGGGGTTTCCGCGCCCCCGCACGATCAGAGGGCTGCAGGAGTTCCTGGGCATGGTGAACTTTTACCATCGGTTCCTGCCCCGTATCGCCCAGCTCCTGCGCCCCCTGCACGAAGCTCTCCGAGGTAAGCCGGGCAAAGGCGACGTTACCTGGACCGAGCAGATGCACACGGCGTTCACGGGCGCGAAGCTCGCCTTGGCTAACGCCACCATGCTCGCGCACCCGGCGCCCGATGCACCGATCGCCCTCACCACCGATGCCTCGGACTACGCGGTGGGCGCGGTGCACGAGCAATGGGTGCGTGGAGCTTGGCAACCGCTGGCGTTCTTTAGCCGGCAGCTTCGCCCGCCCGAACGCCGTTACAGTACCTTCGACCGCGAGTTGCTCGGACTTCACTTGGCGGTCAGGCACTTCCGCCATCTGCTCGAGGGCCGGGCGTTCACTGCCTTCGTCGACCACAAGCCGCTGATCTTCGCGATGGGCAAGGTCACCGAGCCGTGGTCGGCCCGGCAGCAGCGTCACCTCTCGGCCGTGTCCGAGTACACGACGGACATCCAGCACGTCGCGGGGAAGGACAACCCGGTGGCGGATTGCCTTTCCCGGGCCGTCGCCCACGCAGTCCACCTCGGCATCGACTATGCCCGGATGGCAGCGGACCAGGCCGCTGACCCCGACGTCCAGGCCTTGCGGACTGCCGTCACGGGCCTCCGCGTCACCGAGGTGCCGTTCGACGGCGCGGGCGCGGCCCTCTTGTGCGACGTCTCCCTCGGGCGTCCTCGCCCCATTGTGCCCGCGGGCTGGCAGCGCCAGGTGTTTGACGCCATCCACGGCCTGTCCCACCCGGGCGCGAGGGCCTCCCAAAGGCTGATCGCCGACAAGTTCGTCTGGCATGGCCTCCGGAAGGCCGTCCGCGGCTGGGCCAGGACATGCCTCGCGTGCCAGCGTGCCAAGGTGCACCGGCACACCCAGGCCCCGTTGGCCCCGTTCACGGTGCCGGAACGCCGGTTTGACCACGTCCACGTGGACCTGGTGGGACCTCTGCCCCCCTCGCGGGGTTTCACCCACGTCCTCACCATGGTGGACCGCACCACCCGGTGGCCGGAGGCCGTGCCCTTGGCGTCGACAACGGCGGCCGATGTCGCGCAGGCTTTCATCGCCACCTGGGTCGCCCGGTTCGGCGCCCCCTCAGACATCTCATCCGACCGCGGCCCCCAGTTCACCTCGGAGCTCTGGGGGGCGGTTGCGCAGGGGCTCGGGGTCCGGCTGCACCGAACCACGGCCTACCACCCCCAGGCTAACGGCCTGTGTGAGAGATTTCACCGCTCATTGAAGGCCGCGCTCCGGGCCACCCTCCGCGACGGCGGCTGGGTCGACAGGCTCCCCTGGGTCCTGCTGGGCCTCCGGACGGCGCCCAAGGAGGACCTGCGCGCATCCGCGGCGGAGTTGGTCTTCGGGCAACCGCTGCGGGTGCCGGGCGAGTTCCTCCCCGACTCCACGGCACCATGGTCCGCGGCACAGCAGCGCTCCGCTCTGCAAGAGACCGCCCAGAGGTTCGCCCCGGTGCCAACGGCATGCCACGGGCACCCACCGACGCACGTCGCCCCGGAGCTTCGCACGGCGGAGTACGTCTTCGTCCGCCACGATGCCCATCGGACACCACTGCGGCCCCCGTACGACGGGCCTTTCCGCGTGCTGGAGACCGGGGCGAAGCACTTCACCCTGGACATCGGCGGTACTCCTGACCGCGTTTCGGTAGACCGCCTCAAGCCGGCCCACCTCGATGTGGACCATCCACTGCCAGTGGCCCGACCCCCACGTCGGGGCCGCACTCCTGCGGGCGGACCCCCGGCACCGCCCAGCCCCGCCGCCACGCCGCCCCCCGGTCCTGCACCCATCCCAGGAGCAGCCAGGGGCATCCCACCTGGCATCCCTGCACCCCGGACGCCGCCGATCGCCAGGGGGCGCTTCGGCCGGGTCATTCGTCTGCCCCGCAAACTGGCCCTCCAGGTGCGCGGGAATTCTGGGGGGGCGCGTGTGGCGGACACAAAAGCCCACTGGCGTGGTGACATCATTCCACGCACCAAGTGGGCGGTGGCCACGTCCGAGGGGTAGGCGTGGCCTCATGAGAGACACCGGGCGCCCAGCCCGGAGCGGTACAGTGTTACAGTGTAGTCTTGAATAAAGGCGTTTATATGTTACCGCTTGTCCGCTTCCTCCTTGCTCACAAGCAGCGCGCGTAACGCCGCGCTTTAGTGGAATGTTTACTTATAAAGGTGAAAGGTGGAATGTGACACCGTTTACTCTTCTGTTGTTTCGTCGCCACTTTGCTTTCTATGAGTGGATTTTTATTGGTAAATGGAAGATGGAGATTCACTGCCTCCGCAGCTGTCGAAATGGCTTCCGGGTTTTGCTGCCACTGCACATGTTGGCTGGAATCTGGTCTTTACTTCACGGACGTTCTTTACAAGATGGCGTCATCACGTATACTTGCGAGGCCTTGCTGAACCTGCGTTTCAATGGTATTGGTGGGGCTACGCAGATAGTTGTGAACTTGGCATTGAATGGTGTTTTCAGAATTAAGGAAAAGAAAAAACGAGGTTCTCGTGGAGGTCTTCGTCAGTGGCTTAAACGAAGAAACCACATGGTACCGCTTCCTGTTTTGACTTTGATTAACTCTTGCTCGATGAAGAACAAAACTGATGAACTGGATACTGGATGCCCTCCTGAGGTTCGACTGGTACTATCGGACCTCATCTGTTGTGTGTTTCACCGAGACATGGCTTGGTGAAGGGAATTACGTGTCCTTCGATGGATTCGATATGATCAGGGCCGATAGAGTCACGTCATGGGGCAAGGCCAAAGGTGGCGGTTTGTGTATGATTCCTTCCCCCCTCGTAGGGATTCACCCACCTCCTCACAATGGTCGATAGGACCACCAGGTGGCCAGAGGCCATCCCACTTACATCGATGACATCTGCCGATGTGGCCCGGGCGTTCATCGGCACTTGGGTTGCCCATTTTGGCGCCCCCTCGGATATCTCTTCAGACAGGGGTCCCCAGTTCACTTCAGAGCTCTGAGGCGCTGTTGCCCAGGGGCGTGGGGTAAAGCTTCATCGCACCACTGCATATCATCCCCAGGCTAATGGATTGTGTGAGAGGTTTCATCGCTCTATGAAAGTCGCTCTCAGGGCCAGCCTCCGGGATGACAGTGGGCTGACAGATTCCCGTGGGTCATGTTGGGCCTCAGGACAGCCCCTAAGGAAGACCTCCAGTCCTCATCCACTGAGCTCGTCTATGGCCAGCCGCTGCGGGTTCCTGGGGAGTTCATTCCTGACGCCACAAGCCCCTGGTCCGCTGCCCGTCAGCTGTCTGTTCTCCGGGAGAACGCCAGGTTGTTTGCGCCGGTGCCCACATCTCAACACAGTTTGCCTCAGGCCCACGTCCCGCCGGATCTACGTACAGCGGAGTACGTCTTTGTTTGCCATGACGCACACCGGGGGCCGCTTCGGCCGCCTTATGACGGGCCTTTCCGCGTTCTGGAGGCCAGGAACAAGTCATTCGTGGTCGACATCGGCGGCAAACCGGACCACCTTTCAGTGGACCGCCTCAAGCCGGCTCACTTGGATCTGGACCAGCCCCCCCCCCAGTTGGCCCAACCCCCACGGTGGGGCCGTCCCCCATCGGGTAAGCCCCCGATTTGCCCCCGGGCAGGCGGAGGACCTGCCACACCCCTAACAGTCCCTGCTCGGGTCATCTGGGGTCGTTTCGGCCGGGTGATTAAGGCCCCCCAACGACTGACATTGCCAGTGCAGGTGAATTCTGGGGGGGGCACATGTGGGGGATACCCCATAGAGGCTGGGTTGTTCATAATTCACTGTCACGTTACCAATGGGATTATTGACGGTATGGATGTTGCGTGCACTCGATTATTGGAGCCACGCCCCTTTAAGAGGATCGGGCGGAAGTGACGGGGGTTTATTTAGAGGAGTTCTGGTTTGGTTTCACAAGGTTTGTTGGAATAAAGGAACCTTGAGCTGTTCAAGAAGTTTCAGCCTTTTGTTGCCTGTAACTCCTACACTGGTGAATTTGAATTGGGCCAAACATTTTACGGTACGTGAACGATACTGTTCCAATAGTGGGGCGGCTTAGCCCAAATATTCAAAAGAATTGTGCATTTTGTGAAACAAGCACCAAATTTGGCACAAATGTACATTAATATGTTGCGAACATTTTCAGATATTGGGCCACTTGAAATTCCGTAATTTTTTTTTTCAAATTTTTTCAAATTTCGTAATTTCAAATTTTTCGGGTGACACCGTCACAATTTCGGTCTTCGAGGCCGGCCGATAGGCAAAGTGTGACCGGAAGGGACGAGGTTCTCCTGACCACGTGGCCCTCGATCTGGGAAGCGAGAGGCGTTCCATTAGTGGACGCGCCCCTCACGCCCGACTTTTGGGCGGCCCCGGCAGGCCGTTTGTTTTGACGTTCCGTGACAGGCCCCGCACCCCCACCTCCGGGCCGACCGGAAGCTTGTGCTGAGTACATCATACCTGAACAACTCAGTGAGGCAGAACACAGCAGTGCACACCAGGGTGACCCCTTCAGTGCATAAACCAATTAACCTGTCCACTGCAGGGCATATAGAAATGAAGTTATTTTCTGCATATAATAATAATATAAGTTCAGTTCTATATAACAATTTCTGTTATCACCACTACCACTACAACTACCACTACTACAAGCTTTGTCTGGAATTTTGTGGACTAACAGACAAACAGACATACAGACAAGCTGGGATCAAAACATTACCTCCTTCCACCATTGAGTGTAGAGGTAAACATCATGGAAATTATATCATGCCCTAGATTTAATTCATGCTTACCCGTGTATTTGCTTCACTGGTTCACAAGGTCTTTTGCATACATGTAATTCAGACTCTCGTCTTCATTGCTGACCACACAATGTTCGCAACATATTAATGTACATTTGTGCCAAATTTGGTGCTTGTATCACAAAATGCACAATTCTTTTGAATATTTGGGCTAAGCCGCCCCACTATATCGGCCGGCCTCGAAGACCGAAATTGTGACGGTGTCACCCGAAAAATTTGAAATTACGAAATTTGAAAAAATTTGAAAAAAAAAATTACGGAATTTCAAGTGGCCCAATATCTGAAAATGTTCGCAACATATTAATGTACATTTGTGCCAAATTTGGTGCTTGTATCACAAAATGCACAACAGGTTTGCTATGCTGCTACACTACAAGGACGTGGAGATACTGACGGTGTCTTTCCGACCCTACTACCTGCCACGGGAATTTGGGCAATGCACTATTATTCTGGTGTACGCACTGGGGCCGGACTTTAAATACGCATCGGAACGAATGGCAGAAAGTTGCAATGGAGCGACCGCCTGTTCAGTGGATCAATCAATCCTGATTCTTGGGGATTTCAATCGATGTGACCTCGATCAGGAACTCCCTCAGCTCGATCAGTAAGTGGATGTTGTTACTCGTCAGCTGAAGTGAAGGCTTGTTTGATGAAGAAGAAGCGTGCATTCCTGAAGAAGGATGACTCTGTCCTCAGGGAGGCCAAGAAAGAATTGCGCTCTGTCATCGGCAAGTGTAAACGGTCGTACAAGGATAAGATTGAAAAACATCTACACGATGGTGATGCTCGTAACGCTTGGAGGGGACTCAGGCATATGATGGGAATGAATGAGAGTCTCAAGGATGGTAGATTGCCCACTAATGTTCCAGATTCCAAATTTGTGGATGAATTGAGTGACTTTTACGCGAGATTTGATGTTCCAGAAAACCGAGTAAAATGTGAAGCTCTCTGTGAGGATCTAGAATCGAGATACTCGAGCGTGTCCCATACCTGTAATTTGTGAACCTGATGTCGTGAGGTGTTTTAGGGCGTTTAGTAAAAGGGAGGCTTGTGGTCGAGATGGAATTAAGTCGGGTATTCTGAAAGAGTTCTGTTTAAAACTTAGTAATGTTTCAGTTACTTTCAGTTACTCGATTGTTTCAGTTACTTTTGGCTACTCATACTGTCCCTATTTGTTGGAAAAAGTCCATCATTATTCCCGTGCTAAAAAAGGTTCACCCAAGGCAGCTCAATGATTATACACCTGTTGCCCTTACCTCCATCTTGTGTAAATGTATGGAGAAATTGATGGTGACGTTTACAACATCAGATGTAACTCCTAAACTGGATCCTGTACAATTTGCATACAAAGCAAGACGAGGTGTTGAAGATGCCTGGCTCAGTTTACTTCATATAATCACAAGTCACCTTGACCAGAATGGAACCTATGTCCGTGTGTTATTTATTGATTTCTCGTCAGCCTTTAACACAATGCAGCCATTTACCCTTCTGAAAGTGTTGAGTGACCTGTGCCTGAACCCCCATATCATACTCTGGGTGGAAAGTTTTTTACGAGACCGTCCTCAGCAGGTGAGGGTGAATGGTTGCTTATCAAAGTTATCAATCTTGAATACTGGTGCTCCACAAGGCTGTGTATTGTCACCTCTACTGTTCAGCTTGTACACCAATGGATGTGTGGCTCTTAAAGAAGTTTGTAACTTTATTAAGTATGCAGACGATATCGCCATTGCTGGCTGTCTTTCCGATCAATCATCCTTTGTATATTCACCTCGATGAGATTGACACATTGAATAAGTGGTGTGGGGACTTTTGTCTTACTCTGAATGTGGACAAAACTAAAGAGATGATTTTGGACTTTCGGAAAGGTCACAATCATGAGCCTGTAACCATAAATGCTGATAAGGTGGAAATTGTTAGCAAATTTAAATACCTGGGCACCTTTATTGATAAGTTAACTTTTGATGGAAATACTGATGCTGTGTACACGAAATCAATGCAAAGATTGTATCTTCTCAGGAAGTTGAATTCATTTGGTGTTAGCTCTCGTGTGATGCGGATGTTAACAAATTCCTCACTGATCAGTGTTTTATCATTTAATTTGATTTCCTGGTACAGTTATCTTAATGTGCGGAATAAGTCACGATTGAGAAAGGTCATTACACTGGCATTTAAAGCTGTAGGTGGGCCTTCGACCAGTCTGGAGTCTCTATGCTTGCGAGCATTGAAAAGGAAGGCGGTGCAGGTGTGTGCTGATGAAAGTCATTTCTTGAACGGACTTTTTGAAAAACTGCCACCAGGGAGACGCTTTCGTGTAAGGAGGATGAAGAAGAACATTTTCAAAAAGTCATTTTTACCATGTGCAATTAAAATGCTAAATTCAAATTCCTAGACATTTTGCTGTTCAGTCAATCTTCCATATTTTATATTTATTTTATATTTTATTATATCGTTTTCCTTTGTTCCCTTTGTGTTTTATGTTTTAATGATGGTCAACTTACGGTGTCACCAAAGAATAATTTCCCTGAATATGGGACAATAAAGATTTATTATTAATGTGTGTGTGTGTGTGTGTGTGTGTGTGTGTGTGTGTGTGTGTGTGTGTGTGTGTGTGTGTGTGTGTGTGTGTGTGTGTTTGATTGGTCGTTTTTTTTTTTTATTCGCGCGTCGTGCGCGGCCTGGTCTTTCCGGGCTCCCTTCCCCCCGTTGGTGTTTTGTGAGTGTAAGTTCTTTCCTTCATAGTATTTGCTTGTTTCTTTGATTTTCTTTTCTCCCCGCTGCCTCTCGCAGGCATCTTACCCTTTGTCCGGCGTTTTTAAAAACAGGACAAACGGATAGACAAAGAATTCGATATTGATTCTTTCTCTCCTCCCGGACACGTGCTTGTTCGCTCTCCTCCTCGTCTCGACTTGTGCCCCGCCCCCGTATCTCGTTTTTCTTCCGCCTCTGCCCCTCCTTTCTCAAATCCACGTTCTCGCTTGGAGACTTTTCCCAGATAAGTTTGTTTTTCATGGTTCTGTTTGGATATTGTTGGGATATGTTTAAACCGCAGCCGTGATGCTGACGCCGCCCTCCGCCCCCCCCCCCCCCCGAATTTCCATGTTTTAAACGTTTCCCAGTGTGGACCCTGGTCAGAATAGGTACACCGTATCCCTGCGTGTCGTAAGAGACGACTAAGAGGGTTGGCGTCAGGAAGGGCATCCGGCCATAAAAACATTGCCTCAAAAAGAAAACCATGACAATTACAACTACATATGGGCAGGGTGCAGCCCGAAGTGGAGATCGGTTTCTGAGGTTTGGGACATGGAATGTAGGGACAATGACAGGGAGATCAGGAGAAGTGGTGGAAGTATTGGTCAGAAGAAGAGTGGACATATGTTGTGTGCAAGAAACGAGATGGAAGGGAAGTGGTGTGAGAATGGTGAAGGGTAGGTAGGGACATAAATACAAGTTTGTGTGGCAAGGGTGCCCGGAGGGCGTGAATGGTGTTGGTGTCCTGTTTTCTGAGGAGTTTGTAGACAGTGTCGTGCGTGTGACTAGAGTGAGTGATAGGTTGATGATGGTGAAAATGATGATTGGAAAGCTCTTGGTGAACGTCATCTCGGGATATGCTCCGCAGGTTGGTCGAAGCGATGAAGAGAAGGACAAGTTCTGGTGTGCGATAGAAAAGCTGATGGAAAACGTGAAAGATGAGGAAGTTGTTGTGGTGGGAGGAGACCTGAATGGACATGTGGGAAGGAGTATGGATGGTTTTGAGGGAGTTCATGGGGGTTACGGATATGGTGTGAGAAATGGAGAAGGTGAGAGGATTTTGGAGTTTGCTGATGGAGCTGATTTGTTGATTTGTAATACTCAGTTCCAGAAAGAGGAGAATAAGCTTGTTACATACACGTCAGGTGGGTCGACGACAACCGTTGACTACCTGATGGTGCGTAGGCGAGATAGGGGCACCTCCGGGACACAAAGGTGATCCCGGGGGAGGAGGCTGTTTCACAGCACCACTTGGTTGTCTGCGACACAAGGGTGAAAGGTGCGAGGAGAGCTCGGCGGGTGAAGTACCAACCGAGAATGAAGGTGTGGAGGTTGAAAGAGGTGACAGTAAGGGAGGCATTAAAAGAGAGGCTGAGTAGGGTAGAGGATGATGTGGTTGAGCTTGAAAGTGGTTGGATGTCAATGAAAGCTAGTCTGTTGGGAGCCGTTGGTGAGGTATGTGGATGGACAAAAGGACCACCGAGGCACTCGGAAACATGGTGGTGGGATGATGAAGTTGGAAAGAGGATGGACGACAAGAGGAAGAAGTTCAAGGAGTGGCAGAAGGCGAAGGGTACGGGAGCAGAAACAGCAGAGCATGAAAGTTATAAGGCAGCCAGGAAGGCTGCAAAGAAAGAGGTAGCAAAGGCGCAGGAGGCATGTAGGAAAATGTTCGGAGAACGCTTGGATTCGGAAGAGGGTCAGAAAGCAGTATTCAGGATTGCAAAGCACATAGCGAAAGAGAGATGTGATGAGATGGGGGTGAGTTGCTTGAAGGATGAAGTGGGACAAATCGTTGTCGACCCAGATGGAATTAAAGGAAGATGGAAAAGATATATGGAAATGCTGTTGAATACAGAGAATGAATGGGATGGCAACATAGAGAGTAACCCAGTTTTAGGACCGGCAGAGAAGATAACTGAGAAGGAAGTTGAGGAAGTGATAAAAGCAATGAAGAGTGGAAAAGCGGGAGGGCCGACGGGAGTTGTGGGAGATATGTTGAAGGCAGCAGGAAGTTGGGGTGTGAAGAGAATGACAGAGATCTGTAATCTGGTGGTAAAAGAAGGCCGCATTCCAGTGAATTGGCAACTGAGTACCCTCGTCCCTCTATACAAGGGGAAAGGTGACCCTCTGGAGTGTGGCTCGTACCGAGCGATAAAGTTATTGGAGCATGGAATGAAGGTATTGGAAAGGGTGTTGGAGAGGAGGATAAGGAAGAAAGTGAAGATCGACGAAATGCAGTTTGGATTTATGCCAGGAAGAGGAACGACAGACGCGCTTTTCATTGTGAGGCAGTTGCAGGAGAAGTACATGGAGAAGAGGAAGAAGTTGTTTTTTGGGTTTGTTGATCTGGAGAAAGCATTCGAAAGGGTTCCACGCAAAGTATTGACATGGGCATTGAGGAAGTTAGGAGTGGAGGAATGGTTGATCAGAGTAATGATGGCAATGTACAAAAGAGCGCGCACAGCTGTAAGGACGAAGGACGGGAACAGTGGTGAGTTTGAGGTGAAGGTGGGAGTGCATCAGGGGTCGGTAATAAGTCCACTACTATTTGTAGCTGTGATGGAGGTGCTGGCTCAGAACGTAAAGGAGGGTTTACCGTGGGAGTTGTTGTATGCAGATGATCTGGTGTTGATTGCGGAAAGTATGGATGGACTGAAGGAAAAGATGAACAAGTGGAAGGAATGTATGGAGACAAAAGGTCTGAAGGTGAATATCGGAAAGACAAAGGTGATGGTGAAGGAGCTCAGGCTCCCACGTCGATCGGAAGAATGGACACGACAAAAAGCTGGAATTCGTCCGAGTTGCTTTATTCAAACAAAACACTCAGGTACTCTGAAAAGCCCGTTTATCGGGCAGCAATATATATACACACATTATCCCGGAGCGTTTGCCCAGGAAAGGCGAGAGGGGGCGTGACCGAGCGTCCTAGCTGCGGCCTGGCAAGTTGAGGGCGAGCCTGCCCGGGCGTCCTGGCTGCGGCCTGGCAAGTTGAGGGCGAGCCTGCCCGGGCGTTCTGGACGAGCCCGGCATGGTGATCGCTCTGCGTCCTTGATAGGTGCAAGGCGATTGTGAAAACCCAGCGGTAGCCGCTACACACGTCCCCCCAGAATCGACTTGCACCGGAACGGTCAATTTGTGGGGGGTCCTGATGACCCGGCCGAAGCGACCCCTGGCGGGTCGTGGGGGGGGGGTCCGGTGTGGTGGTGGGCGGTCGAGTGGGGGGCACCGTGGACGTGGGGCGGCCTCGCCGCGGCGGAAGGGCCACCCGTGGTGGTTGGTCGACGTCCACGTGCGCCGGCTCGAGGCGGTCCACCGCAATCCGGTCCGACCTGCCGCCGATGTCGATGACGAACGACTTGTTCCGACCTGCCGCCCGACGCAGGACCCGGAAGGGCCCGTCATACAGCGGCCGGAGTGGCCCCCGATGTGCGTCGTGACGCACAAAAACATACTCCGCTGTGCGAAGTGCTGGGGGGACGTAGGACTGGGGGTCACCGTGGTGGGATGTTGGCACGGGGGCAAACCGTCGGGCGGCCTCCTGGAGGTCCGAGCGCTGGTGAGCTGCGGACCAGGGACTGGTAGCGTCGGGCACGAATTTGCCCGGTACGCCTAGCGCCTGGCCGTAGACAAGCTCGGCGGTGGATGCCTGGAGGTCGTCCTTGGGGGCCGTGCGGAGGCCCAAAAGGACCCACGGCAGCCGGTCGGCCCAACCGCCGTCTTGAAGGCCGGCCATGAGCGCGGCCTTCATGGAGCGGTGGAATCGCTCGCACAACCCGTTTGCTTGGGGGTGGTAGGCCGTAGTACGGTGGAGCTTGACCCCCAGGTTGCGGGCGACTGCGCCCCACAGCTCGGAGGTGAACTGTGATCCGCGGTCTGACGAGATGTCCGCCGGTGCGCCGAAGCGGGCGACCCAGGTGGCGATGAAAGCCTGCGCCACGTCGGCGGTGGTGGTGGAGATGAGGGGAACGGCCTCCGGCCACCTGGTGGTCCTGTCCACCATGGTGAGCAGGTGTGTGAACCCCCGTGACGGGGGGAGGGGGCCCACCAGATCCACATTGACGTGGTCGAAACGTCGTTCGGGCACGGTGAAAGGTGCCAGCGGGGCCTGGGTGTGTCGGTGGACCTTGGCCCGTTGGCAGGCTGTGCAGGTGCTGGTCCAATCGCGGACGTCCCGACGAAGGCCGTGCCAGATGAATCGCGCCGACACCAGCTTCTGGGAAGCTTTCCGGCCCGGGTGGGAAAGGCCGTGGAGGGAGGCGAAGATGCGGCGTTGCCAGGTGACGGGCACGATGGGGCGAGGCTGGCCTTGGGAGACGTCGCAGAGCAGGACAGTGTCCGCGAAGGGGATGTCGGCCAGGCGGAGGCCCGTGTCCGCCGCCCGGAGGGCTTGCACCGTGGTGTCGGTGGTTTGGTCCGCCGCCATAAGCGCGAAGTCCATGCCCAGGTGGACTGCGTTCGCGCTGGCCCGGGAAAGACAGTCGGCCACGGCGTTGTTTTTGCCGGTGACGTGCCGGATGTCCGTGGTAAACTCCGACACGGCGGAGAGGTGGCGCTGTTGGCGGGCCGACCACGGCTCCGTGACCTTGGCCATTGCGTAAACCAACGGCTTGTGGTCGACGAACGCCGTGAAAGGTCGGCCCTCCAGGAGGTGGCGGAAATGGCGGACGGCCAGGTGTAGACCGAGGAGCTCACGGTCAAACGTGCTGTATTTGAGATCGTTCGGCCGGAGCTGCCGGCTGAAAAAAGCGAGTGGCTGCCAAACCCCGTTCACCCATTGCTCATGTATGGTGCCCACCGCGTAGTCGGAGGCATCCGTGGTGAGAGTGATGGGAGCGTTGAGCACCGGGTGAGCAAGCAGTGTTGCGTCAGCGAGGGCCCGCTTTGAGCTTTGGAAGGCCGCGTCCATTGCTGCGGACCAGGCGAGGTTGTGCTTGGCCGGCTTGCCCCGGAGGGCTTCGTAGAGGGGCCGCATGAGTTGAGCAGCGCGGGGCACGAAGCGGTGATAAAAATTCACCATTCCCAGGAATTCCTGCAGGGCCTTTATGGTGCGGGGACGCGGGAACATGGTGATGGCCTCGACCTTGGTTGGCAGCGGCACGGCCCCGTTCTTGGTGATGTGGTGGCCCAAAAAATCAACGGCGGTCGTGCCAAAGTGGCATTTGGCCGGGTTGACGATGAGGCCGTGCTCGCTGAGGCGCCCGAACAGTGTTCGGAGGTGGAGGAGGTGCTCGGCCCGGGATGTGCTGGCAACGAGGATGTCGTCCAGGCAAACGAAAAGGAACGGCAGGTCACGCAGCACGCCGTCCATCAAGCGCTGGAACGCCTGAGCCACGTTCTTGAGACCAAACGGCATCCGTAAGAATTCGAATAAGCCGAACGGCGTGATGACTGCCGTTTTAGGGACGTCGGCCGCCCTGACAGGTACCTGGTGATATCCCCGTATGAGATCAATTTTCGAAAAAATGACCCGTCCCGCCAGACGGGCGGAGAAGTCTTGGATGTGCGGGATCGGATACCTGTCGGGGGTGGTAGCGTCGTTTAGGCGGCGGTAGTCGCCACATGGGCGCCAGCCGCCCCCTGGCTTTGGGACGATGTGTAGTGGCGAAGCCCACGCGCTATCGGAGTGCCGCACGATGCCGAGGTGTTCTAAAGCATCGAACTCGGCTTTGGCCACGGCGAGCTTGGCTGGGTCGAGGCGGCGGGCTCTGGCGTAGACCGGCGGGCCCGTGGTTGGTATGTGGTGCTCGATCCCATGCCGTACTGCGACGGCCGAAAACGTCGGCCGCGTGAGGGCCGGGAACTCCGTGAGCAGGCGAGCAAACTCGTTCGCCGCCGGGAGGGCGCATGCCAGCTCGGTCGGCGCGGAGCTGCTCAATGTGCATATCAGGGAGCTGAAGGTTTCCGCGTTGATTAAACGACGCCGTTGGACGTCCACCAGCAGTCCGTGTGCACAGAGGAAGTCGGTGCCTAGCAGAGCCATGGGCACGTTTGCGGTTACAAACGTCCAAGCAAAGCATTGGCCGCCGAAGCAGAGGGTGACGTTGCGCGGGCCGAAGGTGCGGATGGCCGATCCGTTGGCCGCAACCAAGGAGGGGCCGCAAACCGCTGACTGCCTGTCCTGGTCAGAGGTGGGTATGACGCTCAGTTGGGCGCTGGTGACACACAGGAAGCGCCGTCCGGACGCTTTATCCGTGATGAACAGTAAGTTGCCCGTGTGGCCGGCGCTCATGGCTGGTAATGAACGCCGGCCCGGCCGTTTCCCGGCCTGCCGAAGGTGCACGGAGGTCGGCATGTCCGGGCCTTCTGTCCGAACCTGGCATGATAATAACACCACGCCTGGTCAGGTGGAGGCTCCGGTCGTCGTGCTGGAGGTGGTCGGCTCGGTGTAGCGGCCGCCAATTGCGTCGGCAGTTCGGTCGTCGACCGTGCCGGGTGCTCGGGCGCCATGGGTGTTGCGTCTGACGGCGGTGGGCCCCAGGTCGCTGCTGCGATGCGCTGGCCTGCGGCGGAGATCTTGTCGGCTTCCCTGGCAAGGGCACGGGGATCCGTGATCGTCGTGCTTGCCAGGGCGAGGCGTACCGGGCTAGGCAGCTGACGGAGGAACAGCTCCCAGAACAGGAATGCCGGAGAGTGCTCGCCGAGCAGCGAAAGCATGTAGTCCATTCGCTCGGAAGGGCGCGTGTCGCCGAGCTCGGGCAGGTCGAGCAGGCGCCGTGCGCGTTCTGCCGATGGGAGGGTGAAAGCATCGAGGAGGAGCTTTTTAATCGCGCCGTATTTGTCAGCGGCTGGCGGGCTCTCGAGGAGGCTCAGGGCGCGGGCCGCGGTGGCTGAACCGAGCGCTGCTGCCACATGGTGGAAGCGGGTGTCGTCGGCCGTGATGCCTCGCAGGGCGAACAGGGAGTCCGCCAGTGCGAACCAAACCGCCGCGTGAGCCTCCCAGAAGGTAGGCAGTTTAAGGGCCACTGCCGTGTCCATGTCGGTAGGTCACCAATGAAGGAGCTCGGGCTCCCACGTCGATCGGAAGAATGGACGCGACAAAAAGCTGGAATTCGTCCGAGTTGCTTTATTCAAACAAAACACTCAGGTACTCTGAAAAGCCCATTTATCGGGCAGCAATATATATACACACATTATCCTGGAGCGTTTGCCCAGGAAAGGCGAGAGGGGGCGTGGCCGAGCGTCCTGGCTGCGGCCTGGCAAGTTGAGGGCGAGCCTGCCCGGGCATGCCCGGGCTTCCCGACCGAGGCCTGGCAAGTTGAGCGCGGGCCTGCCCGGGCGTCCTGGACGAGCCCGGCATGGTGATCGCTCCGCGTCCTTGATAGGTGCAAGGCGATTGTGAAAACCCAGCGGTAGCCGCTACAATGGCAAGTGGTAAAGCATGTGGTGAGGTGGAAAGAACTGGGAAGTGGCCGTGTGCTGTGTGCAGGAAGGGTGTCGGAGTGAACTCCATTCAATGTACAATGTGCACTGAGTGGGTTCATCAAAAATGTAGTGGTCTGAGAGGGTCATTTACCAGTGTGTCAGCTACATTCAAATGTAAGGTGTGCACAGAGGGAGCTGCAGATGGAGGAAATGTTGAGTTGGATCTTGGAGACGGCGTGAAGTTGGAAGGTGTGAAAACATTTTGCTACCTCGGAGACATGCTGAATGGAGAAGGTGGATCAGACTCGGCAACGGTTGCTCGAGTGAGATGTGCATGGAAGAAGTTTCGGGAACTGAGTGGCGTGCTGATGAGGAGGAGAGTGTCGCTGAAGCTGAAGGGAAAGGTGTATGCTGCATGTGTGAGAAGTGTTATGATTTTTGGGAGCGAGACATGGGTAATGAACGTAGAGCAGCAACGAAGGCTGGAAAGGGTGGAAATGCGAATGGTTTGATGGATGTGCGGAGTATCATTGAGAGAGAGGAAGACAAATGATGAAATGCGAAAGATGATGGGAATATTGCCTGTGATTGATGCTGTGAAGAGGAACAGGTTGAGACGGTTTGGTCATGTGTTGAGGAAGGATGAAAGTGACTGGTTGAGAAGAGTGATGGAAATTAATGTAGAAGGAAGTAGAGGACGGGGAAGACCGAGAAAGACTTGGCTAAAGATGGTGGAAGAATAAATGCGGGCAAGGGGGTTAACAAGGAGAGATGCAGAAAATAGGGCAAAATGGAGAAGATTGTCATGGGGACCGCAAGGCTAACCCCAGCTCTAGCAGGGAAAATGGCCTTAAAATGCATGT
The DNA here is from genome assembly GCF_964187855.1 of Myxine glutinosa. Classification (NCBI taxonomy): domain Eukaryota; kingdom Metazoa; phylum Chordata; class Myxini; order Myxiniformes; family Myxinidae; genus Myxine; species Myxine glutinosa. Next base: position 333,969,932 of record NC_136261.1, read on the forward strand.
TGTTGTTGTTGTTGTTGTTGTTGTTGTTGTTGTATGTGTGTAATTCTGCAACTGCAATTTACTCTGATTCTGCAGCTGGACCTGACGGCATCAGCCCACGGGTCCCAAAATCCTGCTCTGCCGCTCTTTCACTCCCTCTCCCTGTTCTCTTCACCCTCTCTTTTGCTCAGGGTCATCTGCCATCAGGTCTGACTTCCAAAATTACCATTTGTTGGTGTGGTTACAGTGTACGTGAAATCACAAATACAGTTTACGTTCATTGTTCATTTTTGTTACTCACGTGTAAATACGGGATGTTTTAATCTTAATTTTAAGCTACTGAAAAAATTAATGTGGGCCCCTTGCCCCCCCCCCTGAACCCCCCCTCCCCCAAACTCTGCCGATGTGTGTGTGTAATGTGTATGTATGTACGTAATATGTGATATGCTTGTTTTGTATTTTTAATTAATTTTCTGAAATTTGTATCATTTGTTTTTCACTTGGAAGTTGTGGATTACGATGTGTAAATAAAGGTGGAAAAGTCTGATTTAATGCGTTTTAATTCCATGCTATAAGCCATAAGGCAACAAAGGGTGGAAATTTTGAATGGGGTGTCGACTTTCTATCGGCACTGTGTACATATATATGCATATATATATATGCAGTATACATACAGTATGAATGAATGAATGAATGATCGTTTTAAGGCCATTTTTCCCGCTGCAGCGGGGGTTAGCATTGCGGGCCCCATGACAATCATGGTTCCCTGTTTGAGGCAATGTTTTTATGGCCGGATGCCCTTCCTGACGCCAACCCTTGGTCGCCTCTTACGATGTGCAGGGATACGGTGTACCTATTCTAAACCGGGGTACACACCGTGATCATTCATCCCAGCAAGTTGGTACTCAATTTGCCGACCTCGGAAGGATGACAGGCTGAGTCAACCCCCCTGGCGTTACTTCAGCGATCGATTGGGATTCAAACCCAGGATCCTAGGATCCCAAGCCGGCACCCTAACCGCTAAGCCAACACCAGTATATGTACTTATAATAATAAAAGAGAGTGTGTGTCTATCTGTCTCCTCCAAAATCATGAAACGTAGCAGCCCCAACCTTTGCATGCATACTCAACAAACTCCAAGGGAGTGCATGATGGAAAACTGGGTGTTTGGGTGTGTTAAAACACCCTTTTTGAGGATAATTAATGGCCTCATTTTATTAAAATGGAAACAGGCTTATCCTTGGGCAGTCCGCTGTCCCTCGTTGGTGTCTTGCGTTTTTGAAGCCTGCTCAAAAATGCCTTTCTTTGGAACAGGCCGCAACAGTTTTAGTTTGATTGGGCACGTTTAAGGGCTCAAAATGTATGTTTTCTATTTCCTCACTTGCATCGTCGAATGGCTAATCTTCATTCCTACAAATCGCTATATATACATGTATACAGCAATTTGTATGTATGAAGTACACATCGTTGTTGTATGTGCTATATTTTTCAAATTAAGAGCTTTGAGTGATTTTATGCATTATTTTCCACAATGATGCGATTTTTCACAATGCCCTCTCATGGATGAATTAAAGTATATAATCAAAGTTCTGATATTGTTTAAAGAGAGTGGGAAATCTATGTAGTGTTATGGATTACATCAGATGAAGGCTCCTTCGTTCACCATTGTTATCTCTGCCCATGTGTCATATATAGAACCTCGTGAAATAATGCAAACTGTTCCTTGTCAACCGATGTTTGTAAGCCATGGCGATAGTCGCAAGAAGTGTAATTGGCTTTTTGTCACAGTGGACGTCGTCGAGTGACCATTACTGATAACGTACCTTCACAGTTTATCTTGCACCACACGTATTTACATGCATGACACATGCATCCTGGACATCACAAGCATTGCTCCCCTCTTTACCCCCTCCTTTAGCATTTGGGTCGCGGAAGCATGACCGCTTCTTTCCGTTAAGCAAGTGGGCATTGATCCACGCACTTTTTCTATCTTCTGTTCTTTTCTCCCTCCGCGGATGGTCTGATTGGTACCCTGTACTGTGTATAGCCAGTAGATAAGGCATATGATAAGTCTGCGTCTCATCCATTTCCTTTGTTTTGTAAATATTGCTGCACTCTCCATTGCTTGCGATCACTTGTACATTTTGGATCCACACCAACCCCACCCCCATCCCCCATTGTTCACTTTGCATGCACCCATTCTCACCCTCCCTGAACATTAAAGTCCTTGAGTTCCATTCCTCCTTTGCATTATCCCTGTTTGTAAATAATAAATCCCTTCTTGACGTTCCTTTCTATGTGGAAAATCGGTCTTTGGAAATTTTAACCTGTTGAACTTTTTGAGTACTCGGCCAACCCTACTGTTTTCACTCTGTGGTCCTGGTTGAGTTCCATCCGGGCCGTGGAAAGCATTTTTTACTGGCTATTATGCCAGTGAAAAATGACCAGCAGTACATCTACCTGTGTGCTTAATAAAAACATTTTGGAGAGCAAAGTGGCATAATTTATTGATTTATTGTGCACACACACACACACACACACACACACACACACACACACACACACACACACACACACACCAAAATACACTGTCCCACCATTTTCAAAACCTTTTATCAGATCTAGTTGAGTGTTTGGTTTCACCTAGCTTTGTGCTGAATGCATTCCCTTCTCTCCCATACCCCTTCAATCACCGTTATTCCCAAAACTTCCTGCTGTGTCAAATTTATTCACTGAGGTCACAGTGGCCTTTGAGCGAAATGCAGGTGTTTCCACATGCTTTCACCATGTTGTTGGTCCCCATCAGAGCTGTGTTTGGGGAGTAATTCCAGTTGTTTACGGACATTTTTGGGTTTTCTATTATGGTACGGTACTGCAGTGCTTCAACAACTTGTATTGCATCTCCATCTCACATAAACATATATTCAGCTCCATCAGGCTCCACATCAATAGTGACGTCATTTCAAAATACTTTTAACTGTTGAGCAAAATATATCATTCATTTATTTATATAATTCGTTACTTAATTATTTATTTTTTTGTTTTTCTTAATTTAAGGCCTCTACTATGTTACTTCAAGTAATTACAGCAACGTAATCCCATGAACTACAATGGTTAATTCCAAATAACACACTTTTCAAACACTTTCAAACACTAACACACTTTCACGTGTATATTTCTGTGTATATTTAGTGTAGAACATTGTATTACGACTTCGCTGCGCTTGTAAAGCAGTGGTTTTCTTGATGCTCACACTGGTGTGTTTGTATTGCTTGTGGCAATTTAAGGCTGCTTGCTGTGGAGTCAAACACTTTCACGTCCAATTTGTCACTGATTTTCATATGTGTTGATGCATGGATTTTTAAAAAAACGTTTAGAATGCTTCGGCACATGTCATGTTAAAATAATAACAAATGTACGCCGTGTCATGCCAACATAATAATAATAATAATAATTATTATTATTATTATTATTATTATAATAATAATAGTAATAATAACATGAGGAATTTCATTGCAATACATGTCCCCTACCGATGTGATATTCTCCAAGTCCAAAAAGGACACATCTCTAAAAAATTGACCAAACACCCAGAAACTCTAACTTTTTCTTAAATTATTATAATAAAGCCATGTACCAAGTTTGTTGATTATGTTAAAGTTAAAGGGTATGAGAAAAAAAAGTGTTAAAACCACAGGTGGGACAGCCAGACGGACAGACGGAGAGCAAACTTGAAGACATTAGTACATATAAATAAAAAACAACATTCGAGAAACTGCTCCTGAAAAGAGGAAATATGCTCAGAGGCCCATGTGTTTGGGGAATAATCCCGGTTGTTTACAGACGTTTTGGAGTTTTCTTTAGTGGTGTATGGTACTGCAGTGTTCCGCCAATTTGTATTGTATCTCCATCTTGCTCAAACAACATATATTCAGCTCCATTAGGCTCACTGGTTCTGAATGATTTACCTGTTGAATAACTGAGGAGTTGAAACACTGCGATAATGATAATTAAATAATAATAGTAGTAACAACTAGAACGGCTCTCGGTACAGAGCATACCTCCACCAGGCTGAACAGTTTACGTTTTGTATCCCAATGATAAACCAGATCTGGATCCGGAACTGAAACAAAATCAAATCGGCTTGTTCTTGTCAATTGCTTATAAGTTAAGGTTCTTACTTTAAGTAAGAGAACTATGTTTTGAGGTTTACAATTTAAATAAAGTTGAATATAGAATGTTGTGAAATTAGCATCATTTACAACAATCCTTTTAATTATATTACATTACTCACGTTACAGAGGAACGTGCTTGTTTTGACAGCACAATGACTGAACCTGAGTTGCTGTGTTGTCATGATTTACACCAATCATAATACAAACAATTATTTTGTACAAATTTATTTATAATATTGGTGATATTATTTATTTGTAATTTATTTGTAATGAAAAAAGGTCCAAATGTTCTGAAACTCAAAATGGTCAAGCGTCCAAGCTGTCTAATCTGTCTGAAGGATGTAAGTGGTCTAAATGGTGCTGAGGTTTAGAGGGTCGAAAGGGACTAAAGAGGTGTAAAGGTTTAAAGGGTATAAAGGTCTAAAAAAGTGTGAAAGGTCGAAAGGGTGAAGGTATCTAAAGGTGCCTAAAGCATTGAAAGGCCCTTAAATGTAAACGTTGTCTTCATGATCTTGGGGTCAAATGGGTCTCATTGATCTTTGGTGTCTTAAGGGTCTTTGGGATCTTAGGGGTATTTGGGGTCTTATTAACTTGACAATCAAACAACAATTGCAAAGTGCATCACTTAATTGGGAAAGCAGTTATTTTTGAGGTCAATGTTCAACTTAAGGCAAACTTCTAAAATCATCAATTTTCATCTGAAAAACAATCAATTTCCATCTGATTAACCTGAGCTTTCATTAAGATCGTAAATTTGAATCTTAATGAAATGTACAATTTGATGTATCAATGGCAACGTTTTTTGGGGGTGGGGGTGGGGGTGGGGGGAGGGCTGAAGGGGTGGATTATGGAAGTATTGTTCTCTGCACGACGTCTTTCTTGTTTGTTTGCCACTTGCAATTCTTGCAATTGCAATTCTTGCAAGGTCACAATTCTAAACCAATCATCATGAAACTTCGCCAAGTTGTAGAGGTAGTCATAACTGAGAAGCTTATTGATTGAGGTCAATGGTCAAAGGTCATCTTGAGGTCAAATTTCTAAAAGCGTCATTTTTCGTCCAATTGACTTGAAAGTTGAACAGCATTTGCATATTGAGTCACCGGATTGGGAAACCAACTATTTTAGGTCAAGGGGTCAAATGTCAACTCGAGGTCAAACTTGTAAAATCATTACTTTTCATCTGAAAAATCGTAAATTTTCATCTAGTTAGCCTGAAAAGTAAAGAGCAATTGCATATTGCCTCACTGAATTGGGAAACCAACTATTTTAAGGTCAAAAGATCCAAGGTCAACACAAGGTGAAACTTGTAAAATCATCAATTTTCATCTAAAAATAATAAATTCTCATCCGATTGACCCAAGCTATGATTAAAATCGTCAATTTTAATCTCAATTAAATGGACAATATGATGTATCCAAGGCAAGTATCGTGCTCTTCACGAGGTCTTACTTGTTTGCAATATTGGTGATATTATTTATTTGGAATCGAAAAAGATCCAAGTGATCTAAAGCTCTAAATGGTCAAGGGTCCAAGCTGTCTAATCTGTCTGAAGGGTGGTGCTAAGGTCTAAGGGGTCGAAAGGGACTTAAGGGGTGTAAAGGTCTAAAGGGTATAAAAGGTCAAAAAGGGTGAAGGGATCTAAAGGTGTCCAACATATTGAACGGGTCTTAAAGGTAAAAGTGGACTTAAGGTTTCTCCCACCTCTGGAACAAACTCCCTCACTCCATTCAATCCCACTCCTCCCTCCAGGTCTTTAAAACAGCTGTTCACCACCATCTCTTCCCCCATCCAAAACCTTGATATTTTCTACCCCCGTTAATTCACCCCAGATCCACTTCATGAAATTCCGACTTTTTTCCTGGAAGTCCTAGCAATGTCCATGTGTTTTCTACCTCTCCCAACCCCCCCCCCCCCCCCATTCCCGTGTATCCTTCCCCCAAGCCTTCTCCCCCCCCACAAATCTCCCGACGTCCCTGCTCTCGAATGTTGTACTTGTATGCTTCCCTCTCTCTCCCCCATCTTGTCTCCCGCTCCCTTTATCTTATGTTTATCTTGCCAAAACGAAGTTTTTGCAAGATGTATTAGTCAGCTTGTATGTTTGTTTGTGGTTAATCATTTTTTTTTTCACGTTTAGATCACTCTGTAGACCACAGTTATTATTGGAAACTCCTGTAACTTCGCATATCAGAGTCCTATAGAGATACCCTTCAGCACACAAAATTTTGAAGGTCAAGGTCAAAGGTCAAGGTCACTTTGTGGTCAATCATGGAGGTCGACGAAACACTAATTTTTTGAGTAACTTTGATCGGATCGTCTCCAAACTTCATGGGAATCTAGTATATGGTCCGGCGCTCAGCTGATTAGTTTTTGGTGGCGATCGGCCTTGACCTTCATGGTTAGCGCTGGAGGTCGAAAATTATTGACCCCAAGGTCAAATTTTGAAATCGTAGGTACCATATCGAGTAATACCTCATATGAATGCCCTTGATGAGTGCTTCCCAGATCTGTAAACAGTTTGACGCTATGACGTCATTTGATGACGTCATGACGAAAAAACGGAATTTTCACATTTTGGCAAGATACGGTTCACCCTGTGGGTGACATAATTATCTTGCCAAAACGAAGTTTTTATCTTGCCAAAACGAAGTTTTTGCTAGATGTATCAGTCAGCTTGTATGTTTGTTTGTTTGTTTGTTTTTTTGTTTTTTTGTTTTTTTGTTTGTGGTTAATCATTTTTTTTTCACGTTTAGATCACTCTGTAGACCACAGTTATTATTGGAAACTCCTGTAACTTCGCATATCAGAGTCCTATAGAGATACCCTTCAGCACACAAAATTTTGAAGGTCAAGGTCAAAGGTCAAGGTCACTTTGCGGTCAATCATGGAGGTCAACGAAACCCTTATTTTTTGAGTAACTTTGATCGGATCGTCTCCAAACTTCATGGGAATCTAGTATATGGTCCGGCGCTCAGCTGATTAGTTTTTGGTGGCGATCGGCCTTGACCTTCATGGTTAGCGCTGGAGGTCGAAAATTATTGACCCCAAGGTCAAATTACGAAACCCTTATTTTTTGAGTAACTTTGATCTTATGATCTCCAAACTTGGTGGGTATATAGGGTGTGGTATGGCGCTCAGTTGATTAGTTTTTGGTGTCGATCGGCCTTGACCTTCAAGGTCATTTTGAAGGTCATTCAATTTTGACCAAAAGGTAAAATTTTCAAGTTTCAGTTACCATATCGAGTAGTACCTCAAATTGAAGCCCTTGATGAGTGCTTCCCAGATCTGTAAACAGTTTGACGCTATGACGTCATTTGATGACGTCATGACGAAAAAACGGAATTTTCATGAAAAAATTATTTCCTCAGTTCTCATCAAAATCTTTCAATATTTCATGTGCGTTGGTCATGAAGACATACTATTCACCATACGAAATTATTAAGGTCAAGGTCAAATGGCAAGATACGGTTCACCCTGTGGGTGACATATGTTCATTTTTATTTTGTTTTTTTGTTTGTGGTTAATCATTTTTTTTCACGTTTAGATCACTCTGTAGACCACAGTTATTATTGGAAACTCCTGTAACTTCGCATATCAGAGTCCTATAGAGATACCCTTCAGCACACAAAATTTTGAAGGTCAAGGTCAAAGGTCAAGGTCACTTTGTGGTCAATCATGGAGGTCGACGAAACACTAATTTTTTGAGTAACTTTGATCGGATCGTCTCCAAACTTCATGGGAATCTAGTATATGGTCCGGCGCTCAGCTGATTAGTTTTTGGTGGCGATCGGCCTTGACCTTCATGGTTAGCGCTGGAGGTCGAAAATTATTGACCCCAAGGTCAAATTTTGAAATCGTAGGTACCATATCGAGTAATACCTCATATGAATGCCCTTGATGAGTGCTTCCCAGATCTGTAAACAGTTTGACGCTATGACGTCATTTGATGACGTCATGACGAAAAAACGGAATTTTCACATTTTGGCAAGATACGGTTCACCCTGTGGGTGACATATGTTCATTGGTTTGTTTGTTTGTTTGTTTGATTGCTTGTTTGTTTGTTTGTCTGGGAAATATCTCAGCCATCCTTTGAGTTGGAAGTTGAAATTTTGGCACAATAGTGAACAAGTGCTTTGGCAAAAAAGGTATTTTTTGTTTTTTGATTAATCAATTGATTGATTAGTTATTTCATTATTATCCGTTAATTAAGTACTTATTTATTCCCTTTATCTTCTGGGCAATATCTCAGGCACCTTTTGAGCTAGGAAGCTGATATTTGGACATGACAATGACCAAGTGATTTGGCTTTAAAGGCTATTTTTGATTTATCGATTAATGAATTAATCGATTAATTATTTAATGGCTTCATTAAAAAAAAATTTTTTTAAGTTACAGATTCGGATGAAATGGTGGTGGTTTAGGTATTCTATTGGCCAATTGATTAATTATTTAATTATTTCAGTATTATTAATTATTTATTTTCATTACGAATCATTTATTTATTTTCTTTCACATCTGGGCAATATCTCAGGCACCTTTTCAGCTACTAAGCTAATATGTGGACATGACAGTGACCAATTGACGTGGTTATAAAGGATATTTTTGATTTATTGATTAATCAATCAATAAATAATTTATTGATTAATCAATTAATTATTTAATTTTTTCGATTCATGACTTATTTAATTAATTTTCAAAAAGTTTTAGCTTCGGATGAAGCACTGGTGGTTTAGGTATGCTATTAGCCAACTGATTAAGAAAATATTTTATGATTATTATTTATTGATTTTAATTATGCAATTAATCAATCAATTATTGTACACCTCTCCCTCCCAATACAGTCTCTATGAGCCGAAGGCACCCAGGCAATGCTGCGCTGAAGGATATTTAATTATTTCGCATGGGGGCGGTGTACTTTGAATGTAGCTGTACTTGTTCTTCCTTTTATTTGTCTTCTCAATGTTTATAGACACCCCCATCCCTTCTTAATTTTATAATAACAGACACAGAATAAAACCTTTGGTAAAACTACCACTCAGCGTCAAACATTTTCCATTCAAATGTTTAATCAACGTACAAATATCCATCGAAATGAATCCATCTAAAATTGTATTTACAAAGTGTTATAAATATGGACAGCCCCTTAGCCTCTCTGTACTTATAGTAAGGGCATTTTATGAGATATTTCACAAATCTGTTAACTAAATTGTTACCAAAAAAATTCTTCACCAATATGTTTGTAAAGGTGTGTAATATGTGTTAAAATGTTGAAGTTCAACTCCCATGGGAAACCCAGAAAAAAAGCTGTTGAATTCGGGTACCGAAAAATTATTTTCGAGAATTTTTTTTTTTTTAATCGGCCCTTAAGTAACTTATGAGGGGTCAAATAAGGGTTTTTCATGATTCTCAGTTGATTGTTAACATTTATATTTTCACTTTTACATTTACACACAAAGTAGCTTTTATTTCACATACATATATAATACTCAAGAGTTATTTCTCATTCACAATGTCAGAAGTTTCAACAGTCATTGTCTATGTCTTCTTCAGACTCAACAACATCATGACTGCAGTTTCTGCATGTAATGCCATTAGACTCCACAGGCCGAGATGCACGTGACCCCGTTCTTCTTGCAGCTGCATCGCCGGTTGCTGCAATCTCCATGACAATTACAGCTCGTGAACTGCAATAGCTCCTCAGGAGCCGTGGGGTCCAGTGTTGGAACTGGCTCATACCCATGCACACCTATTGTCCATCCATAGTCACTGGGGTTCAGAGACATGCTCTGTAGAAGGATCCAGTCCCGGGTCTGCAGGTAGGCACGGAGTGAATGTTGTGCAGCTGCACCCTCTGTTGGAGGTAGAGTCTCTGGTTTGATCACTCCTGCCGCTGCCTTCCTTGAGAACATGTTGTACCGAATTTCACCCAATGTAGTATCTCGTCCATGGTAAATGTACTTGAAAATCGCAGTACCAGCCTTGCAGGAACAAGTGTCAGCTGACTATCGATGTCAGTCATACTGTGTGTGGTGGGGTATGACTTTGGACCTAAATCAATCAAGGCAATATCATTGGATATGAACTTGAGTGCCGTCTTTATGATCTGAGTCTTCTCATCTCCATGGTCAAGATTAGCATGATGCTCTTGCAGAATATTGTCGGTGCCATCTTTGAGACAGAGTACATCTGCCCTTCTTTCCTGTGTTGTGAAATACAGGGTGTCTTCGTATTTCTCTAGAAGTTTTATCTTTAGCCAATGCTTTGAATAAGAAAGGCTCTTCTCTGGTGACTGATCAAACTCCTGCAGCTTTTCATGGACTTGGTCCATGTTCATTACCCCATGCTCTAATTCTGAGTCTAACCATTCACAGAATTCAATAAAAACTGCCTCTCGCTCCTCATCAATGCTCCTCTGTCCTCTCTTCCTTTTTCCTTCCTCATCAGTCTTGGACAAACTGTCACCTCTCGCAAACATAAGTTTGCATCGCAAATGGTACAGTGTTTCTTCTGCTACCAAGTCGTTGATCCCTTCCAGGCGTCCAGTGACTTCAGTGCCCCAGTCATCCCCGCGACTCCGTGCTGTCTTCAGCAAGCTTGCCTTCAGTGTATCTGCAGTCAAATTATCTGGCACTTTGTATTTCTTTCTAGCTTGTGCTGGATTATTTTTGTAGAGCTGGGCTGGTTGGTTGCAAAGAATGCATACATCCTTATACAGGAGGTCAACTGACTGTGATCTTCTAGAACTGCAGCCAGTTGATGAACTGAACTCACAAGTAGTGCGTCTTCTCTTCAACTTTGATGACTCTTTCTCTGCCTTTGATGCTTGAGCTGACTTCTTGGTGGTTGCAACAAAGTTGTTGTACAGATCATTTTTACACTTCTGGTGGTTCCTCAGTTTTCCTTCCTTTTGAGCCTCCTTCATACGTTCCACAACAGTAACATTTTCGACAGTTTCTGCTTGTTTCAATAAAGTTGAGTATCCCTTTGGAGTTGCCTGTATGAGCCTTTCAGCTGGTGTATCCGAGCGTGCACAGATGAAGCAATTGAGCACAGGTGGAGTAACGTCTTCATCCATATTGCTAGACTCCATGTCCTGCAAAGTAGAAAATGAGATATATTTAGAAATTATTTTTCCACAAAGGAGTGTCTGTGGTGAAATATAAATGTTAACAATCAACTCAGAATCATGAAAAACCCTTATCTGACCCCTCATAAGTTACTTAAGGGCCGATTAAAAAAAATAAAAATTCTCGAAAATAATTTTTCGGTACCCGAATTCAACAGCTTTTTTTCTGGGTTTCCCACGGGAGTTGACCTTCAACATTTTAACACATGTTATTACACACCTTTACAAACATATTGGTGAAGAAATTTTTTGGTAACAATTTAGTTAACAGATTTTCATATGTTTCCCTTACTATTTATTACTCAAACAGTGTATTTGTTGAGATTAAGTAAACTTTTGACCAATACGGCACTTTCTTTGGAAATTGCATAATTCGCACCAGCATGATCGGTGCGCATGTCCAGAAATGCCAGGAAACTGGGGTTATCAGGGCAGCTAAAAGTACATCATATGTGCGAGATAAGGATTGTAACATTAAATGGCTCAGAAAGCTTGTAAAATAAGCTGAATATACTTGGAAAAGTACCTGAGAGAAACGGCTGTGCCTCGACACAACAAAAGACTTGGAAAATCTTATCAACTCGTCAAATGGGCACCTGATCGTAGTACAAACCATGTGGGTCAGTGCAAGGACCGAGTGGGTGGGCGTGTGCTACATAAGCACCCCTTGTACATGGATCGCTACCAGTAAATTGACTTTTTATCTGGATTAGTTGCTTCTGAACACAGATGGGAAGGACATATCTGGGACTTGCAAATGTACAAGGTAAGTTAAAAACAATGATATTTACTATTAATCATGCAGAGAGAGGAGGGAGCTATGGGAGTTGTGAGGGATGTTATAAATACATAGTTTGTTTGGTTCCACGGCCACAAGTGAAATTATACCAGATTTTTGCATCGATTGGTAAAAGTTGAAGCATCAGTGTGTGTGTTTTATGTGTCTTAGATACACTGCTGCTGCTTGCTTGTACTAACAGGAAACAGTACAAACCGACACCTCTCATCCACGGATATTTCTAAATTTCCTTTATTTCCGTGAGTCTGATTTGCATTTAGGAACAGAACAATTGTAATTAACCATTTTGAAATTGCAACTCTTTCATTTAAGTGCTGAAAATTATTTTTAAAAGACAATTTGAACCACGGATTTCATGCCTGCAACAGCAGCTTAAAAATGCCCGTGTCAAGCAGAAGCGAGTCACTGAAAACGCACACAGCGCATGTGCAAAAGGCCTAATTTAGCATGCATACATCATTTTGACACTCATATTGTTTTTGAATGATGGATTGCTGATGCGATATGCTATTCTTGTGACCAACCAGTCCTTGTTGGCTTGGGACAGAATGCTTGTTTTCCTCCTTGTTTATATGTCTTAATAATTTCGCCAATATATTTTCATTGCATAGGGTGTTACAAAGCAGCATTCGTGCCATTCTACGTTTTTTATTGTATTTTTACCCTGCGCTCTCGAAGCAAAAATTCAGGGTTAGGCGATCGGGTGCGTACGTGTGGCATACATGCGTACATGCGTGTCTGCATTTTTAAAATTCATTTTCTCAGCAACCGTTGGTCCAATTGACACCAAATTTTACCATAGGAGTGCCTCTGCCTGTATAATTTTTCTATTCATAATTATGACGTCATAGGTTATGTGATACGGACCCCATATTGGAAAAATGATATACCTCTATATCTCCGAAACCGCTCAATGGAAAAAACGTAAAACAAGGCGCATTGTCAAGTACTCCCCATGGGGAATAAGATATGTTAATGATGATGTCATCTGTGCCTTCATTCTGACGTCATAATTCGACAAGTATAACACTTCATCCAACAAGGATGAATTATTTTTTCTCTGCAACTGTTGGCCCGATGGACACAAAATTTTCACCATAGAAGCGCCTCCTCCTGTAGAATATTTTAATGTTAATTATAACTTTATAAGTCACGTAGTGCAGTCGCCATCTTGGAAAAATAAAAAAATGATGCACCTCTATATTTCTGAAACCACTCAATGGGAAAAATTGAAATGTGGCTCATTGTAAAGAACTCTGCATGGGAATAAGTGTTGTTATTGATGACGTCATTGGTCCGTTAATTATGAAGTCATAATTCGACAGGGACAACGAACGCTTGGTCTGATCAGTTTGAAATTTCTTGAGCGTGATCTACCCAACAATTATATTAGAGAATATAAATGTATGATGTCACAGCTCGCGTGGCCTGGCAGCCATATTGGATTAAATAAAAAAAACCCTTCAAAAACAGAGGAGTTGGCTCACACCAAGTAGACTGCACATGGTAAGTATTCTATGAATACCATTGGTTCACGAGTTATCAAACAGAGTGACCACTATATTCGTCATGGGTGTGTGTCTGTGTGTCTGTCTGTCCGCAGCATAACTACCCGATGATATCATCCGATCTTGATGAAACTTGGGTGGGAGGTTGATATCATGATCTAGTTGTGTCCTGCCTAGAGTGGGCTCATTGCGCCCATTGTGGGTGGAGCCACGCCCGAAAAAGAGGTCTTTTTAGGTGGTAATCGAGTTCAAGCTAGATCTTCTCCGAGGGGTTTGGTGGAATCTGACAGGGGTTTCGGTATTTGGTTAGGCCAATGTCATGTGTCTAGCCCCACGGAGCTAGATTTTTCATTTTCGCCCCAAGGTCAAGGTCACAAGGTCACGAAATTTAGAAAAGTCGATTTTTGATGGTTTATAACATTATTCGCTTCCTAATAGGGTGAAATGTCGTACATGACCTTATATTATCACATACATCATGAAATACAAGTTTTCCAACAAATTTCAGAATCTTTGACCTTTGAAGGTCACAAAGGTCAAATTTTCAAAGTTGTCGGAATCGAACCGAATTTTCGGTATTGTGTAGCTAACTAACCTCATAACTGATTATACATTATTTTCTATCTCATTTCAAGGTCAGTAACCTTCGTTTTGACATTTCTGGGCCTGGCCTGTCCGGGCCTGTTTCGGTTGTAGTCCGTCCTTTGTCATTGAATACCGCTCGCTCGTGAACCATCGTCGTCTCCTGACTTGTCTAGTTTGTTTTTGTGTTAGCATCCAATCTGCACAGCCCATTATGATTTAGCACTCCCTTGAATCATAAGCCATAGAGTTTGTGTGAGCAGGGATATCAATAAGGTGGGGGAGGTTGGAGAGTGGAGAGAGTTGGTTGGCTGAGGACAGAGAGAAGTGGAGGAGTATCATGTTTACGGCAGGGCAAAAGCTTAGTACCTTTTGGCCTCACCCCTTATTTAGGGGAGCAAAGAAGAAGAAGAAGAAGAAGAAGAGTTTTACCCCAGGATAATTGTGACAACATCATAGAGCTTTCCGTGTTGGCTCAAATATCTGATGTTTCTCTGCCTCTTCATTGTAATCAGATTTTGGAATAAAATACTGACACCAATGGCAAGGCAATAGCAAACCACTCATTGTGTATGCCCAGGAAGGCACTTCAACAGTTCGACACAACTCTATCCTCCTCAATTGATTGTATTCACACCTGCTGAGGGGCAGATAATGAACTTAATGCAAAGCATACTGGGATACAGGCTCACTTGTACAGAAAGCAACCGACGATGGTGGAGTATGACGTGTATGTATGTATATATATACATATACTGTATATATATATATATATATATACATATATATATATATATATACTGTATATATATATCTGTGCAGTGTCTGTCCAGTCCTGTGTTGTCCTTTTTTTTTTTTTTTTTTTTTTTTTTTTTTTTGTATACTGAATCGAGGCTCGTGAAAGAGCTAAAGGAAAAGAGTCCTGTGTTGTGTTGTCACTGAACTTTCTCAAACTTTTGTGAAATCGTACCAAACTTCTGGTATACACATATCTCTCCCGTCGGTATGTCCTGAGGGTATTATTTTTGAAAAAATTCGATTTCTTTTTTTTTTTTGGAATTTTTTGGGGGAAATTATTTTTTTCAACTTAAGTTTCCATCTTCAATTGTTTATAAAATGTGATACCACGTCTATTACAAATACATTTGAATATTGAATATTTTGAATTATTGTTTGAATTATGATTGGTTTAAACCATGACAAAACGGCAACTCGGGTACAGTCATTTATCTATATATCTACACATCTGGGCAGTCTGTGTTGTCACTTAACGATTCCCTCAAACTTTTGTTTCCGTGGTTGTGAAGTGTTTTTAATAACGTTGTGGTGGTTTTGAATCACATGGTGGTGAGGTATTTTGAATTATGTGGTGGTGAGGTGTTTTTAAATCACATGGTGGTGAGGTGTTTTTAAATCACATGGTGGTGAGGTGTTTTGAATTACGTGGTGGTGAGGTATTTATAATTACGTGGTGGTGAGATGTTTTTAATTATGTGGTGATGAGGTGTTTTGAATTATGTGGTGGTGAGGTGTTTTGAATTACTTGGAGGTGAGGTGTTTTTAAATGACGTGGTGGTGAGGTGTTTTTAATTTCGTGGTGGTGAGGTGTTTTTAATTTTGTGGCTGTTAGGTGTTTTTATTACGTGTTTTATGGCTGTGAGGTGTTTTCAATTTCGTGGTGGTGAGGTGTTTTTATTACGTGTTTTATGGCTGTGAGGTGTTTTAAATTACTTGGTGGTGAGGTGTTTTGAATTACTTGGTGGTGAGGTGTTTTGAATTACGTGGTGGTGAGGTGTAATCGTCCCAAACTTCCAGTCTGCACCTACCCCTCCCCTATGTATGTGCTGAGGGGTTCTTTCTTGAAAAAAAAAACATTCAACCTGAATCTTCAACCTAAATTGCCTATAAAAATGTAATATCACAAACACAACAAATACATTTGTACAAAATAATTGTTTGTATCATGATTGGTGTAAATCATGACAACACAGCAACTCAGGTACAGTCATTATTCTCAGCTAAAATAAGCCTGTTCCTCAGTAACGACGCTTGGTGAGGCGAGCGCAGCGAGCCGAGCCAAGCTAGTATATATATATATATCCTGGAAAATCCACGAATAGCGAAACCCGCGAATAGTGAGGCATTGTTTTAATGGAAAAAGGGGGAATAGGTTCCCGAGTCATGAAAATCCGTGAATAGAGGACCAAACCGCAAATAAAGAGGCAAGATCCGTGAATGGCAGGGCAAATTCCACGAATGTCGGCGATAATCCGTGAAGGTTTTATAAATACCGTATGTGAAGCTAACGGCTGGTGAAATTTTTTTTTACGCCCCTGAAAAACTGCGAATTCGCGGAACATGGCCACAAATAGGAAAAAAAACCTGCGAGTTCGCAGAACACGGCCGCGAATAGAAAAAAAAACGCGAATTTGCGGGACACTTTTCCGCAAATAGAGAAACAGGTTGCATTTTATCACCCGCTGATACGCGAACCCGTGAATAGCGGGGTCCGACAGTATATACATATATATATATATTGTCGTGTGACTACCCTCTGGTGAACACCGCAGGGTGACACAGATGACCAAACGAGCTTTAACTTCAAGGCGTTTAATTCAATGGTAGACCTTTGTTACACGTGAGGGAAGCAATTGGGGGAGAAGCCGAAAGCACTTACCTTCACGAGTCCACCCGACGTCCTCGACCCTGCAATAAATCAACTCAAACCGATACGGAATTAAAATGTACAAAAATACCGGATTTATTAAAGAAAATGCCGGTCACAAAACAATGCATGGTAAAACTATATTCCTAATTGGAGCGCTCCCACACAGACCCGAATACAGATAAAGGAAAATATCACTGAACAATAAATATGTGTAGTTTGTGGCACTTAGCTTAAATCGGCTCTTGAATCTCGTCAGGAATCGTAAAAACCCCCACGTGTCCTGGCGAGAAAATCCGCTCGTTAGCGCGAATTAAGCCTCGCCGCACGTCTGCTTATTCCTGGCTTCGTCGAGAGTGCAGCGAGCAGGCCGCCCCCGTCCACTCGTTGTTCTTGCTTGGGAAACCGCAGTTCTTGGTCCGCAGTTCCTCCTCCTCACGATCACTATGAAGATGTCGGATCACGACCGTTCATGATGAATCTTCCTTGCGCAAGAGCAATAGCGACCGTTCGCTATGGGATCCAGAATGAGAAGAAATGTCCGCCGTTCTAATTATTTTGTAATTGAGGCTCTGACATCATCCCACGACGTCTCCGTGTCCGCTCCTGTCAGCAAGTCCCATATTGGCAGTCCTTGTGCCAATCAAATGAAATCACTGCTCTTCTAGGCATGGCTCCACGGCCCTGCCCGATTGAGGTGGTGATGTAGTGGCTGCGGCACCAGCGGTAGTGTTCGATGCCTGGTTTCTGGTTGGTTTTTAATTAGTGTCATTAATTATGGTGTCGATTGCTTGGCTTAGCTATGGTGTGTAGTGCGGTGTCGTAAGGAACACAGAAAAAGATTACAGAGGCAATTACATGGAGGGGATTAATTTAACCATAATCCCTAGCTAATTAACAAACCCCACCTCTCTCATGAGGACGAAGATACAAGCTTTTCCATGACATACGGTCTACACAAATTTCCTACTTATTAGACATTGTGGTTTCTTCTTCTTCACAAAAGTCGGAGTACACTAATCTATACATTATACGTGGACTAAGGTAATGCCTACCCCCTACAAACGTAACACAGCCCCCCCCCCCCACCCCCCTGTAACCGTAGCCCCAACAAGGTTCACTGCAGGTACTACCGTTCCCGTCTTAACACTTATCAACAAACACTTAATTAGCCTATGAAATAAATCAGGAGGGCTGTGGGAAGCGAGCCGTTGCTACTTACCTATTCTCCTTAACGTTCTACCCCCTTAAGCAACAATTCACATTCCAAATATTTACAAAACTTGGAGTCCTTGCTCCTAACTCCTGGGGCAGGAAGACGGCAGGAAGCCAATACGACGGCTCCTGGATATATTTGGTCGGCATGACTGATTATGGATCATGACTGATCTCGGGCTTCACTTGCAAATAGATCGTATCCCTTGATGCGACGCAACATGTCATCGTCCGACTTTTTCGTTGCCACTTTCAAGACATTTTCGCCACTGCCAAACTTAAACTTCCATGTCGCCTCGGTGGTCCAGCTTCCATGTTGCTTGACCTTTTTTCGTCCTTGCTTGTTGCAGAAGATGCAGTCAGGCTGGAAGATAACTTTGTCTGTGTCGTCGGATGAACGTCTTGTTGGCCGAGATGTACCAGATCGAGATGTACTGGGCTCATCTACAGAGGAAGCTCCGCATAAGTGATTGAGGTTCATGGTGAACCTTTGATAGCAGTGGCGGTGGTAACCATGCCGACTTGTGAGTGTGTCTGGAACCTGGGAACAGACATCGGACATTCGATACGGAGACGTTGCTGCTTGTGAGAGTCGTTTTTTGCAAATCTCTTGAAGCTTGTCGAGTCTTTCTTGTGTAAGGTAAGTGAAGTTTTCCGGCGAAGAGTCTGTGAAATGGATGACACAGATATCAGGCTGATCTACAGGGTGAGAGAAGTAGACGGTCAGTAGGAAGAATACATGTCAACAAAATCTTCTCTGCTGAACAGAAGATACCCAAACAGTGGTCAATATTATTGTGTTGTGGCCAGAATACAGAGAAGCTTTTACAGTTCCTCTTTGAATACTGGTGCAGGAATGCAAGGGAAATCGTTGATGATGTAACACTCGTCGTTGGACATGGCAGGGAATGTCATGCTCTCTGTCAGAATTAAATGAAAACTGATCTTGAAGTAGTAGCCATCTAATGTCTCTTCATCAATCAAGAAGAGGCAGACTCTAGACTGTTATTACCCTGTGCTCGCGAAGCAAAAGGCAGGGTTAAGCATTTGCGTACGTACGTACATGCGTGTCTGCATTTAAAAAAATCATTTTCTCGGCAATCGTTGGTCCGATTGACATGAAAATTTCACCATAGGAGGGCCGCCTCCTGTAGAATATTTTACTGTATATTATGACGTCACCGGTCACGTGGTATGGGCGCCATCTTGGAAAAAAACAAAAAAAATTGCACCTCTATATCTCAAAAAACGCTGGACATAAATAATTGAGACAGGTCTCATTGCAAAGAACTCTCCATGCGGAATAACATAAGTGAATGATGACGTCATAGGTGCCGCCGTTATGACGTCATAATTCGACAAGTAAAAAACTTTATCCGATTAGGATGAAATTTCTTGAGCATCTTCTCGGTATAAAGTGATGCAGAAATAAAATTATAATGACGTTGTACATCACGTGGTTCGGAGGCCATATTGTTTTGAGTGAAAAGCCTGAAAAACCACGAAAATCCAATTTTCTCGTAAACGACTGCACAGATCGAGGCCAAACTTTGCAGGCAGAATCGCATACCCATGACGAACAAAAAAGTCAGCGAGCATGACGTCATGCATCACATGGTTTCGGATTTATGACGTTTTTAAGCATAAACTTTTAAAACATAGCCCCTCCCTCATTTTTGATCCTAACGAGGGGAAACTTCACAGATGTGTTCAGAATATCAGTCCACCAAAATATCCTTTTGGAAGTTGCGATAAGTCACGTGGTTTGGCAGATATAAATAATCAAACGAAAATATTTAAAAAAAATTATAACTCTTGAACCGCTTCATTGATCAATGTGAAACTTTATATTATAGTAGAGGTAATGAAGTGTAACATGTGTGCAAAATTTCAAGATGATTCGATGTACGGTCTGGAAGCTAGAAGTTGTTATTTCGTGAAGAAGAAGAGTCTTCTCGAGTGGGCATGGAATTAATAATAATTATCATACTGCACATCACGAGCAGGCAAAGTACGGAGCGACCTCACGGGGTCATTTTGACCTCAAATAAATTCTGATTTCAGATTTGTCAATCGCTGAGGTATATTAACACAGGACCAAAATAGATTTGGTGAAATTCCGCCGATTTTTGACGAAAATATAACATTTGTGTCTGCATTTCAGTAAAGTAAAGTGTGTGCCGTGTCAGCATTTTAAAAATTGAAACGTGGCTCATTGTAAAGAACTCCATATGGGGAATAGGTGTTGTAAACGATGACGTTATTGGTGCCATAATTATGACGTCATAATTCGACAGGGACAACGCTTAGTCTGATCAGTTTGAAATTTATTGAGCATGATCTATGCAACAATTATTTAGAGAATATAAATTTATGATGTCATTGCTCACGTGGTCTGGCAGCCATATTGGATCAAAAAAAAAGAAACGTTCAAAAATAGAAGAGTTGGCTCACACCAAGTTGACTGCGCAGGGTAAGTATTCTATGAATACCATCTAGTTGCATCGTGCATTTGCAGCCAGATCAAGTGATCATGTTGTCATTCACAGCCCAGACACAGATGTATTTGTGTTATGTATTGCATTCTGCCAGGATATTGACGGAAAACTCTATTTCCACACTGGAAAATGAAAAGCCACACATACAGTTGACGTCCAGCATATCTTTTATCACTTTGGAAAGGAGGTGTGCTCTGCTCTGGTTGGATTTCACTGCTTTTTCTGTATGATTGGCAAATTTGGCAAAATTATTTTGGGGATTTTGGCATTTTGGGGGATTTGGGGATTTTTGGATTTTTTTTGGATTTTGGGGATTTTGGGGGGATTTTGGCAAAATTGGCAAATTTTTCTGCTCGAGCCACGGACAAGATGGAAGATTGCCGAGCGGTTTAGCAATCAGCAGCTCGAGCCATTAACAAAGGATTAACCCGACTCCAAGCGTTTGGCCAAAATCGCGCCACAGGTACTCAATGGGGAAAAGACTAAAGCGACCGGATGAGAGGAAGCCAAAGAACCAAAAAGGGTGAAGGAAGAGCACAGGTTTATTTACTATCTACAAGAAATGAAGAAGAAACGAAAGGTGAGACTGTACAGGAAGAGGAAGAAGCAGATACACAGGGCAAACCTGAAAACAGTTTTATATTATACCCCAGGACAAAACAAACAGACTCACACGACAGGGAATGGCAGGAAGGAATGGCTGGAAAGGGAAGAAGGTCCAGGCAGGTGATAGGGTAGGAAGGTCCGGGCCGGTGCGCAGCATCGAGGTTGGCTCCAGTCCACGCTCCGGGCTCGAGGCGAAACCCGGCGGCAGCTGCACGCATTCGTTTCACGCGGTAGGGGCTTTCCGAAGCAGCTCGTCAAAGAGCTCCGCGCAGCTTCGTCTCTCTCAGCCAGACCCCACCAAGCGCCGTCTCCAACCCAAGTCGACTCTCTCAAAAGGCGAGCGCTGGCGCTTATATTATGTGCTTCCAGATCAATGCGCGCTTCATAGAGCCACAGCCGTGATGGTATTTCGTCAGCCCTGGTTGGCTGGTAAGGGCTCGCTGGCTCCACCTCTGATGGTGCGTCGACATGCCACACCTTGTTCTTGTGGTCCCACCCCCTTCTTCCTCGGCTTGAGACCGCATGTTTAATGGCGGTTTGGGGCCAACAACCGAATCAAGGCAAGGAGCAGCGAACGCTGTCCTACTGTTACTTTGAAGAGCGGGTGAGACGATTGGGGAAATTGAAAGGGGCCTATCTTATTTGATTAATGCAACGCAGATTCAACTATTGGGAACAGATCCTTAACTGAAACACACAATAATGAAATAACTATGGAGAGGGCCTATGGTTCGCCACGTGTTGTACATGGACTAACTAGGGTGCGATCTTTAACAAAGCCAATTGATGGGGATATGGTATGGGGAAGGTGAAGTCTGCAAAGATCTTGATATCAAGTAAAGAGCACTGTGCTACGTTTGGGAAGTTGGGAACATTTTTTGAGGTTTCTGAAACTGTATACAGGACTGGAGATGTTCACTTGTGACCTCTATGGCCAGAATGGCTGTGTAGTGTAGATGTGAACCAGGCCAGGCGTCAGATGTTCAAGACCGGTAGATGTGAAGAGAAATGTTTGCCACCCAACAAGGATGCATTGCACAAACATATCCAACGTGCAAACTAGCAGCCAGATCAGTTTGACATTCCAGTTGAGAGCATGCCAAACATTCCACCTCCAACAGATCATGGATGAAAATTTGGTGGTGAGCCAGCGGTCGATTGGATGGGACTTCCCCCTGCACCTGCAAGTGTTATGGAGTTGGCACACTGCTCATGCAAGAAAATGCAGTGTTCACAAAGGAGATGTTCTTGTTTGGCTAACAAGGTTCCTTGCACAGACCTGTGCTCTTGTGTAGGATGTGAAAATGTTTCACTTTCACCAGATCAACCTGAACGCAATGAAATTGACACTTCCGACTCCAAGGATGAATTGTAGCTTGTTCTTGTCTTTCGTGTATTTCACAAAAGCAATGACTACTGGATTTTTCTGCTAAATTACATATATACTAGCCGAAAGCACCAGGCGTTGCCCAGGTTCTTTTTGAATGAATTTACTACTATAATTCAGCTTTTACTCGCGGCCGTATAAAATTGACTACTATAATTCAGCTCAGCTTTTAATTGCAAAATGGGCCCAGCCCGGCCGATGCGGCCTCGACCGGCCTCGCCACCTCGCCTATAACCTTCCCGGGGCCCGTCCCGACATTTTTGGTTCTTTTTGAATTAACTTACTACTATAATACAGCTTTTACTCGCGGCCATAGAAGATTGACTACTATAATTCAGCTCAGCTTTTAATTGTGAAATGGGCCCAGGTCGGCCGAAGCGGCCTCGACCGGCCTCACCACCTAGCCTATAACCATCCCGGGGGCCATCCCAACATTTTTAGTTCTTTTTGAATGAGTTTACGACTATAATACAGCTTTTACTCGCGGCCGTAGACGATTGACTACTATAATTCAGCTCAGCTTTTAATTGAGAAATGGGCCCAGTGCGGCCGAGGTGGGCCTCCACCGGTCTCGCCACCTAGCCTAAAACCTTCCGCGGCCCGTCCCAACATTTTTTGTATTTGAGGTTTCCTCCTATCTTTCACCGTTCAGGAGATTAGCTTCCGCAAACAAACAAACAAACAAACAAACAAACAAAAACTTTCTTTTACATATATAGATAATTAATGCTTTGAGACATTAGGAGTATATAAAAATCTCTCTCCAGCCTAGTTTTGACATTCCAGTGCCCCAAAACATGTTGATATTGCTTACATGTAATGATTACTCGGGTAAAATGGCCTCAGCAACCATTTATTTGTATTTCTTTGTTTTTCTATGACATCTTACTATAATTCACCAAATGTCCGTCTGTCTGATCGAAGGTACCGTAAAAACTGCTGAACCGATCGCAAATATATTTTGGGTGGGTAATCCTGGGACACCTGGGAGTAAAATAGGCTTTTTAGTTTTCCCAATTTCAGCTTTGGTCTCCAGCATTCTCAGGTTTGGACTCCCGCATAACATTCGTGTTCGCATAACGTTCATTGTGACGATGTTCTCATTGTGACGATCTTACTATAATTCACCAAATGTCCGTCTGTCTGTCTGTTCGAAGGTACCATAAAAACTGCTGAACCGATCGCAAAGATATTTTGGGTGGGTAATTCCTGGGATCTCCAGGAGTAAAATAGGCTATTTAGTTGTCCCAATTTCAGCTTTGGTCTCTAGCATTCTCAGGTTTGGACTCCCGCATAACATTCGCGTTCGCATAACGTTCATTGTGACGATGTTCTCATTGTGACGATGTATGTGTTCACGGTAGTGTTTGAAGTGACGGTGTGAACGTAATTTCATAATGTTTTTCGTTTTGTAATCCTTTAATGAACGTTTAATGTTTAATGAACGTTTAATACCCTTCGATGTCCGGGGCCGCACGCGCACTACACTGGACGGGCCAGCGTGTACCTTGCCCTTCGCCGTTAGTCTCGGGTAAACCACTGAGCCCCATCCGTGATGGGGACTGGGGCTTGAGACCGTGTCCCACGAACGAGGAATTCCCATTGAGCACGAGTCATCAGCTCGCGTTGATTAAGTCCCTGCCTTTTGTACACACCGCCCGTCGCTACTACCGATCGGAAGGTTTGATGAGATCCTCGGATCAGCCCTTGCACGGGCTCGTCTCGGCTCGTGCCGGTGCACCGAAAAGATGAGCGAACTTGACTGTCGAGAGGAAGTAAAAGTCATAACAAGGTTTCCGTCTGTGAACCTGCGGAAGGATCATTATCGGGACAACATGAGAGCGAGCGAGACACGAGACGTACGTGGTACGTGATCGTCCATGTACTGTTTAGTCATGTACTGTTTAGATTTTGATGATTTGCGTGTGATATGATTCAACGGATGTTTATAGGAATCGTTTAAAATAAAAAAGCCTTCAATTTCTGATATTTTACCTTTTCATTTGGGCTTCCCAATTGAAGCCCCGCCCGTAGGGCGGGTACTGTTGCTAGTTGTCACTAATTTCTGCTTTGAGATATTAGGAGTATATCTAAATCTCTCTCCAGCCTAGTTTTGACATTCCAGTGCCCCAAAACCTGTTAATCTTGCTGACATTCCATGATTGCTTGGGTAAAATGGCCTTAGCAACCAATTCTGTATATTTCTTTGAGTTTGTATGAATTTCTCAATTTGCTCAATTTTCAGACTTGGGAACAATTGATTTTGTGTTCAGGTACATCTTTTGAACACATGAAGGAAGGTTTCATGTAGTCCCCATGTGGAGATTACAGAACTCAAAAACTAAGAAGAAAAATTGGGTATGGCCCATGGTCTATTAGTTCCAGGGAAGAGAAATCTTAACACTCCAGCATACAATGACATTATAGACGATTGTGTGCTTCCAACTTTGTGGCAACAGTTTGGGAGAAGGCCCTTTCCTGTTTCAGCATGACAATGCCCCCGTGCACAAAGCGAGGTCCTTACAGAAATCGTTTGTCGAGATCGGTGTGGAAGAACTTGACTGGCCTGCACAGAGCTCTGACTTCAACCCCATCGAACACCTTTGGGATGAACTGGAACGCCGACTGCACGCCAGGCCTAATCGCCCAACATCAGTGCCCGACCTCACGAATGCTCTTGTGGCTGAATGGAAGCAAAGCCCGCAGCAATGTTCCAACATCTCGTGGAAAGCCTTCCCAGAAGAGTGGAGGCTGTTATAGCAGCAAAGGGAGGACCAACTCCATATTAATGCCCATGATTTTGGATTAAGATGTTCGGGTGTCCACATACTTTTGGTCATGTAGTGTACATATATATATATATATATATATATATATATCAGAATCTATAATTTCAGTTCTCCAACCTAATGAGTGCATGCCATGACAAACCGCCATGAAAGTACGCCTTGCCTGCCAAGCCCCTGAGGAGCCATCTAGCAGTGCGCCATAATTTAGATCTTAGTTCAGATACTGTCACAAGTGTATACAAAACTCACAGTTACCGACCTGGTTTCGTCCTTGTTGGGGCTTCATCAGGTCAACGCAGTGAGTCTTCCATACACTTGTGAATCTGAAAACCTTTTTTTTTTTTTTTGTTGTATACAGGATCGAGGCTCGTGAAAGAGCTAACATTTATCACACAAAAAATCAAACAGACACGCAAAGTATATAATAAAGGTAGCGGTAGACAAGATGGGGAGAGAAGGGGAAGCACACAAACAACATTTGAGAGCAGGGACATCGGGAGATCTGTGGGAGGGAGAGGGCTTGGGGAGAGGAGGCGTGGGAAGGGGGGGGGGAGGGGTGGGAGAAGTATAAAACACAAGGACACTGCAAGGGCTTCCAGGAATGAAGTTGGTATTTCAAAAAGTGAATCTGGGGTGAAATTAGCGGGGGTAGAAAAGATCAAGGTTTTGGATGGGGGTAGATCCCGTCGGTCCGTTCAGCGGTCCGTCGTTTGTGCTCCAATAACTTTCGTTCTCTGTTTTTCCCAGTCTTTTCTCCCCATAGGCTACTTCCTTGTTTAAAATCTCAACTAAAAAAAAACAAAAAAAACAAAAAAGAAAATTCCTTCTCTGTCCTTATTCGTTGTTCTCATTCGTTTATTCGTTCTTATTCGTTCGTTCATTCGTTCTTCGACCACGAGTTTCTCCCCCATTTCCCCAGATAGTTTTCACTGTTAAACTTTAAAATGTTTACACTTTCCCCTCAAGTTCTGTATTCCGTCGTATATTATAACACCTTTTTTCTTCTTCTTCTTTAAAAGGTTGCTTTCGACTTGCTCACCAAATCTATTCATCCCAAAAAAAAATTCCATCTCTTACAGTGCCTCTTTTCTACATTCCCTAAACTCTCCTGCACTCCATCCTCCTTCCAGCGTCCTTAAACGTATTTTTGACTCGAAGGTCACAAGAAACTCATTTTCCAATAAATGTTCATTTCCCATTAATCGTACACTTTCTAAAATCCAATCTCACCCCTCCCCTCCAAATCTTCCCCATAACCCTCCCCTCCAAATCTTCCCCATCACCCCTCCCCTCCAAATCTTCCCCATCACCCATCCCTTTCAAATCTTCCCCCTTGCCCCTCCTCTCCAAATCCTCGCCATCACCCATCCCTTTCAAATCTCCCCTCTTGCCCCTTCCCTCCTAAACTCCCCCCACACCCCTCCCCTCCAAGTCTCACCCTCTCCCCTCCCCTCCTAGACTCCCCCCTCACCCCTCCCCTCCAAATCTCCCCCATATCCCATCCCTTTCAAATCCCTCCCCTTGTCCCTTCCCTCCGAAACTCCCGTCTCGCCCCTCCCCTTCAAATCTCCCCACACTCATTTCTTCTCAATTCCCTCCCTCTCACTCCCCCTCCTCAAAGCGGCCTCCCCTCTTCTTCCCCCTTCCAACTCTCACCTCCATCTCCCCCAACCTTCTGCCTCGCTCTTCCCCCTCCTCAAATAACACCTCATTGTGCCTCACCCAATCACCATCAAACCTTTTGTCCGCCCCATCCTTCCCTTTCTCCGAGCTATTCTGAAATCTCTGACACACCTTCAACAGCTCTCCCTACCTCTTCCACCTCTTCCACATCTTACCCTACCCCTCCTCCCCCCTGTTCTGTATCCGATGCTCCCCCTTCCTCTTCATTAACGGTATGGACCTCAAACATCCGGGGCCTTCGTTCAAACTTAACTGATCTCTCCATACAGGTTGCTTCCGACAAACCAGACGTGATCTGCTTAACAGAATCTTTCCTCCTTCATGTTGTCTCTGATTCCTTAGTATCTCTCCCGGGTTACTCCCTCCTCCGGTATGATAGACCTGAGCCTCGTCCTGGAGGTGGGGTTGCTATCTTTATCAAAAACTCTCTTTGTCACTCGCCATGCACTGCACTCTCTCCACCTCACCCCCAGGAATACCTCTGGCTACGGCTTCCTCTTTGCTCCCACGTCTTGTTCATATGTGTGTTGTACCGTCCACCAAACAGTGATGACTCCATATACATCTCACTGTCTGATAATATGGACCAACTTCTATCTACTCATCCCAACTCTCTCTTCCTCATATGTGGTGATTTCAATTGTCACCATGCCAGTTGGCTGGGTGTGGGTGCCTCTCTCACCAGCCATGGCTCCTCAGCAAAGGACTTCTGCGACTCACTGGGACTGACACAATCTGTCAATTTCCCGACCCGGATCTCAGTCAACGGAGCATCTTCTCTTCTGGACTTGGTTATGACTAACTTCCCTGAAAATGTCTGCTGCTCTTCTTCTGCTCCAATCGGCTCATCTGATCATGTGCTTGTTAAAGTGGACATCTCTCTGACCATTCTCAGGGAGCCTGCTCAGCGTCGACAAGTCTGGCATTTCACTCAGGCCAACTGGCACTGTCTTCAAGCAGCCATCAATCATCTGGACTGGTCTACCATCTATACCACCTCTGACATCAACTCATCCTGGGAATTCTTCCAAAGTAAATTGCTCTCTCTCATGCACAGATTTATCCCATCTCGTCTTCAGTTGTCATACCCTTCCTCCTGTCCATGGTACACGGAATCTTGTGGTGAGGCTGTTGCCCAGAAACAACTTGCCTTCGTCTCCTGGAAAGCAAATCCAACGGAAGGAAATCTCATTTCCTTTCACAAAGCCCGAAACAAGTGTGTGTCCACCCTCAGGAGAGCCAGGAAACAATATCTCTCCGTTCTCAAGACCGAACTCTCTTATCTGTCTCCCTCTTCCAAATCCTGGTGGCGTCTGGTCAAATCTGTTTCTGGTGTTTGTTCCCCCTCCATCCCCTCCCTTACGTCAAACGGCGACACAGCTGACTTCACACGTGAAAAAGGTGAATGCCTCAACTCTGTGTTTGCCTCTAAATCTTGTGTCCCAAACCCATCCCTCTCTATACCCACCGTACCCAGTCGTACCCAGCTGCTCCTGGACTCTGTGTCCTTTCCTCCTGGCAAGGTGGAAAAGTTTCTGTCAACCCTCGACTCTGATTCTGCAACTGGACCTGATGGCATCAGCCCACGGGTCCTAAAATCCTCTTCTTCCGCTCTTTCACTCCCTCTCTCTGTTCTCTTCACCCTCTCTTTTGCTCAAGGTCAACTACCATCTGCTTGGAAATCAGCCAACATCACCGCTTTACACAAAAAGGGGCAAAAACAGATCCTAGCAACTACAGACCAATCAGCCTTCTCGCAATTATCAGCAAAGTCATGGAATCCATCATTGCTTCGGATATGAAATCTTTCCTCTTCTCCAATGGCTTGATCTCTGATCATTAATTTGGTTTCAGACCAGGTCACTCTACTCTGGACATGCTGCTTCTGCTGTCTCAACAATGGATGGAGGTCCTCAATGCCAAACAGGAAATTAGAGCTGTCTCCCTCGACATATCACGTGCCTTCGATACGGTCTGGCATCCCGCTCTGCTCACCAAAATTCTCCTCCTTTGGTATCCATGGAAATCTCCATGCATGGCTGGCGGACTTCCTCTCTAGCCGTAGTCAACGTGTGACCCTGAATGGGTTTCTCTCATCTCCTCTTCCTGTTCAGGCTGGAGTTCCCCAAGGCAGTGTTCTGGGCCCTGTGCTTTTTCTGGTCTTCATCAATGATCTCTCTGACTCTCTTGAAAATCCTCTCTATCTCTTTGCTGATGACTCCACTCACTGCCGCTCCATTCCTCATCCCTCAGATCGGCAGTCTGCAGCCTCCTCACTCTCTGCAGACCTGGACAAAATCACAGACTGGGCAAACAAGTGGAACATGTCTTTCAATCCTGACAAATCTCACACTCTTACGATGTCTCTCCGAAAAGACCGACTGGACAACCCTCCCATCTACTTCCTGAATAATCCTCTCCAAGAAGTTCTGTCACTCAAGCTTTTGGGTCTCACTATCTGCCATGATCTTTCCTGGGAAAACCACATTTCCAAGCTGGCCTCCAAAGCCAGTCGCCGACTGGGCATCCTCCGTCGTGCGAAGTCCTTCCTTGGCACATCTGAGCTCCTCACCACATACAAGGCTTTCATCTGCAGCTCAATGGAGTACTGCTCTCCCCTCTGGGCTGGTGCTCCTGCCTCACACCTAGCTTGTCTTCACCCTGTTGAAACCAAAGCGTTCAGAATCATTGTAATCTCCCGCGATGACGCTATCTCCGAGGGCCTTTCACTTACTCACCGCAGGCAGGTTGGTGGTCTTTCCGTCTTCTACCGACTCCTCTCCGGCCTTACTCCCCCAGCTCTCTCTGGGCTCTGTCCCCCAAATATTCCTACAGGTCGCACAAGATCTGCCTGCAACCCTCTTATGGTTAAACTGCCAAAATCAAGACTCTCTGCTCACCTTCAGCCTTCACTCCTTCATTCCTCTTTTCTCCCGCCTCTGGAACAAACTCCCTCACTCTCTTCAATCCCACTCCTCCCTCCAGGTCTTTAAAACGGCTGTTCACCGCCATCTCTTATCTTCCCCAATCCAAAACCTTGATCTTTTCTACCCCTGCTAATTTCTCCCCAAATCCACTTTTTTGAGGTGCCGACTTCTTTCCTGGAAATCCTTGGTGTCCTTGCATTTTATGCCTATCCTGCCTCCCCCCGGGCCCTCTCCCTCCCACGCGTCTCCCGATGTCCCTGCTCTCGGGTGTTGCGTTTGTGTGCTTCCTCCCCTTCTCTCCCCATCTTGTCGACCGCTCCCCTTTTTTTATAGTTTGTTTGCTTGTTTGTTTGATTTGTTTGTTTGATAAATGTTGGCTCTTTCACGAGCCTCGACTCCGTATTACAAAAAGAAAAAAGAAAAAAAAAAGACATGGTGGTGAACAGCTGTTTTAAAGTCCTGGAGGGGAGGAGTGGGATTGAAGAGAGTGAGGGAGTTTGTTCCAGAGGCAGGAGAAAAGAGGAATGAAAGAGTGAAGGTGAACAGAGAGACTTGATTTTGACAGTTTCACCAGACGAGGGTTGCAGGCAGATCTTGTGCGACCTGTGGGAATATTTTGGGGACAGAGCACAGAGAGAGCTGGGGGAGAAAAGCCGGAGAAGAGTCGGTAGAAGACAGAAAGACCACCAACCTGCCTGCGGTGAGTAAGTGAAAGGCCCTCACAATCGGCTTCATCGCGGGAGATTCCAATGATTCTGAAAGCTTTGGTTTCAACAGCGTGAAGCCGAGCTAGGTGTGAGGCAGGAGCACCGGCCCAGAGGGGAGAACAGTTTAGAGCCAAGACCACATACCATCAGTGGTGAGCGCTATTAAGATATGAAATCTCATAATGAATGGTTTATAACCAAAAGGTTTTCAGATTCACAAGTGTATGGAAGACTCACTGCGTTGCCCTGATGAAGCCCCAAGAAGCGCGAAACGAGGTCGGTAACTGTGAGTTTTGTATACACTTGTGACAGTATCTGGAACTAAGATCTAAATTATGACGCACTGCTGGATGGCTTCTCCGGAGCTTGGCAGGCAAGGCGTACTTACATGGCGGTGACGTCACGGCATGCACTCATTAGGTTGGAGAACTGAAATTATAGATTGTGATTGGTTACTCCCAGCCGCATCCAGGCGACTCCATATAATGAGCGGATACCAGAGGTAATGCACTGTGTGGGAGACGGTGCTTATCGCTCCCATTAAGGTGCAGCGATAGCTGGATGTGATACCTTATAATGGCAGTTCACCACTGATGGTGTGGAATCGCATAGTGACTGATATGGAGCACGATCATTATCATGAAAGTAGTAATTAACAATTCCAGCTCTCTGTTATCATTTATCTCTTGTCATCATCGGTTATCATCATTGTAGCTTCGCTAAAACCTGGAGGTAATTCTATTTATTTATTTTTTATCAGGGAGTGCGATCGCACTCCATATGTCGAAAAAAATATGGTCACCCATTCAAATGTGTACAAAATAATACGCTTAAGAACGACGATAGAGTGAAGTTATAACTATAAGCATTTAACAGGGATACCTTTTAGTCTCGAATGTTTTCATCATCAACAAGAATGAAAAATATGCCAAAATCCATCGCTGAAGTACAAACCATATCGCGAGATCGCAACATCTTGGTTTTGTTCATCCTCAAAATGCTGATAAAGTTCACAGTGACTCGCACAGTTGATGGCTGAAGCAATTACAATGATTCCAACTGAAGGTTTGACATTCTCTCTTGGGTATTGCACACGTATCATATCAAAACAAAAATAATAATCGGATTTAAAAATTAATACACCACAAAACCACACCAGGGTGATGACGTCACGTTGGCATCACAACATGACAATATTATTAGTTTATGTTGAAGTGCCCTCGGATCGATTTATTGGTCGGGGCCCATTGCGGCTTAGTTTGTCTTATGCCCCGAGGGCAGTTTGCATTTTTTGTAAGAATCGGTCTTTGACATGCTTCGGGATTGTTAGGGAAATGCCTGTGTTTGCAGGAATAAGCCCATCTAAAGCTGGCAATGGAGTTCAGAAAATTTCATCAATGACAAACTGAGGAATCGGATCCAATTACAGGGAAAAAAAATCATACCCTGCAGCTATTGACAGTGACACAAACGTAACCCTGGGAAGGGACTGCTTATACTGTACATACGAGTACTTACATTGATCTACATACTGTATACATGTAACACAATCAATTTGGTGATCCAGGACTGCAAAATCTTCCATAATGTTGTTGTTGTTGAAGAATAACCCCGTCCAGTACTGAACAAAATGGCCCGCAGCACTGCAACAACCAAACGATCATGCAGAAGCAGCCCAACGATCCCCCACAACTGAGATGCCATGCTGCCACCCGTGTGGAGCCAAGACCACACAGCTTTGGACTGAGGAGTAGAGGAGGAGATGTCGAGAGAGAGAGAGAGAGAGAGAGAGAGAGAGAGAGAGAGAGCTACCCCATCCTGCACCCTCCCCTGCTCTGCGCACATTGGGCCTTGCGGCCTACGGACATGCCTCAACAGCTTAGCCTTCAAGTTCAGCTGCTTCCCAGGCCCAACTGACATTCGTATCGTTTATTCACATAATTTGTTACCACTACACCTCTGGTGTCTTCCCTTTATAAAGTGCAAGGTCTCGCAGTACCAAGCTTCTGCCCTGCTTTAACCATGATGCTCCTCCACTTATCCCTGCCCTCAGCCAACTCTCTCCACTCTCCAAACCAACCCCACGTTATCGATGTAATTCCTCACACAATCTTCCCATCTCAACCACAATCTACCTCTTTTCATCCTACCTCGCTCTGTCACCTATCCACTCTGTTCGCCATTCTCTCTTCCTTCATCCACACCAACTATCAACTATCCAGCCCACATAAGCCGGCTTTTTATCAATCTCCCCATGAAGCTCATCTACACACAAATCTCCTCCCTCAGTTCATCCATCCTCCTTCTAGCCAACCTCTTCACTCCCACAATCATCCTGACCCAGTTGTTCTTGCAGACCTGAAACCCCTGTTGGTGTCTCTCTGTCAGTGCCACTGTTTTGAGACCGTAAAGGTAGGCCAGCGTCACACAATAAACCAAAACTTTCCCTTTCAATTAGCTTGATATCATTCTGTGTACGAATTTTATTCTATCAAAAAAATAAAAAATATATAGAATGGTAGTCGGTAGGGTGCATTCCTCTGCCAGGCAACAGTTTACGTTTTGTATCCTAATGAGAGGCCGGAACTGCATCTGGAAGTTAACTAACATCAAATCGGCTTGTTCTCACAAATTGTTTTTTTAAATTCTCGTATTCAGATACGGATTTGGATCTTCACCAAAATTGAATCGATTTGTCATTGTTACACACCCAACCTGTCCACCAAGTTTCGTCCGAATCCATCCACAACTTTTAGAGATATCATGCTATATATTGTTTTTGGCCTCATCTCTCAATGGTGAAGAATCACTTAAAAATTCTACTTAAAAGATCCGGATCTGGAGCTTCACCAAAATCTAGTCATTTCGTCCTAATCATTTCGTCACATGTTCAACCTCTCCACCAAATGTCAGGCTAATGTGTCCACAACTTTTTGAGATATCCTGTTCACAAACAAACAGACAGAATAAATTTTTGAAAAAACTTGGCTAAAGAGAACAAAGTGGAATTGGCACTCATAGAGCATCCTTTTGACCTCAAAAATAATTGGTGGTGGAATTCAGTGACCTGATATGCAAATCGTCTTCAAATTTTAAGTTAATCAGATGAAAATTGACAATTTTATAAATTTGGCCTATGTTGACCTTTTGGCTTATGTTGACCTCAAATGTAATTGGTGGTTGAATTCAGTTCGCCGATATGCAAATCATTTTCAAATTTTAAGTTAATCCGATGAAAATTGACAATTTTATAAATCTGGCCTATGTTGACCTTTTGGCCTATGTTGACCTCAAATGTAATTGGTGGTTGAATTCAGTTCGCCGATATGCAAATCGTTTTCAAATTTTAAGTTAATCAGATGAAAATTGACAATTTTATAAATTTGGTCTATGTTGACCTTTTGGCCGATGTTGACCTCAAATGTAATTGGTGGTTGAATTCAGTTCGCCGATATGCAAACCCTACTCAGATTTCAAGTCAATCGGATGAAAATTGAGGATTTTAGAAATTTAGAAAAATTAGTTGACCTTTGGTCCATGTTGACCTTGTCCACCTTAGGTGGTGGAGGTAATAAATTCCACACTCCTGTGCCACCTTCAGTCGAACGTCAGGCATTGACAGCCGGTTCGTGAAGGACTTGAGCAAAAAATTTACTCCAGCTGGATGTTCCGACACGCTGTCAATGGCAAAACTACAAAAGCCGAACCCACGATCATTCCAATGACAAATTAATACGATAGCAGTAATATAACAAAATACAACATGACAAACACTCATGATGTAAACAAATCATAAACACTCATGATGCTTGATCTCGGATCATCAATTTGGATTTGGACCAGGTCATTCTATAATATAATAATAATACATTTATTTTATATAGCGCTTTTCAAGAAGCCCAAAGACGCTTTGACAAAGTACAAAAAAACAAGTGCAAAAAGACAAAAATCAATAGGTAAATTAATCAAAGCAAAAGGAAGGAGAAGGAGAAGAGATAGTCAGGGGTTAAATGCTGTGGGTTAAATGTTGAATGCAGTGTTGAACAAGTGGGTCTTGAGTGATGTTTTGAATGTGGTGAGTGAGGAGGAGTCTCTGATGGTGTGAGGTAGTGAGTTCCAGAGGGTGGGAGCAGCGATGGAGAAGGCCCTGTCCCCCCAGGATCTGAATTTGGTCCGGATGGGGGGGGGGGGGTCAGGAGGTTGGTACCAGCAGAGCGGAGGTTGCGGGTGGGAGTGTGTCTGGAGAGGAGGTCAGTCAGGTAGGATGGGGCCAGGTTATGGAGGGCTTTGTAGGTCAAGAGGAGGATTTTGTACTGGATTCTCTGGGGGATGGGGAGCCAGTGAAGCTTGTAAAGGACGGGGGTGATGTGGTCACGGGTCCGGGAATGGGTGAGTAGACGGGCAGCGGAGTTCTGAATGTATTGGAGTTTATTGGTGATTATTGAGGGTGAACCATAGAGGAGGCTGTTGCAGTAGTCCAGATGGGAGGTGATGAAGGCGTGGATGAGGGTTTCTGCAGCCGTGGAGGAGAGGGATGGACGGAGACGGGCGATGTTTTTCAGGTGAAAGAAGGCTGTCTTTGTGATCTGTTTAGTGTATTTGTCGAAGGAGAGGGTTTGGTCAAACATGATGCCAGATTCTGGATGTGAGGGGAGGTGGATACTGGGAAACCGTCGATGTTGAGGGCAAAGTTATGGGTGGATTTGGTGAGCGTTTTTGGGCCAATGATGATTATTTCAGATTTATCATAGTTAAGTTTGAGGAAGTTGATTTGAAGCCAGGATTTTATTTCAGTGATGCAGTTTGTCAGGATAGAGTGGGTGGCGGTCGAGATGGACTTGGTGGAGATGAAAATCTGGATGTCATCGGCGAAGCAGTGGAATTGGAGACCATGGTGGCGGATTAAGTGACCAAGGGGGGACAGGTACAGGATGAAGAGGAGGGGGCCAAGAACTGAACCTTGGGGGACACCTTGGGGGAGGGGAGCAGTGGGGGATTTGCAGTTATTGATGGAGATGAACTGGCGTCTGTCAGAGAGGTATGAATTGATCCAAGAGAGGGCAGTGCCGGTAATTTTAAAGATGGTTTCAAGTCGGGTGAGGAGGATGGTGTGATTGATGGTGTCAAAGGCGGCGCTGAGGTCGAGGAGGATGAGAATGTTGAGGTTGCCAGCGTCAGAGGAGAGGAGAAGGTCGTTGGTGATTTTGAGGAGAGCAGTTTCAGTTCTGTGGTTGGAGCGGAATCCGGATTGGAATGTTTCATACAGGTTATTGGCAGAGAGGTGTTGTTTAAGTTGAGTGGCTACAGCGCGTTCCAAAACTTTTGACAGAAAGGGTAGGTTGGAGATGGGTCAGAAGTTATTTAGGGTGTCAGGGTTGAGTCCAGGTTTTTTCAGAATGGGGGTAACAGCAGCAATTTTGAGGGATGGTGGGACGATGCCTGTAGACAGGGAGGAGTTTATTGTTGCAGTGATAAGTGGAGAGAGAGCAGGAAGGGAGGCCTTGACAAAGCTGGAGGGGATGGGGTCAAGAGTGCAGGTGGCAGTTTTCATTCCTATGAGGAGTTCAGAGAGGTCAGTAGGGAAGACTGGGGAGAATTGAGACAGGGGTTGGCAGGATAAGGGGGGGCAGGTGGTTTGAGGGGGAGCGGGTGCGGTGGTGGTTAAGCTGTTGTAGATGTTGTCAATTTTGCATTGGAAGAATGAAAGGAAGGAGATGCAGTTGTCTACTGTGAATGACTGGGTGGTGGTGTTCAGGGGGCTGAGGAGTTTGTTTATTGTAGAGAAGAGTGCTTTTGGGTTTCCGGAGCCAGAGTGGATAATTTGAGAGTAGTAGGGGGAGCGGGCGCGGGAGAGGGCATCTTTGTAGTGTTGTAGGTGGTCCTTGTAGGCTTGGGAGTGAATTGTGAGACCTGTTTTATTGCGGAGTCTTTCAAGTTGGCGAGCACGAGTTTTCATCAGGCGGAGTTCAGGGGTAAACCAGGGAGCAGAATGGGTGAAAGAAACTGTTTTGGTTTTCATAGGCGCAAGCTGGTCGAGGCAGAAGGAGAGAGTGTGGTTGTAGTAGTCAGTGAGGTCAGAAGGGGTGTGGAGGTCAACGAAGGGAGAAGTGGACATTTTTTCAGAGAGGGTGGATGAGAATGAGGTAGGTGAAAGAGCGTTTAGCTTACGGAAGTTGATAGTGCGATAATGCCTTGGTGCTGGGGTGGGGATGTTGATGGTCATAGTGATGGCTAAGTGGTCAGAGAGGGTGAGGTCGGAGCCAGAGAGATGGTGCAAAATTAGTCCAGTAGAGCAGACAAGGTCGAGAATGTGACCACGGTTATGGGTAGGAAATTTGACATGTTGAGTGAGGTTAAAGCAGGTGAGTAAATCAGTGAAGTCAGTGGTTATTGTGGAGTCAGTGGAGTCCATGTGGATATTGAAATCACCGAGGAGGAGGATTGAGGGGGAGAGGGAACAGAGCTGGGTCAGAAAGTAGGAGAAGTCAGACAGGAATGATGGGTGTGCTTTGGGAGGGCAGTTGACGACAGCCATAACTGACTGTGTGTGACCAGAGAGTTTAAACGCCAGGTGTTCAAATGATGGAGCAGATGAGATGGAGATGAGGCTGGTCTTGATGTCTTGTCGGTGAATTACGGCAATTCCACCACCTCGGCCCTCCGAGCGTGGTTTATTGATGTAAGAATATCCATTGGGTGTAGTGAGGTTGAGTGAGAAGTAGTCCAGAGGTTGTTGCCAGGTTTCAGTGAGACAGAGAAAGTCCAGTTTATTATCCAGAATGTAGTCGTTCAGGATGAGGCTTTTGTTGTTGAGGGACCGGGTATTGAACAGGGTGAGCTTGATGTTGCTTTGTACGGTGGGGATGAACTCAGGTGATTTAGCCAGGGTTTGCAGACAGGAGGTGCGATCGTGTGCGTTGCTGTGACCAGGTGTGCTGGGACGACGAGTGGGAGTGCGCTGAGCCGACCAGAGTACGGGAATGGAGTGACCTGTTTGTAAGTAAACAAACTTACGACCGGAGCCTCTATGAATGTATCTGGGTCGTCGCAGGAGTCCGTGTTATTTGATTGCAGAGATGCATGATGGGGTGGAGTGAGTATTGAGCAGAAGAAGCCTTGCGGCGGAGTACCTCAGAGCCATGCCAGGCAGGAGTGAAGGGACGAGTACGAGGCCAAGGTCGAGGAGGCAAAGCGGCAAACGCAGCGGCAAACGACCGCAGCCGCTAATCAAGACCACAGCGGCAAACAGCCACCGCCGCAAACAACCGCAGCCGCTAATCAAGCAAACCAAGACCGCAGCGGCAAACAGCCACAGCCGCAAACAACCGCCACAAACAACGGGAGCGGGCCTGAGGAAACAGTGGAGGAGCCGGGCAGGCGAAGCCAGGAGCAGAGCCGGGACCGAGCAGAGGGCAGACCCAACGGTCAGAAATCCACCACAACCACCAGAAAAGCAAACTCTGTGCAATGGCCCAGTCGGAGAAGCGGCGAACAAGTAACGCCAGCGTCCTCTCCAGACCGGACCGGAAGCAGAAGTGACATGCTGCTTCTGCTGCAGATTCTACTCTGCACATGCTGCTTCTGCTGTCTCACCAATGGATGAAGGTCCTCAATGCCAAACAGGAAATCAGAGCTGTCTCCCTTGACATATCACGTGCCTTCGATACGGTCTGGCACCCCGCTCTGCTCTCCAAACTCTCCTCCTATGTTATCCATGGAAATGTCGATGCATGGCTTGCGGACTTCCTCTCTGGTCGGAGTCAACGTGTGGCCCTGATTGGCTAATTTTCCCCAGTGTGTGATTCTCTCTGTGATCAATCCCAAACATTTTAAAGCATCTGTCATCCCTTAAATTACAACCAGTGCAGGCCCAATGAACACTCACGGCAAGTTGGTGGACTTTATGTCTTCTACGGACTCCTCTCCGGCCTTGCTCCCCCAGCTCTGTCTGTGCTCTGTCCCCCAAATATTCCTATGGGTCGCACAAGATCTGCCAGGAACCCTCTTCTGGTGAAACTGCCAAAATCAAGCCTCTCTATTCACCTTCACTCTTTCATTCCTCTTTTCTCCCACCTCTGGAGCAAACTCCGTCACTCTCTTCAATCCCACTCCTCCCTTCAGGTCTTTAAAAGAGCTGTTCACCACCATCTCTTATCTTCCCCCATCCAAAACCTTGATCTTTTCTACCCCCGCTAATTCACCCCAATTCCACTTTTTTGAAATACCAACTTCTTTCCTGGAAGTCCGAGCAGTGTCCATTTTTTTTTTAACCTGAGCCCCTCTCCCACCCACTTTCCCATACCTCCTCCCCCAAGCCCTGTCCCTCCCACAGATCTCCCGATGTCCCTGCTATCCATCTTGTCTCCTGCTCCCTTTATCAGATGTTTTATGTGTCAGTTTGTCTTCTTTATTGATCTGCTGCAGATTAGCTCTTAAACGAGCCTCGATCTTGTATACGAAAATATATATGTATATATATACAGTGCATTCAGAAAGTGTTCAGACCCCTACACTTTTTCAGATTTTGCTATGTTGCAGCCTTATACTAAAATCGTTTAAATTCATTTTTTCCCTCATCAATCTACACTCAATACCCCATAATGACAAAGAGAAAACAGGATTTTAGAAAGTTTTGCAAATTTATTAAAAATAAAAAACTGAAATATCACATTGACATAAGTATTCATACCCTTTGCTGTGACACTTGAAATGTAGCTCGGGTGCCTCCCATTTCTCTTGATCATCTTTGAGATGTTTCTACACCTTGATTGGAGTCCACCTGTGGTAAATTCAATTGATTGGACATGATTTGGAAAGGCACACACCTGTCTATATAAGGTCTCACAGCTGACAATGCACATCAGAGCAAAAACCAAGCCATGAGGTCGAAGGAACTGCCTGCAGAGCTCAGAGACAGGATTGTGTCGAGGCACAGATCTGGGGAAGCCTACAAAAAAACTTCTGCTGCATTGAAGGTTCCCAAGAGCACAGTGGCCTCCATAATTCTTAAATGGAAGAAGTTTGGAACAACCAGGACTCTTCCTAGAGCCTCTGGTCGGAGGGGAGGAGGGGAAGGGCCCGGCCAAACTGAGCAATCTGGGGAGAAGGGCCTTGGTAAGAGAGGTGACCAAGAACCCAGTGGTCACTCTGGCTGAGCTCCAGAGATCCTGTGTGGAGATGGGAGAAACTTCCAGAAGGACAACCATCACTGCAACACTCCACCAATCAACAACAATTCCGGAAGTGTACAAATTTGGTAGAATGGCTTCTTCTCTTTCCTGATCGGCATCATACTTAACTCAGAAACGTGAGCCACATTCACTCAGAAACGTGAGCCACATTCACTCAGAAACGTGAGCCACTCCCCTTCATCTCCTGCCTCCCCCACCCTCCCCTCCCCTTCCCCCACCCCCTCTCCCCACCCTTCTCCTCTCCTTCCCCCTCATTCCCCCCTCCCCTCCCCCACCCCCACCCTCCTCCTCCCCTTCCTCCCCTCCCCTTTAAGATATAAATTCTCTGTAAAAGAGCTTCCACTTCTGACTGCTCCCCTTCCCCCTCTCCCCACGCTTCCCCCCACCTTACCCCTCCTTGGGGAACTCCAGCCAGAACAGGAACGAGAGATGAGAGAAATCCATTCAGGGCCACACGTTGCCTACGACCAGAGAGGAAGTCCACAAGTCATGCATGGAGGTTTCCATGGATACCATAGGAGGAGAGTTTGGTGAGCAGAGCAGGGTGCCAGACCGTATCGAAGCCACGTGGTATGTCAAGGGAGACAGCTCTGATTTCCTGTTTGGCATTGAGGACCTCCATCCATTGTTGAGACAGCAGAAGCAACATGTCCAGAGTAGAATGACCTGGTCTGAATCCAAATTGATGATCAGAGATCAAGCCATTGGAGAAGAGGAAGGATTTGATATCCGAAGCAATGATGGATTCCATGACTTTGCTGATAATTTGGAGAAGGCTGATTGGTCTGTAGTTGCAAGGATATGTTTTTGCACATTTTTTGTGTAAAGCGGTAATGTTTGCTGATTTCCAAGATGCTGGCAGATGACCTTGAGCAAAATAGAGGGTGAAAAGAACAGAGAGAGGGTGAGATAGAGCGGAAGAGCAGGATTTTAGGACCCGTGGGCTGATGCCGTCAGGTCCAGTTGCAGTGTCAGAGTCGAGGTTTGACAAAAACATCTCCACATTGTCAGAAGAGAAGGACACAGAGTCCA
The DNA here is from genome assembly GCF_964187855.1 of Myxine glutinosa. Taxonomy (NCBI): domain Eukaryota; kingdom Metazoa; phylum Chordata; class Myxini; order Myxiniformes; family Myxinidae; genus Myxine; species Myxine glutinosa. Next base: position 334,010,798 of record NC_136261.1, read on the forward strand.
GGAGCAGTTGGGTTCGACTGTGCAAGGTGGGAACAGAGAGAGATGAGTTTGGGACACAAGATTTTGAGGCAAACACAGAGTTGAGGCATTCGGCTTTGTCACGTGCGGTGTCAACTGTGTAGCCATTTGAGGTAAGGGAGGGGATGGAGAGGGAACAAACACCAGAAACAGATTTGACCAGACGCCACCAGGATTTGGAGGAAGGAGACAGGTTTGAGAGTTCATTCTTGTGTGTGGAGAGATAGTGCTTCCTGGCACTCCTGGCACTCCTGCGGTATGTGTTCTGTGGGTTTTGGATAAAACTCCATGTGTTTCTCATTCAGGTTAGGCTTCGGTTCCTTTCTGTGTGCCAAAAATAATCCCGCCAAGTTTCGAACTGCTGCCTCGAAGTTAGCTGTTTGGCTATCCGTCTGAGGCCAGTGTTCATTGGCTACGGACGTGATATATGTATGTGTGTGCGTGTGTGTGTGTGGGTGTGGTGTGTGTGTGTGTGTGTGTGTGTGTGTGTGTGTGTGTGTGTGTGTGTGTGTGTGTGTGTGCGTGTATATATTACACATATATGTACATATATATATATATAAAAATACAGGATATAAGCGCACACATACATATATATGCAGTATAAATACACACACACATACAGTCATGTGAAAAAGTAAGTACACCCCATGTAAAGTTTTGACTTTTTCAACATATTTCAACATACAGCTATTTGATCTTCATTTCAACAATATTGATAGATAAAGGTGATATAATATAACAAATATCATGAAACATTTACATTTTGTAGTCCATTGTATAATTTAAATAAACATAAATGCAAATTTTGCATGTGGAAAAAGTAAGTACACCCTTGGCTCTAATAGGTGGTATTGCCCCCTTTGGCAGAAACAACCTCAAGTAGGCGTTTCTTATAACTGTCTACCAGTCTCTGACATCGACTGGGAGAAATTTTTGCCCACTCCTCCATGCAGAATTCTTTCAGCTGTGCGATGTTTGAGGGGTTTCTTGCATGCACAGCTCGTTTCAAATCCCCCACAACATCTCGATGGGATTTAGATCCGGGCTTTGACTTGGCCATTCCAGAACCCTCCATTTCTTTCTTTTCAGCCATTCCTTAGTGGATTTACGAGTACGTTTAGGGTCATTGTCATGTTGCAAGGTCCACCTTCGGTTGAGCTTCAACTTTCCGACAGATGGCCTCACATTATCCTCAAGCACCCTCTGGTACAATGAAGAATTCATACTGGATTCTATGATGGTGAGCTGCCCAGGCCCTGATGCAGCAAAGCTACCCCAAACCATAATATTTCCACCACCATGCTTTACAGTTGGTATCAGGTTCTTGTGGTCAAATGCTGTCTTTGGTTTTCGCCAAACATGTCTTCTGGTACTGTGGCCAAATAGCTCTATAGTGTAGCAGCAAAGCAAACCTGTTGTGCATTTTGTGATACAAGCACCAAATTTGGCACAAATGTACATTAATATGTTGCGAACATTTTCAGATATTGGGCCACTTGAAATTCCGTAATTTTTTTTTCAAATTTTTTCAAATTTCGTAATTTCAAATTTTTCGGGTGACACCGTCACAATTTCGGTCTTCGAGGCCGGCCGATATAGTGGGGCGGCTTAGCCCAAATATTCAAAAGAATTGTGCATTTTGTGATACAAGCACCAAATTTGGCACAAATGTACATTAATATGTTGCGAACATTGTGTGGTCAGCAATGAATACGAGAGTCTGAATTACATGTATGCAAAAGACCTTGTGAACCAGTGAAGCAAATACACGGGTAAGCATGAATTAAATCTAGGGCATGATATAATTTCCATGATGTTTACCTCTACACTCAATGGTGGAAGGAGGTAATGTTTTGATCCCAGCTTGTCTGTATGTCTGTTTGTCTGTTAGTCCACAAAATTCCAGACAAAGCTTGTAGTAGTGGTAGTTGTAGTGGTAGTGGTGATAACAGAAATTGTTATATAGAACTGAACTTATATTATTATTATATGCAGAAAATAACTTCATTTCTATATGCCCTGCAGTGGACAGGTTAATTGGTTTATGCACTGAAGGGGTCACCCTGGTGTGCACTGCTGTGTTCTGCCTCACTGAGTTGTTCAGGTATGATGTACTCAGCACAAGCTTCCGGTCGGCCCGGAGGTGGGGGTGCGGGGCCTGTCACGGAACGTCAAAACAAACGGCCTGCCGGGGCCGCCCAAAAGTCGGGCGTGAGGGGCGCGTCCACTAATGGAACGCCTCTCGCTTCCCAGATCGAGGGCCACGTGGTCAGGAGAACCTCGTCCCTTCCGGTCACACTTTGCCTATCGGCCGGCCTCGAAGACCGAAATTGTGACGGTGTCACCCGAAAAATTTGAAATTACGAAATTTGAAAAAATTTGAAAAAGAAAATTACGGAATTTCAAGTGGCCCAATATCTGAAAATGTTCGCAACATATTAATGTACATTTGTGCCAAATTTGGTGCTTGTATCACAAAATGCACAATTCTTTTGAATATTTGGGCTAAGCCGCCCCACTACTACCTTTGACTCATCTGTCCAGAGCACATTGTTCCAGAAGTGCTGGTCTTTGCCTCGGTGTTCATTGGCAAACTTTAGTCTTGCCCTGATGTTCTTTCTGGACAGCAACGGTTTCCTCCTGGCACACCTCCCATGTATATCAAATTTGTGCAGCCTCTTTCTAATGGTAGACTCGTGCACTTTGACATCAACAGTGGCAAGAGCTACCTGTAGGTCCCGTGACGACATTCTGGGGTTCTTGGAGACTTCTTTCAGCATCTTGCGGTCTGCTCTTGGGCTGAACTTGTGGGGGCGGCCTGGTCTGAACAAGTTGGCAGTTGTTTGGAATCTTCTCCACTTGTAGATGATCTTCCAGACAGTCGAATGATTGATTTCAAATTGTTTGGAGATCTTTTTAAATCCCTTCCCAGACACGTAGGCATCTATAACCTTCTTTCTGAAGGCCTCAGAGAACTATTTTGATCTAGGCATGGTGACGCCACACACTTCAACAACAAAGAGCAAACCAAACTAAATGTCTGAGGTTTAAATAAGACAGGTTCCTCCACGATCCTCTCTAACGATGTTCTAATCATCTGCACCTGAGCTGGAGCACCTGATTCTAATTTTAGGTATTTGAAGTAGTGATAAATGTAGGGGTGTACTTACTTTTTCCACATGCGAAATTTGCATTTATGTTTATTTAAATTATACAATGGACTACAAAATGTAAATGTTTCATGATATTTGTTATATTATATTGAAGGAGCTCGGGCTCCCACGTCGATCGGAAGAATGGACGCGACAAAAAGCTGGAATTCGTCCGAGTTGCTTTATTCAAACAAAACACTCAGGTACTCTGAAAAGCCCGTTTATCGGGCAGCAATATATATACACACATTATCCCGGAGCGTTTGCCCAGGAAGGCGAGAGGGGGCGTGGCCGAGCGTCCTGGCTGCGGCCTGGCAAGTTGAGGGCGAGCCTTCCCGGGCGTCCTGGACGAGCCCGGCATGGTGATCGCTCCGCGTCCTTGATAGGTGCAAGGCGATTGTGAAAACCCAGCGGTAGCCGCTACAATATCACCTTTATCTTTCATGGCAGCGGATTCCCGGGAAAGCCTGGCGCTGGACCATTTTATCCAGGCCCTCCCGGATATTGAGCTCGCCATGTGGTGCCCGCAGACTCTGAGCCAGGCGGCTGACGCTGCGGCCCGTTGGGAAGCAGCGAGGCCCCTGGCCCGGGGGAGCGAGCGTCACGCAATGGCGGTCCGCCAGGTGGGACCCCCGATGGAGGGCGGACCCCTTAGGGGGCCCGCCCCCGACGTGAGTCCTGACCTGGCGGGCATGGTCCGGAGGCTGGTGGACCAGCGCCTGGCGGAACCTGGACCATGGCAGGCGGCCCCGGAGGTGGCCCGTGGTGGACCACGAGCGGGTAATCCAATTCGGACCTTCAGGGGGGGAAATTTGGAATTCCGGAGACAAGCACCTTATCAGGTGAGGTGCTATAGTTGCAACCGTCCTGGTCACCTGGCGCGGCACTGTCGAGCCACGCGCCGGGATGATCCCCGGCGGTTGAGGTCCTTAACTCCGCCCAAGGGGGAGCGGGTTAGCCGACCCCAGACACCCCCCCGCCAGACCCCGGGAAACTAGAAGGCCTTACACCGGCGAGCAGGCGCCCCGTGGATTGCCTCGGCTTTAGATGCCGAGGCGGGACCCAGTACCTCTGAATAAGGGGGGCTTATTAGTGCCAGAGGACTGGGGGATTGATGAGCGATGGGCCCGGTGGGTAAGGGTGGCATCCCTGCCACCCTTCCCATGAGGGGGGGCAAATGCGCTATAGCTTATGGGGTGTATGGCAGTGAAAACTAGCCCGGGTGGGTTAGGATATTGTGTGTAGGGATCTAGCGAAGATGACATTAGGTAACGTTAAGGTTAGTTAGTGACAAGGATACCTGTAGAGGGGACGCAGGTAGATTAGAGTGGATGATAATGACGAGGGAGCGCAATAGTTTAAAGGGACGACTGGGAAGCGCAAGTTTCAGAGGGGAGTAGTTAGATGAGATGATGCTGTGTGAGAACTGGACAGGTGTGTGGAGCAGTGTATGAGTAGTGAGTGTTGTGGATCAGCGCGAATGCGCTTAGGGGAGAGAAGGGTGCAGGCGGCACCAAGTATGAGGGCACAGGTGTGCAACAACAGGTGTATGTGGCTGTGTGGAATAAATGGTAGTGTGGAATAAGTGGAGTATTGGAATGGATGGTCGTGGAGTGAGTATGGTGGAAATTGTGGAGTGGAGTGGATGGTGCGAAGGTGTGAATGGGGGAAGAGTGGACCCCCATCACGGATACCCGGGCCGGGTAGTGTAAGTGTTAGGTAGAGGGTATAGGTAAATTGTGGTTGGATATTGGCATTTGTGGTGCGGTTGCAGAATGGTATTGTGGATGGGTGCATTAGTGTTGTGGAAATGGCTGGGCGTGTAGCCTGTTAGTGTGTGTAGTTGGTTGGGCACTCCACCACTGTGAGGATGTCGGCCAGGTGAGGCCGCAGGTGGGCTCTGGGAGCCGGTAGTTGTTGTGGATGGGGCCCGAGGATCCGGAGGACGGACCCGGGTAGCCCAGTGCCAGAGGGCACCAAGGGGTGACAGAACCAGGAGGGGTCTTCCCCAGTTAGTTAGGTTAGGGTGAGGAGCAGGTAAGCTCCGGTGGCAACTACAGTGGTGGAGGTGTGCAGGTGGGTAGACCTGCTGGGAGAGCTACACGTCGCAGCCCAGAAATTGTGCGAGGGCACCGAGTGATGAATCGGGGGAGTGAGACCCCAAATTGAGAGGCACCACAGTTCGGTCAATGGGAATTGGTTTTTAGAACCCATAGTGTAAGTTGGCCAATGGATTGGCAGGGAAAGACCCCGGGTAATGTAAAGTTGTTAAAGTCATTTAGGAAATAGTTAGGATTGATGAACCTGTCGCACCATACGCAGCCACTTACCTGAGGTGGTAATGATGACTCCACACCTGTGTTCCTTTGTTCTGTGTTGCAGGAAGGGCGAATTGCTGTGTGGATTTGTGGGACGCATCACGACGTGGATGAGACATTGGGGTGATTCCATCTCTCCCTCCTTAGGAGGGACTGATGATGAATTGGTGATGGCAAATTTTGATGTTGAGTTGGAGATGGCAAATTTTGATGAGAGTTGGAAATGGCAAATTTGATTGGTTAGGAGGGAGAGAAGACGAATTTGGTTTATGGGAGGAACGGGGAAGACAGTAGGGACGTTTGTTGATGTGTAAAGTAGATGTTTATGGGTAGTGTTGTGTTTTGTGGATACAGTAAGGGGTAAGGGAGGGGCAATGCAGGTTACCTGGTGGGGGGGGGGGGGCGTACGGTAGGAACGTACCTGTCTCACCTGGTTCCCATGTGCCCCCAGTGTGCATTACCTTGTATTGCGTGCACTTTTGCGCCCTTACCACCTTGCTCACTTGTCTTATTTTGTCTCCCACCTCCGAGGATCTGGCTTTGGGGCAGAGAGAGAGGAGAGAGAGGTGCTGGCTCTGCAGTTGTGGGCCTGTACTTTCGCTGCTTGCTGCCTGGATCGATACACCATATGGACCGCAATTTTTGTGGCCGCCCACCATGGACCGCAGTTCTTTTGCGGGCAAGCACCACCCGTGGATGGACCTCTGGGTCAACGTGGCACCTATGCCATACAGGTGAACCACTTATAGTTGGCCCCCTGACGGCCACAATTCAGAAATGGACGCGGTTGGTGCCTTTCTTTATTTTTAAAGAAGCCAGAAGGCCAAGTGCACTCCAGGAAGGCAAGACCAGCGGCAGAACATCGGCCGGCTGCGACACCACCGGTGACTATGAACACTTTATTGGTGCACCGGATGGTGCTGACTGTGTGTATGGGGTGGTGCTTTTGGTGCTTGGACGGGGTGCTCTGCACATTATTAAAGGCCGTAGGGCCACAGGGCACTCGTGGGTTGGTGTATCGATGCTGGCATGCGTGCTCTCTCTATGCATAACATCTGCATGTGTTCCTCAAAGAACAGGTCCTGGATCGTCGTGTAAATATCAGTCTTGTGTCAATAATGCTCCCTACCGGCTGTATGTTTAGTTTGAGGATTCTTTCCGCGATTCGGTTATCCTGTGGGTGTGTTTCTGTGAGGAGAAGGGTGCAACGTCGCAGGGGGACATATTTACTCATTTGTGAACATCTGTAAAACTGTCGCACTCAGGGTTGAGTTAATAGTAGAGGGAACTACATCTGAGTGCCACACTAAAGTAAGTAAAAATTTATCGGGTCGGGACGCCCCGAGGTAGAGAAGGGTGCAATGTTGCGGATATGAGATTGGCCTCCATCCATATCCGCTTGTAAATATTCCCCTATTTCCCCAATACTTCCCAACTATCCCCAATCCCCCATTCCCTAGTCCCATTTTCTGTAAACAACACTCTGTAGACCCGACCTCCCCCTATTTCCCCCATTAAATGTCGCATCCAGGTCCACCGCATCTCACGTAGACAACTATAGGACATCTTGCTAGTTATTCTTAGTCTATGTCAGTTAAGGACTCGTTTCCATTAATTCTGACTCTTCGTTGCTCCAGAATGTGATTGTATGGCACCGTTAGGAAGTTTAGGACCTCCCAATACCTCCCCGCAGCTCTTCCTCATGGTACAACAACAACAACAACAACAACAGCGGCGGCGGCGCGGGGAGTGTGCGTCCTCACTCCGGCTTGGTTGGTAGGTGGTGTTGAAAGGGCACCAAGCCTGTCCAACGAGCCGCCATCGCACATGTGCTCGACGGGGTTACCACGTAGGGGCTCGCTGTCAGCTCCTCGTCAAGGGCGGAGCCCGGTAACCCCCCGCACCCAATAGAAGCGGCGGACCGATTCCATCTGGGGCGGAGCCAACGAGCCGAGGGCGTGTCACTCCCCGCTGAGCATGCGCAGGAAGAGGGAGGTGACGTCAGATGCGCCCTCAGCTTGGAGAGAGAAGACGCCACCTCCGAGCGCTGCAATACCTCCCCGCATCTCTGGACCGGACCGTGTTTGATTCTGCCCCTGAGCCAAGGTGCACCTTGTGCTATCGACTGTCTGTCCTTCCCTGCCATCAATCCCTGTGTAAGTCAGTCTTGTTCCGTTTGTCTGTGGTCTGTCGGGGATAAGATAAGACTGTAACTAAGTGCCCATCTTTTCTGTGCTTTACCTCTTACCTTGTAATCTACCCCTCTTCTGCACCACCAATTATATCCTCCTCCGGAGGTCTTGAGAACTGTACCCTTTGTGTCGTTTCATTTATCCCAGTCGTTGTGTCCTTTCCTTCATTGATTTAGCATAGCGCGATTTGGTCAACGTCGGGTGGAATCGGGTAAACTGTGCGAACACGGCGGCCATTCCGCTCGGCCCATCATAACATCTAAGTCGTGTCCGTAACAATTGGTGTCGGGAAGTGGGATTGGACCCGAAGCGCGCTTCACGCGCTCGAAATTATTAACGGTGAAATTTGATTTTGTTTTACAAAAATAAAAACCCGAATTTTGAAAGTCGCGCTATGGCAGATCAAGACGGCTGGGTTCCGGTAGAGGAGAGTGAGGCAGGGTCGATCCAGGACCAAATTGAGGGACATGAGGAGAGCGAAGCAGTGAGGGTGGCAGGGTCGCAAAATGGCGTCCTCGCGCACGAGGTTACGGGCGCGCAAAATGGCGCCTCGCACATGGCCACGGCGACCGCGCCCGCGACCGTAGTAGCGCCGCTGGTAGATTTGAACCTTTTTTAAATACAAATGAAGGCCCTTATGGCCCAGAATAGCGAGAAATTGAGGGAGGACATGGGGTCCAATAGCGAGAAATTGAGGGAGGACATGGGGGCCAATAGCCAACGGTTAGAACAAAGGATGGGGTCCAATAGCGAGAAATTGAGGGAGGACATGGGGGCCAATAGCCAACGGTTAGAACAAAGGATGGGGTCCAATAGCGAGAAATTGAGGGAGGACATGGGGGCCCAGATCGGAGGGTTAGGGAGTAGAATAGAGGGATTAGACAATAGATTAGGGGAAATACAGGAGGGGTTAATGGGGTTGGAAAACAGAATGGCCGTTCAGGAGAATCAAATGGAAGGGATGAAATAGGGGTTAGAGGGGTTAGAAAACAGTATGGAAGGCAAATTGAGGGACATGAGACCCCAAGCGGCAAGGGAAGTTAAACAAATGGGGCAGCAGATAGAGGGGGTCAGAATGGGGGTAGAAACTAAATTGGATGCTCACAGGGAGGAAATGGAGCAGATGAGGGTGGCATCTGGGCAGGAGATGCAAGTGATGGGAGAAGAGATCAGAAGAGGTGTGAGTGAGGAGGTCGGAGGAGTGCGCGAGGAGGTGAGGCACTGTAAGGAGCGCATGGAGAAGGAGGTGAGAAAGGGGACTGTAAAATTGCAAGGTGGTATAGAGGAGTTGACGCTGGGAGTAGAACAACTGACAGTGGGACAAAAGGAGTTGGGGGACCAGGTAAAGAAGAACACAGCGGTAATAGAGGGTTTAAAATCGACACAGAAGGAGATGAAAAAGGACGTAGGGGTAATTAAAAAAGAGTGTCAGACGGTACATGAGGACCTGACGAGGAAAATGAACAAGGTGGTAGAGGTGATGGAGGTTAAAGAGCGGGAGGTGCGGGAGCACATAGAAAAAAATAAAGTGGAGTTAGAGGAAGAACTTAAGGGGGCGCACGAGGAGATGAAGGAGGTGAAGCAGAAATTAGAAGAAGTGGAAGAAGGGGTGAGCGAAATTAAGAAGCGACGGAGAGAGGATAAGAAAGAGATAAAGGAGGAAGTAAAAGAATTGGTCCAAAGTCTGTGTTCGGATCGTGATGATGTGCTCATTAACCGGATGAGGGATTCGCAGGTGATGGAGGAGAAGCGAAGAGAAAGAGGACCTGGTGTAAGTGGTGACCAATATGGTCGTGCGTATGATGCGCCAGGTAATTTAATAAGCTTGGGGGTCGAGATAGACCCGGATGTTCGTGAGAGGCCAAGAGTGAGGTGTATGGCTGGTCCGGAGGGTATGGAACGAGGGTGCGAGCGAGAGGGTCCGGTGATGGGAGAGGTGCGAGGTGTGGGTGAGCAAGGTTGTGGTGGTATGGAATGGGTAGCGGGTTGCGGAAGTGTGACCCATGCATCGACACCAACAGGGGTAGTTTTTAGAGGGACAGGGGAGGCACGAGAGCCCCTTGGGGGTAATGTACTGTGGGGGCCCGGCCGGTTCGGCCCCGTGCTGACCCCGCAAGGGGCGACGCACGGGGTCCGGCAGGCGGGCAACGACTCGCATACGAGGTGGTCCCACAAGGTCCCACTCGCGCCGTATGACGGCAAGAGTGATCTACGCGCGTACCTGGCGCAGTTTGACTGTGTGTGTAAGGGCAACGGTTGGGGTGAGGACGAAGGTGGAGTACACCTGGTGGCCGCATTGCGCGGCGCGGCGGCGGAGGTGCTGACGGCATTACCACCGGGTGCTCTCACCCTGCCAGCCCTCCGCGACGCCCTAATTAATCGATTCGGCATTGAACAGCAGAGCGAGCTTGTTAAAGCTCAGCTCGCGCTGCGAAAACGCAAGCCCCAGGAAGCCATCGGGGAACTTGCCCATGACATTCGCCGCGCAGAGGGGATCGCACATGCTGGCATGGCAGCGGATTCCCGGGAAAGCCTGGCGCTGGACCATTTTATCCAGGCCCTCCCGGATATTGAGCTCGCCATGTGGCGCCCGCAGACTCTGAGCCAGGCGGCTGATGCTGCGGCCCGTTGGGAAGCAGCGAGGCCCCTGGCCCGGGGGAGCGAGCGTCACGCAATGGCGGTCCGCCAGGTGGGACCCCCGATGGAGGGCGGACCCCTTAGGGGGCCCGCCCCCGACGTGAGTCCTGACCTGGCGGGCATGGTCCGGAGGCTGGTGGACCAGCGCCTGGCGGAACCTGGACCATGGCAGGCGGCCCCGGAGGTGGCCCGCGGTGGACCACGAGCGGGTAATCCAATTCGGACCTTCAGGGGGGGAAATTTGGAATTCCGGAGACAAGCACCTTATCAGGTGAGGTGCTATACTTGCAACCGTCCTGGTCACCTGGCGCGGCACTGTCGAGCCACGCGCCGGGATGATCCCCGGCGGTTGAGGTCCTTAACTCCGCCCAAGGGGGAGCGGGTTAGCCGACCCCAGACACCCCCCCGCCAGACCCTGGGAAACTAGAAGGCCTTACACCGGCGAGCAGGCGCCCCGTGGATTGCCTCGGCTTTAGATGCCGAGGCGGGACCCAGTACCTCTGAATAAGGGGGGCTTATTAGTGCCAGAGGACTGGGGGATTGATGAGCGATGGGCCCGGTGGGTAAGGGTGGCATCCCTGCCACCCTTCCCATGAGGGGGGGCAAATGCGCTATAGCTTATGGGGTGTATGGCAGTGAAAACTAGCCCGGGTGGGTTAGGATATTGTGTGTAGGGATCTAGCGAAGATGACATTAGGTAACGTTAAGGTTAGTTAGTGACAAGGATACCTGTAGAGGGGACGCAGGTAGATTAGAGTGGATGATAATGACGAGGGAGCGCAATAGTTTAAAGGGACGACTGGGAAGCGCAAGTTTCAGAGGGGAGTAGTTAGATGAGATGATGCTGTGTGAGAACTGGACAGGTGTGTGGAGCAGTGTATGAGTAGTGAGTGTTGTGGATCAGCGCGAATGCGCTTAGGGGAGAGAAGGGTGCAGGCGGCACCAAGTATGAGGGCACAGGTGTGCAACAACAGGTGTATGTGGCTGTGTGGAATAAATGGTAGTGTGGAATAAGTGGAGTATTGGAATGGATGGTCGTGGAGTGAGTATGGTGGAAATTGTGGAGTGGAGTGGATGGTGCGAAGGTGTGAATGGGGGAAGAGTGGACCCCCATCACGGATACCCGGGGCGGGTAGTGTAAGTGTTAGGTAGAGGGTATAGGTAAATTGTGGTTGGATATTGGCATTTGTGGTGCGGTTGCAGAATGGTATTGTGGATGGGTGCATTAGTGTTGTGGAAATGGCTGGGCGTGTAGCCTGTTAGTGTGTGTAGTTGGTTGGGCACTCCACCACTGTGAGGATGTCGGCCAGGTGAGGCCGCAGGTGGGCTCTGGGAGCCGGTAGTTGTTGTGGATGGGGCCCCGAGGATCCGGAGGACGGACCCGGGTAGCCCAGTGCCAGAGGGCACCAAGGGGTGACCAGGAGGGGTCTTCCCCAGTTAGTTAGGTTAGGGTGAGGAGCAGGTAAGCTCGGGTGGCAACTACAGTGGTGGAGGTGTGCAGGTGGGTAGACCTGCTGGGAGAGCTACACGTCACAGCCCAGAAATTGTGCGAGGGCACCGAGTGATGAATCGGGGGAGTGAGACCCCAAATTGAGAGGCACCACAGTTCGGTCAATGGGAATTGGTTTTTAGAACCCATAGTGTAAGTTGGCCAATGGATTGGCAGGGAAAGACCCCGGGTAATGTAAAGTTGTTAAAGTCATTTAGGAAATAGTTAGGATTGATGAACCTGTCGCACCATACGCAGCCACTTACCTGAGGTGGTAATGATGACTCCACACCTGTGTTCCTTTGTTCTGTGTTGCAGGAAGGGCGAATTGCTGTGTGGATTTGTGGGACGCATCACGACGTGGATGAGACATTGGGGTGATTCCATCTCTCCCTCCTTAGGAGGGACTGATGATGAATTGGTGATGGCAAATTTTGATGTTGAGTTGGAGATGGCAAATTTTGATGAGAGTTGGAAATGGCAAATTTGATTGGTTAGGAGGGAGAGAAGACGAATTTGGTTTATGGGAGGAACGGGGAAGACAGTAGGGACGTTTGTTGATGTGTAAAGTAGATGTTTATGGGTAGTGTTGTGTTTTGTGGATACAGTAAGGGGTAAGGGAGGGGCAATGTAGGTTACCTGGTGGGGGGGGGGGGGGCGTACGGTAGGAACGTACCTGTCTCACCTGGTTCCCATGTGCCCCCAGTGTGCATTACCTTGTATTGCATGCACTTTTGCGCCCTTACCACCTTGCTCACTTGTCTTATTTTGTCTCCCACCTCCGAGGATCTGGCTTTGGGGCAGAGAGAGAGGAGAGAGAGGTGCTGGCTCTGCAGTTGTGGGCCTGTACTTTCGCTGCTTGCTGCCTGGATCGATACACCATATGGACCGCAATTTTTGTGGCCGCCCACCATGGACCGCAGTTGTTTTGCGGGCAAGCACCACCCGTGGATGGACCTCTGGGTCAACGTGGCACCTATGCCATACAGGTGAACCACTTATAGTTGGCCCCCTGACGGCCACAATTCAGAAATGGACGCGGTTGGCGCCTTTCTTTATTTTTAAAGAAGCCAGAAGGCCAAGTGCACTCCAGGAAGGCAAGACCAGCGGCAGAACATCGGCCGGCTGCGACACCACCGGTGACTATGAACACTTTATTGGTGCACCGGATGGTGCTGACTGTGTGTATGGGGTGGTGCTTTTGGTGCTTGGACGGGGTGCTCTGCACATTATTAAAGGCCGTAGGGCCACAGGGCACTCGTGGGTTGGTGTATCGATGCTGGCATGCGTGCTCTCTCTATGCATAACATCTGCATGTGTTCCTCAAAGAACAGGTCCTGGATCGTAGTGTAAATATCAGTCTTGTGTCAATAATGCTCCCTACCGGCTGTATGTTTAGTTTGAGGATTCTTTCCGCGATTCGGTTATCCTGTGGGTGTGTTTCTGTGAGGAGAAGGGTGCAACGTCGCAGGGGGACATATTTACTCATTTGTGAACATCTGTAAAACTGTCGCACTCAGGGTTGAGTTAATAGTAGAGGGAACTACATCTGAGTGCCACACTAAAGTAAGTAAAAATTTATCGGGTCGGGACGCCCCGAGGTAGAGAAGGGTGCAATGTTGCGGATATGAGATTGGCCTCCATCCATATCCGCTTGTAAATATTCCCCTATTTCCCCAATACTTCCCAACTATCCCCAATCCCCCATTCCCTAGTCCCATTTTCTGTAAACAACACTCTGTAGACCCGACCTCCCCCTATTTCCCCCATTAAATGTCGCATCCAGGTCCACCGCATCTCACGTAGACAACTATAGGACATCTTGCTAGTTATTCTTAGTCTATGTCAGTTAAGGACTCGTTTCCATTAATTCTGACTCTTCGTTGCACCAGAATGTGATTGTATGGCACCGTTAGGAAGTTTAGGACCTCCCAATACCTCCCCGCAGCTCTTCCTCATGGTACAACAACAACAACAACAACAGCGGCGGCGGCGCGGGGAGTGTGCGTCCTCACTCCGGCTTGGTTGGTAGGTGGTGTTGAAAGGGCACCAAGCCTGTCCAACGAGCCGCCATCGCACATGTGCTCGACGGGGTTACCACGTAGGGGCTCGCTGTCAGCTCCTCGTCAAGGGCGGAGCCCGGTAACCCCCCGCACCCAATAGAAGCGGCGGACCGATTCCATCTGGGGCGGAGCCAACGAGCCGAGGGCGTGTCACTCCCCGCTGAGCATGCGCAGGAAGAGGGAGGTGACGTCAGATGCGCCCTCAGCTTGGAGAGAGAAGACGCCACCTCCGAGCGCTGCAATACCTCCCCGCATCTCTGGACCGGACCGTGTTTGATTCTGCCCCTGAGCCAAGGTGCACCTTGTGCTATCGACTGCCTGTCCTTCCCTGCCATCAATCCCTGTGTAAGTCAGTCTTGTTCCGTTTGTCTGTGGTCTGTCGGGATAAGATAAGACTGTAACTAAGTGCCCATCTTTTCTGTGCTTTACCTATTACCTTGTAATCTACCCCTCTTCTGCACCACCAATTATATCCTCCTCCGGAGGTCTTGAGAACTGTACCCTTTGTGTCGTTTCATTTATCCCAGTCGTTGTGTCCTTTCCTTCATTGATTTAGCATAGCGCGATTTGGTCAACGTCGGGTGGAATCGGGTAAACTGTGCGAACACGGCGGCCATTCCGCTCGGCCCATCATAACATCTAAGTCGTGTCCGTAACAATATATATGTACATATATATGTATATATATATGTATATATATATGTATATATATATGTATATAACTATATATGTATATATATATGTATATATATATGTATATATATATATATATATATATATATATATGTATATATATATATATATATATATATGTATATATATATATATATATATATATATATATATATATATATGTATATATATATATATATATATGTATGTATATATATATATATATATATATATATATATATATATATATATATTATATATATATATATATATATACACAGACTTGGCATTTAATATGGAATATTTTTTTTTTCTCGACTTGGGTTTACTTTCTGAACTCAGTATATCAATCTGGTGAGTTTCTTTTACCCTTCGGTGATGTCTTTGTTGAAAGAACCATGTCTCTGATGGTCTTTCGCAGCAAGAAGTCAATAACAGGATTATATCACAGGTGGCATGACAAAATGTAAGGACAGGTACATTTGACGATTGGCTTCACAATCTGGTATATAAGGGTTGTTGCGTTCTGTATTCGTGGAAAACAACTGCTGCACATCTACAAAAGTTATTGCCGCTTCCTCTGGAGATGGTCCGTCAACTTGACAATGCTGTTTGTCTTGGAGTGGTGGCTTTACGAAATTCTGGCATGAAACAGCGTGCTATTGCTCGGCAGTATGGCATCACTCAAGGTCAGGTGTCAAAGATCCTGAAACGAAATGCTCAGAGGGGTGTCCCTACTCCAATACCGAGGCCAGGACGTCCACGCAGAACCACAAGGAGAGATGATCGCCAGCTGCACCGGTTAGTCTGCAATGGCCGTACCAAGTCAGCTAATCGGCTTTGGGCTGAGTGGCAGCAACTGACAAATGTGCCTGTATCCAGAAGGCTAGTCAACTAACGATTGGTTCAAGCAGGCTATCATGCCAGGCATCCCCTGAGAAAGCCACGCCTGACCAGGCAACACAGCCAGCGCCGATTGCAGTGGGCCAGAGAGCACCATCAATGGCAGCCAAGACACTGGAATCACGTGACCTTCAGTGACGAGTCTAGATTTCTGGTCTATCGTCAAAATGGCCGCGTCCGAGTGCGCAGACAAGTGCATGAAGCCCACAACGAAGATTGTATAGTGCCAAGAGTCCAAGCTGGAGGTGGTGGGGTGACCGTTTGGGCTGCTTTTCATGCAGGGGGAAAAACTGACCTGGTTGTTCTGAATGGAAACCTGAACCAGTTCAAGTACAGGGCCATTCTGGAAGAAACATTGCTTCCATTTGCTCATGCAGCCTTTCGAGGAAACTTTGTCTTCCAAGATGACAATGCATGGCCTCATCGTGCTCGCATGATCCAACACTTTCTTGCTGACCGTGGTGTAGAGCGCATATGGAGTGGCCTGCCATGTCCCCGGATATGAATCCGATAGAGAACTTGTGGGCAGAATTAACGCGTCAAATTGACAACTTGGACCAGCAGCCGACCTCTGTGCGTGAATTGCAGCAGACTATTGTTACTGCATGGCAAGCGATTCCTGTCCAAACCTTGGCAAATCTGGTGAACAGCATGCCTCAATGTGTACGTGCTCTCCTGAATGCTCGTGGGGGTTACACGAAGTACTGAACTGTAATTTTACTTGCCGTAATCCCAGTCGTAATTTAGCTTTTGTTTTTGTTGAAATTTTTTTTGGCTAATGTGCAAAATAAAGAGATACTTCTGGAAAACGTATAGAAGTTTAACACAGTACTGTCCGTGAATTGAGTTCGATATCAGTTTACATCACTTTCAAGGATCAATTTATTTGCTTCGAAATGTCAAATGTGGTTTTTGTTTCTTTTAAAGGCCACATTAACAAAATCTAGAATAATTTCAACATAATTCCAATGAACTTTTGGTTCTAAGTCATCTTGAAAAGTAAGTTCACCCCCACAAAAAAAATATTCCATATTAAATGCCAAGTCTGTATATATATATACATACATATATATTGTTGTGGGAATACAATGCGCAGTCTACTGGAGTGCCCGTTGTATCATTGCTTGCAAAAAAAAAAATGTAAGATTTTTATGCCAAATATTCCAATGTTTATGAGATTACAATCCATTTGCAACTTAAAGCAACACCTTGAGGTCACCATCACGTTGTGCTATACGGCGACCCTATAGGGGGCATCTCACAGCATTAATCAATCCTTATTTTTGGGCGGGCAATCTTTCAAATGCCACAAGCAGAGAAATTAGCATAGTTGCAGATATGCTTCTCCGTTTTTAGTGCTCATCAGTGCAGCATAATGCTTAAAATCGTTTATTTGGGCTGCACTTCTGGTCTGCTTGGGCACACAATGGTTTGAGAAGAAATATTTAACTTCAGAAGAAATACCCGTTCAAGCCATACATGGAGAAAGCTTTGTGAAGGTCCAAATACAGTTTCACAATAAGCAGATAATAAAACAAAAACAAAAACAAGCACAATCATTCATATAATGTCATTTTTACCTCCGCCACCGAAGGTGGATGGGGGTTATATTTTCACCCCTGTCTGTTTGTCTGTCTGTTTGTGAACAAGATATCTCAAACATTTGTGGACGGATTCGGACGAAATGTGGTAGAGAGGTATTGTATGTGACGAGGACGAATTGATTAGATTTTGGTGAAGATCTGAATTTGGATTCAGATATGAGAATTATTTAATTTTCAAGTGATTCTTCACCAGTGAGAGATTGAGCGAAATGCGATATATAACATGATATTTAAAAAAAAGTTATGGAGGAGTTATGACTAAACTTGGTGGATGAGTTGTTTCGGTGATGAGAACAAGTCGATTCGATTTACAAAACATAAACTGTTCACCTGGCGGAGGTATGCGCTCTACCGAGTGCCCTTCTGGTGTGGAAATTATATCACAACTAGAACGCCACTCAGTAGAGCGCATACTCCCACAGTGGGGCAAGTTGGAATAGTACGATTTCAAAAAAGTTTGAGGGAGTAGTTCAGTGACAACACAAGACAAGACAACACAAGACAGACACTGCACAGACATATATATATAAGATAATGGTAAAAAAAAACAAGGCAATTTCACTTACATTTTCGGATTCAGCGTTCAATTCTATATAAGTGAGTGTATTTTGAGGCATGTGTGACTTCAAATAAAATTGTAAGCCAGGAAAAACTTTCGTTTCATTCCTTAGGGATACAACATGTAAAACTGGCCCAAACGTCAAAACAAAACTCGCTCATTTTAAGTCGTTCAAGCTAATGCGACCACTTATTCTTCTGGGAAGAATCCCGTGCACATGCTGGTCACACTTATAACTCACCTAAGTCTTTATAATTTCATCAAATACTGACACCGCGATTGGCATTCGCTGAGGTTGATATATCTTCTGAGGTAAAAAAAAAAAAAAAACAGTTTTAAAGCATTATACGTATCAAACGATACATTTTATGAAACGGGGAAACCTAATACACACTTTCGTGGTTTTAAAATGACAGAATATGTCTTTATTAGAAGAAAAAAATGAAGATTGAAGACGACGCTGCTAAAAAAAATACACCGCTCTAACGCATAACCACGAGTTTAAACTGCATTTACAACAAATATGAAAACTATTTTCATATCACAATGTTAAATATAGAATATATAGAAGATAATGCGAAAACAAATGAGCCCTGTCTTCCAATGGTAAACAATCCTTCAAAAAATTCCTGGATCCGGAATAATATCCTGAGCTTCACCAAAAACTAATCAATTCTTCCTTATCCCAAGGGCAATCATCCCTCCAACTTTCATCCAAATGAGTTCAGAACTTTTCCAGATATCTTGTTCACAAACACACACACACACACACACACACACACACACACACACACACACACACACACACACACACACACACACACACACACACACACACACACGGACACGATTGAATGCATTACTCCATGGCGGGAGTAATCATACATTTGAGCAAATTAACGAACGGGAACTTTTCACCTGCCATATTTCACAGCTTTTCCGGGGTCGGAAGTATGGGCGGTGTCTAAAAAAGCTCTTGGAAGGAGAGAACAAGCGAGCCAAACGTTTTTATTTTTCAATATGTAATTATATAATATAATTGTGAGGAAATATTTTTCTTCCTAATTCATACTCCTACATCTGGAAAGATTATAATAAGTGTCGGCATCGCTCGGACTATTTTCAGCATATCGGTCTGAGAACATTTTCAACGGCCCACCAAGTATCATTCTGGGCGTACCCTGGTGAATTGCGATCATTCTTGCATTCTCCAGACTGAATGAATTATACTGTACTGTATTCAGTCAGCCGAGCTAGTAGCTACATGGTGTTAAATATTCAGTGAGTTACACTTCTTCAATGCAATGTGTGTGTGTGTGTGCATTTCGATGAGTAACGAGTCTCCTGTATTTGGGGGACGAACGTGCAGAAAGGCACGATGTGCATACAAGTCATGATGCATGGGAGTGTCATCCACCCTGGAAAGAATATTTATCATTGTGACAGGTAATGGGTTTGTCAACCTTTTGGATTACCCTGACTTAACGTACAAAGTTTAGAAATGGGAATAATTCAAAATGTTAATAAATACGTACATGATGGGATGGTCGAAAATAGACCAGGTTCGTGAACTCCTCACCCTTCACTTATATACTGTGTGTGTGTGTGTGTGTGTGTGTGTGTGTGTGTGTGTGTGTGTGTGTGTGTGTGTGTGTGTGTGTGTGTGTGTGTGTATATACAGGTATATATGCTTTCTGATACTACATATACAGGGTGACACGACAATATTTTTGACCACGACTGTATATGTATGTATATATATATATATGTATGTGTGTATATATATATACAGATCTGCAGAAAGTATTCAGACCCCTTCACTTTTTTCACATTTTGTTATGTTGCAGCCTTATGCTGAAATCGTTTAAATTCATTTTTTCCCTCATCAATCTACACTCAATACCCCATAATGACAAAGAGAAAACAGGATTTTAGAAAGTTTTACAAATCTATTAAAAAAAAAAAAACTGAAATATCACATTGACAAAAGTATTCATACACTTTGCTATGACACTTGAAATTTATCTCAGGTGCCTCCCATTTCTCTTGATCATCTTAGATGTTTCCACACCTTGATTGGAGTCCACCTGTGGTAAATTCAATTGATTGGACATGATTTGGAAATGCACACACCTGTTATATAAGGTCTCACAGCTGACAATGCATATCAGAGCAAAAACCAAGCCATGAGGTCGAAGGAATTGCCTGCAGAGCTCAGAGACAGGATTGTGTTGAGAGACAGATCTGGGGAAGCCTACAAAAGTAATCTCTGCTGCATTGAAGGTTCCCAAGAGCACAGTGGCCTCCATAATTCTTAAATGGAAGAAGTTTGGAACAACCAGGACTCTTCCTAGAGCTGGCCGCCCGGCCAAACTGAGCAATCGGGGGAGAAGGGCCTTGGTAAGAGAGGTGACCAAGAACCTGATGGTCACTCTGGCAGTGCTCCAGAGATCCTGTGTGGAGATGGGAGAAACTTCCAGTCGGACAACCATCACTGCAACACTCCACCGATCTGGGCTTTATGGCAGAGTGGCCAGACGGAAGCCTCTTCTCGGTGAAAGACACATGAAAGCCCGCTTGGCGTTTGCAAAAAAGCACCTAAAGGACTCTCAGACTGTGAGAAACAAGATTCTGTGGTCTGATGAAACCAAGATTGAACTGTTTGGCCTCAATTCTAAGCGTCATGTCTGGAGGACTCTCGGCACCGCTCATCACCTGCCCAATACCATCCCAACGGTGAGGCATGGTGGTGGCAGCATCATGCTGTGGGTGTGTTTTTCAGCAGCAGGGACTGGGGGACTGGTCAGGGTTGAGGGAACAATGAATGGAGCAAAGTACAGAGATATCCTTAATGAAAACCTGAAACGGAGCGCTCAGGACCTCAGACTGGGCCGAAGGTTCACCTTCCAACAGGACAATGACCCGAAGCACACAGCCAAGACAAAGCAGGAGTGGCTTAGGGACAACTCTGTGAAGGTCCTTGAGTGGTCCAGCCAGAGCCCTGACTTGAACCCAATCGAACATCTCTGGAGAGACCTGAAAATCGCTGTCTACCAATGGTCCCCATCCAACCTGACAGAGCTTGAGAGGATCTGCAGAGAAGAATGGCAGAAAATCCCCAAATCCAGGTGTGCAAAGCTTGCCGCGTCATACCCAAGAAGACTCGAGGCTGTAATCGCTGCCAAAGGTGCTTCAACTAAGTACTGAGTTAAGGGTCTGAATACTTATGTCAATGTGATATTTCAGTTTTTTCTTTTTAATAAATTTGCAAAACTTTCTAAAATCCTGTTTTCTCTTTGTCATTATGGGGTATTGAGTGTAGATTGATGAGGGAAAAAATGAATTTAAACGATTGCAGCATCAGGCTGCAACATAACAACATGTGAAAGGGTCTGAATACTTTCTGAATGCACTGTATATATATATATATATATATATATATATATATATATATATATATATATGAATATATAATCACCTTTCGAGCCCATTTTTCCCCACAGAGCAGGGGTTGGCCTTTTTTGGGCACTGTGGTCCCATTTTTGAAGCAATGTTTTACGGCCGGAAGTCCTTCCTGCCGCCAACCCTGTTAGTCGCCTCTTGCGACACACCGGGAATTACCAGTGAACTGGTACTCAATTTGCCAACCTCGGAAAGATGACAGGCTGAGTCAACCCCCCTGGCATTAATTCAACGATCGACTGGGATTCGATCCCAGGATCCCAAGCCGGCACCCTAACCACTAAGCCAACACCAGGCTTTTATATATACTAGGGCATGCCCGTACTATATCTATATCTAAAATTATATCCCCCCCTCTATTTACATGAAATGGTTTGGTTCATGAAATATTTTGGTTCATTCGCAACGCCAAAGCGAACGGCGAACGCTTTACATGAAATGGTTTGGTGCATGAAATGTTTTGGTCCATTCGCAACGCCAAAGCGAACGGCGAACGGCTTGCGAGTACAGTGACAATCCCCCCCCCCCCCCCCTCTATTTAGATGAAATGGTTTTTATTAGTTTTAAAACATAGTTTAACGCCAACATAGCGGCAACATAGTTTGCAAACGTGAAATAAATGAATACGCTCTCAAATGTGCCATCCGAGGCAGAGTGTGTCCGCCACGTTCGGCACACGCGATAGCTCGCTGCTCTCTGATTGGTTGAATCGTTTTTTGGACATAGCTCGGTAAGTAATTGTCCGATTAATATGAAACCTTGAAAAGGCACATCCTCGGGTCCCCAGCAATATACCTGGCAAGTTTAAAGTATATCGGACCCGTGGTTGTCGAGAAACAGCGGTCACAGACAAACGTACAAACAAACAAACACACAGAGATTACTGGAATTATAGATACTAGGGCATTGCCCGTACTATATCTATATCTAAAATTATATCCCCCCCCTCTATTTACATGAAATGGTTTGGTCCAAAGCGAACGGCTTGTGAGTACAGTGACAATCCCCCCCCTCTATTTACATGAAATGGTTTGGTCCAAAGCGAACGGCTTCCGGAGTTTGGTAAAGAAATCGCCATCGCGTGCACAAACGCGCAGGAAAGCGAATGAATCGCAAATTCGTTTTTATTAGTTTTAAAACATAGTTTAACGCCAACATAGTTTGCAAACGTGAAATAAATGAATACGCTCTCAAATGTGCCATCCGAGGCAGAGTGTGTCCGCCACGTTCGGCACACGCGATAGTTCGCTGCTCTCTGATTGGTTGAATCGTTTTTTGGACATAGCTCGGTAAGTAATTGTCCGATTAATATGAAACCTTGAAAAGGCACATCCTCGGGTCCCCAGCAATATACCTGGCAAGTTAAAAGTATATCGGACCCGTGGTTGTCGAGAAACAGCGGTCACAGACAAACAGACGTACAGACGTACAAACGTACAAACGTACAGACAGAGATTACTGGAATTATAGATAGACTAGGGCATGCCCGTACTATATCTATATCTAAAATTATATCCCCCCCCCTCTATTTACATGAAATGGTTTGGTCCAAAGCGAACGGCTTGCGAGTGGTGACAATCCCCCCCCCTCTATTTACATGCAATGGTTTGGTCCAAAGCGAACGGCTTCCGGAGTTTGGTAAAGAAATCGCCATCGCGTGCACAAACGCGCAGGAAAGCGAATGAATCGCAAATTCGTTTTTATTAGTTGTAAAACATAGTTTAACGCCAACATAGTTTGCAAACGTGAAATAAATGAATACGCTCTCAAATGTGCCATCCGAGGCAGAGTGTGTCCGCCACGTTCGGCACACGCGATCGTTCGCTGCTCTCTGATTGGTTGAATCGTTTTTTGGACATAGCTCGGTAAGTAATTGTCCGATTAATATGAAACCTTGAAAAGGCACATCCTCGGGTCCCCAGCAATATACCTGGCGAGTTAAAAGTATATCGGACCCGTGGTTGTCGAGAAACAGCGGTCACAGACAAACAGACGTACAAACGTACAAACGTACAGACAGAGATTACTGGAATTATAGATAGATATATATATATATATATATATATATATATATATATATATATACTAGCGGGGTCACCCGTGGGAATCTCACGGGCATGGATGTGTGTGACATTTCGACATATTGAGTTATATGCTGCACATTCATTTTTACAAAATGGTTACTGGCAAGTCATCAGATCCAGAAATGGTGTGAATTTAGTTATTTCACATAATATGTGACCCCTCACTCCTCTCCACCTGACACTCTCCTGTCTCCACCTGACACTCTCCTGTCTCCACCTGACACTCTCCTCTCTCCACCTAGCACTCCTCTCCTCTCCAAACCCTCACATCCCTCTCCTTTCCAATCCCTCACCTCTCCAATCCCTCACACTCCTCTCCTCTGCAATCCTTCACACGCCTCTCCAATCGCGCTTCACACTCCTCTCCAATCGCGCCTCACACTCCTCTCCAATCGCGCCTCACACTCCTCTCCAATCGTGCCTCACACTCCTCTCCAATCGTGCCTCACACTCCCCTCCAATCACTCCTCTCCAATCGTGCCTCACACTCCTCTCCAATCACGCCTCACACTCCTCTCCAATCGTGCCTCACACTCCTCTCCAATCGCGCCTCACACTCCTCTCCAATCGCGCCTCACTCGCCTCTCCAATCGGCTTTCCCCGTCTCGTTTCTCTCCTTTTTCTCCCGTCTCGTTCTTTTTCTTGCTCCAAATCGGCCCGTCGGAATCGGAAATCGGCCCGTCTCGCCCGTCGGCCCGTCGGAATCGGAAATCGGCCCGTCTTGCTTTTGTGCTTGTGCGTAAATAAATTGTGTTCATGACACCATTTCTGGTGTTGGGCTAGCGGCTAGGGTGCCGGCTTAGGATCCTGGGTTCGAATCTCGGTCGATCGCCGAATTAATGCCAGGGGGGTTGACTCAGCCTGTCATCCTTCCGAGGTCGGCTAATTGAGTACCAGTTCACTGGTAATTCCCTGTTTGTCGTTGAAGGCGGCAAAAAGGGTTGGCGTCAGGAAGGGCATCCGGCCG
>NC_136261.1:334035120-334075120 GCF_964187855.1 Myxine glutinosa
ACAGACACACAGACACACAGACACACAGACACACAGACACACAGACACACAGACACACAGACACACAGAGATTACTGGAATTATAGATAGATATATATATATATATATATATATATAATATATATATAGTATGTATGTATGGATATGTATGTATACTGTATGTATATGTATGTATGGATATGTATGTTATATGTATGTATGGATATGTTATGGATATGTATGTATATATATGTATGGATATGTATGTATATATATGTATGGATATGTATGTATATATATGATGGATATGTATGTATATATATGTATGGATATGTATGTATATATATGTATGGATATGTATGGATATGTATGTATAATATATGTATGGATATGTATGTATATATATATATATATATATATATATATATATACATATATATATATATATATATGTATGGATATGTATGGATATGTATGTATGTATATATATGTATGGATATGTATGTATATATATGTATGGATATGTATGTATATATATGTATGGATATGTATGTATATATATGTATGGATATGTATGTATATATATGTATGGATATGTATGTATATATATATATATGTATGGATATGTATGTATATATATATATATGTATGGATATGTATGTATATATATATATATATATATATATATATATATATATATATATATATATATATATATATACTATATGTATGGATATGTATGTATGTATATATATATATATATATATATATATATATATATATATATATATATATATATATATGTACTAGCAGAGGTACCCGGCTTTGCACGGGAGTGGGAGGAGGAGGGGAGGGGAAGAGGAGGGGAGGGAACGGGGGGGAGGGGGGAGGCGGAGGGGAGGGGGAAGAGGAGGGGAGGGGGAATGGTGGGGGGAGGGGGAAGGGGGGGAGGGGGGAGGGGAAGGGGGGAGGGAAGGGTGCGGGGGTGCCCAGGGAAGAAGGGCCCCTCCACTCCCCCTCCCCACCCTTTCC
The DNA here is from genome assembly GCF_964187855.1 of Myxine glutinosa. NCBI lineage: Eukaryota > Metazoa > Chordata > Myxini > Myxiniformes > Myxinidae > Myxine > Myxine glutinosa. The sequence goes on from NC_136261.1 coordinate 334,036,132, forward strand.
CCTCCCCCCCCCCTCCCCTACCCCTTCCCCCTTCCCCCTCCCCCTTCCCCCTCCCCCTCCCCCCTCCCATCCCCTTCCCCCTCGTTCCCCTCCCCTTCTCTTCCCCCTCCCCTCCTCCTCCCCTTCACACCAGGGGGGTTGACTCAGCCTGTCATCCCACCGAGGTCGGAAGTCGGAACTCATTGTCGTCAAATAAATGTAGCCTGTATGTTTCACTCTTTGTCACATGCCGTTGGTCCCATGTCAATCGGATGAAGTTGAAAAATTAACGTTACGAAGGTTCTCTGGGACGTACTGATTCCGAATAATGAAATTGAAAAATTTAACGTTCCGAAATACGCTAATTACGCTAACAGAGCGCTGGAGGGAGCACTGCGCTCCCTCCCTTAGATTCCCTCCCTCTTCTGCTAGCGCTAATTACGCGTAACACACTAATTTTAAAACCCGAAGTTTTTTTAATTTTAAGGTGTGCTGTAGTCAGAAGCGCTAGAAGCGCTGCGCTCCCTCCCTTCGAATCCCTCTCTCTTCTGCTAGTGCTAATAATACGCTAATTTTAAAACCCGAAATTTTTTAATGTTTATGTCTCCGTGACATTCCTGGGACCATCCCGAGTCGAACAGTACTTTCCGCTCGCAAATCCGTCCACGGGTTCTCGAGATCTTAGAGATCGTAGATAGATCAGGATACAGACACAGAGGCCAACTCTACTTTATATATATAGATGGATATGTATATATATATATAATATATATATATGTATGGATATGTATATATATATATATATATATATGTATGGATATGTATATATATATACTAGCAGAGGTACCCGGCTTTGCACGGGAGTGGGAGGAGGAGGGGAGGGGGAAGAGGGAGGGGGAGGGGAACGGGGGGGGGAGGGGGAGGGGGAAGCGGGGGAGGAGGAGGGGAGGGGGAAGAGGAGGGGAGGGGAATGGGGGGGAGGGGGAAGGGGGGGAGGGGGGAGGGGAAGGGGGGAGGGAAGGGTGCGGGGGTGCCCAGGGGAAGAAGGGCCCCTCCCCTCCCCCTCCCCCCCTTTTCCCCTCCCCCCCCCCCCCTCCCCTCCCCCCCCCCTCCACCCCCCCTCCCCCCCCCCCCCCTCCCCTCCTCCCCCTCCCCCTCCCCCCCCCTTCCCCCTCCCCCTCCCCCCTCCCATCCCCTTCCCCCTCGTTCCCCTCCCCTTCTCTTCCCCCTCCCCTCCTCCTCCCCCTTCACACCAGGGGGGTTGACTCAGCCTGTCATCCCACCGAGGTCGGAAGTCGGAACTCATTGTCGTCAAATAAATGTAGCCTGTATGTTTCACTCTTTGTCACATGCCGTTGGTCCCATGTCAATCGGATGAAGTTGAAAAATTAACGTTACGAAGGTTTCTCTGGGACGTACTGATTCCGAATAATGAAGTTGAAAAATTAACGTTCCGAAATACGCTAATTACGCTAACAGAAGCGCTGGAGGGAGCACTGCGCTCCCTCCCTTAGATTCCCTCCCTCTTCTGCTAGCGCTAATTACGCGTAACACACTAATTTTAAAACCCGAAGTTTTTTTAATTTTAAGGTGTGCTGTAGTCAGAAGCGCTAGAAGCGCTGCGCTCCCTCCCTTCGAATCCCTCTCTCTTCTGCTAGTGCTAATAATACGCTAATTTTAAAACCCGAAATTTTTAAAATGTTTATGTCTCCGTGACATTCCTGGGACCATCCCGAGTCGAACAGTACTTTCCGCTCGCAAATCCGTCCACGGGTTCTCGAGATCTTAGAGATCGTAGATAGATCAGGATACAGACACAGAGGCCAACTCTACTTTATATATATAGATATATATGTATGGATATGTATATATATATATATATATATGTATGGATATGTATATATATATATATATATGTATGGATATGTATATATATATATATATATGTATGGATATGTATATTATATATATATATGTATGGATATGTATATATATATATATATATGTATGGATATGTATATATATATATATGTATGGATATGTATATATATATATATATATATGTATGGATATGTATATATATATATATATATATATGTATGGATATGTATATATATATATATATGTATATATATATATATATATATGTATGGATGTATATGTATGGATGTATATATATATATATGGAGCAATGTTTTACGGCCGGATGTTAACCTATTTTATAGATATAGATATATATATATATATATATATATATATATATATATATATATATATATATATATATATATATATATATACTGTATATATATATATATATATATATATATATATATATATATATATATATATATATATATATATATATATATATATATGTTTGTGTATTTATATATATATATATATATATATATATATATATACATATATGTTTGTGTATACATATATATATATATATATATATATATATATATATATATATATAAGTTTACAGGACAGTATTTATTGCACAGCTTTCCTGATAAAGCACATTACAACTATTTTACAAAGTTGCAATGTGCCTGCTTTGTAGCATTTCGGATGTGGGACGAGTCGTTTGTATCTTTTTCTCTCTGCAAGCAACATGACTCGATGAAACGTGAGATGTTTACGATGAAAGACGCGGATTTTGTAACTTTTATATTTGAAGAACGAAGTTTGTGTCTTTTTCATTCTGTGAGAAGAGGGTTTGAATCTTTTTCACTATTTAAAACCAAGAATACTAAATATATTTAAGACCTCTCAATGACTAAACAAAATGTACAACCCACTTACCTTTCTCTCCGAATCGACACATTTGCAAATACAAACCGATTCTGCAACTGGACCAGACGACACGGGTCCTAAAATCCTGCTCTGCCGCTCGTTCACTCCCTCTCTCTGTTCTCTTCACCCCCTCTTTTGCTCAAGGTCAACTGCCATCAGCTTGGAAATCAGCCAACGTCACCGCTTTTAGACAAAAAAGGTGCAAAAACAGATCCTAGCAACTACAGACCAATCAGCCTTCTCCCAATTATCAGCAAAGTCATGGAATCCATCATTGCTTCAGATATCAAATCCTTCCTCTTCTCCAATGGCTTGATCTCAGATCATCAATTTGGTTTCAGACCAGGTCATTCTGCTCTGGACATGCTGCTTCTGCTGTCTCAACAATGGATGGAGGTCTTCAATGCCAAACAGAAAATCAGAGCTGTCTCCCTTGACATATCACGTGCCTTCAATACGGTCTGGCACCCCGCTCTGCTCACCAAACTCTCCTCCGATGGTATCCATGGAAACCTCCACGCATGGTTTGTGGACTTCCTCTCTGGTCGTAGTCACGTGTGGCCCTGAATGGATTTCTCTCATCTCCCCTTCCTGTTCAGGCTGGACTTCCCCAAGGCAGTGTTCTGGGCCCTGTGCTCTTTCTGGGTCTTCACCAATGATCTCTCCGACTTTCTGGAAAATCCTCTCTATCTCCTTGCTGATGTCTTCACTCTCTGCTGCTCCATTCCTCATCCCTCAGATCGGCAATCTGCAGCCTCCTCACTCTCTTCAGACCTGGACAAAATCACAGACTGGTCAAACAAGTGGAATATGTCTTTCAATCCTGACAAATCTCACACTCTTACAATGTCTCTCTGAAAAGACCAAATGGACAACCCTCCCATATACAGACTTGGCATTTAATATGGAATTTTTTTTTTCTTGACTTGGGTTTACTTTCTTAACTCAGTATATCAATCTGGTGAGTTTCTTTTCCACTTTGGTGATTTATTTGTTAAAAGAACCATGTCACTGATTGTCTGTCGCAGCAAGAAGTTAACAACAAGATTATATCACAGGTGGCGTGGCAAAATGTACGGACAGGTGCATTTGATGATTGGCTTCACAGTCGGGTATACAAGGGTTGTTGCGTTCTGTATTAGTGGAAAACAACTGCTGCACATCTCCAAAAGTTATTGCCGCTTCCTCTGGAGATGGTCCGTCAACTCGACAATGCTGTTTGTCATGGAGTGGTGGCTTTACGAAATTACGGCATGAAACAGCGTGCTATTGCTCGGCAGTATGGCATCACTCAAGGTCAGGTGTCAAAGATCCTGAAACGAAATGCTCAGAGGGGTGTCCCTACTCCAATACCGAGGCCAGGACGTCCCCGCAGAACCACAAGGAGGGATGATCGCCAGCTGCACCGGTTAGTCCGCAATGGCCGTACCAAGTCAGCTAATTGGCTTGGGGCTGAGTAACAGCAACTGACAAATGTGCCTGTATCCAGAAGGCTATTCAACCAACGACTGGTTCAAGCAGGCTATCGTGCCAGGTGTCCCCTGAGAAAGCCACGCCTGACCAGACAACACTGCCAGCGCCGATTGCAGTGGGCCAGAGAGCACCGTCAATGGCAGCCAGGACACTGGAATCACGTGATCTTCAGTGACGAGTCTAGATTTCTGGTCTATCGTCAAGATGGCCGCGTCCGAGTGCACAGACAAGTGCATGAAGCCTACAACAAAGATTGTATAGTGCCAAGAGTCCAAGCTGGAGGTGGTGGGGTGACCCTTTAGCCTGCTTTTCATGCAGGGGGAAAAACTGACCTGGTTGTTTCTGAATGGAAACCTGAACCAGTTCAAGTACAGGGCCATTCTGGAAGAAACATTGCTTCCATTTGCTCATGCAGCCTTTCGAGGAAACTTTGTCTTCCAAGATGACAATACACGGCCTCATTGTGCTCGCATGATCCAACACTTTCTTGCTGACCGTGGTGTAGAGCATATGGAGTGGCCTGCCATGTCCCTGGATATGAATCCGATAGAGAACATGTGGGCAGAATTAACGCGTCAAATCGACCACTTGGACCAGCAGCCGACCTCTGTGTGTGAATTGCAGCAGCCTATTGTCACTGCATGGCAAGCGATTCCTGTCCAAACCCTGGCAAATCTCGTGAACAGCATGCCTCAACGTGTACGTGCTCTCCTGAATGCTCGTGGGGGTTACACGAAGTACTGAACTGTAATTTTACTGTCCGTAATCCCAGTCGTAATTTAACTTTTGTTTTGTTAAAAAAAATTTTGGCTAATGTGCAAAATAAAGAGATACTTTTGGAAAACGTACAGAAGTTTAACACACAGTACTGTCCATGAATTGAGTTCGATATCAGTTTACATCACTTTCAAGGATCAATTTATTTGTTTCGAAATGTCAAATGTGGTTTTTGTTTCTTTTAAAGGTCACATTAACAAAATCTAGAATATTTTCAACATAATTCAATTAACTTTTGGTTCTTAGACATCTTGAAAAGTAAGTTCACCCCCACAAAAATAATATTCCATATTAAATGCCAAGTCTGTACTTTCTCAACAATCCTCTCCAATAAGTTCTGTCACTCAAGCTTTTGGGTCTCACTATCTGCCATGATCTTTCCTGGGAAAACCACATTTCCAATCTGGCCTCCAAAGCCAGTCGCCGACTGGGCTACCTCCGTCGTGCGAAGTCCTTCCTTGGCACACCTGAGTTCCTCACCACATACAAGGCTTTCATCCGCAGCTCAATGGGATACTGTTCCCCCTCTGGGCCGGTGCTCCTGCCTATCACCTAGCTCGGCTTCACGCTGTTGAAACCAAAGCTTTCAGAATCATTGGAATCTACTGCGATGAAGCTAACTCTGAGGGCCTTTCACTCACTCACCGCATGCAGGTTGGTGGTCTTTCTGTCTTCTACCGACTCCTTTCCGGCCTTGCTCCCCCAGCTCTCTCTGTGCTCTGTCGTCCAAATATTCCGACAGGTCGCACAAGATCTGCCTGCAACCCTCGTCTGGTGAAACTGTCAAAATCAAGTCTCTCTGTTGACCTTCACTCTTTCATTCCTCTTTTCTCCTGCCTCTGGAACAAACTCCCTCACTCTCTTCAATCCCACTCCTCCCTTCAGGTCTTTAAAACAGCGGTCTCCCACCATCTCATATCTGCGCTGTTCTCCACGTTCACCACGATCTCTTATCTTCCCCCATCCAAAACCTTGATCTTTTCTACCCCCGCTAATTCACCCCAGATACACTTTTTTGAAATTACAATTTCTTTCCTGGAAGACTTGCAGTGTCCATGTGTTTTACACTTCTCCCACCCCCCCCCCCGCCCCCTTCCCACCCCTCCTTCCCCCAAGCCCCCACTCTTCCACAGATCTCTCGATGTCCCTGCTCTCAAATGTTGTGCTTGTGTCCCTCCCCCTCTCTCCCCATCTTGTCTACCGCTCCCCTTATTATATGTTTTATGTGTCCATTTGTTTTTTTTGGGGTTTTTGTGATTAATGTTGGCTCTTTCACGAGCCTCGATCATCTATACAACCCCAAAAAATATTCTAAACATATGTATATGTTTTAAAAGAACACCATGTCCGACTTACCTAATTCATAATACGGGCTGTTTCTACTTGCAAATCGTGCCAAGAGCCCCTACCAAAAGCCGCCCTTCGTGACTCCAACGTACGTCACGTTTCAAACGTTCTTACGATCAAATATTGGCACAACCATGGAAGACACAAAAAGCTCAATGTGCAGAGATTGTACATCAGGTTGCGTGCGCCATTTGTCGTCTTCTAACTTTGAAATCCGTAATTTAGAACAACGATATATATATATATATATATATATATATATATATATATATATATATATATATATATATATATATATATATATATATATATATATATGCAGGGTACCCACAATATCTTGTCGTTTTCCAGCCTTTCCTTGTCGATAGGATTTATCTAGTGCAGTTCCGTTTTTGTTGTAGATACGCTTAATACATTATATTACATAATTACCTTACAAGTTCCTTTAATAATGTTTCATAGCTCATGCATCCCCGATAGATGTGCTTGCGCACCGCCATTGTCACGACAGGGGATGATGCTGTGCCAGGTTTTGTGCGACATTTTCCCAGAGCATTGGAGGAGTTACATGATGGAGTGCATCCCTGACAGCGTACTCGCCAATATGCGTTTGTGAATGGTATACTGTATATCACACATTTTCAATGGATCTGAAAAAAATAAAATCGGTTATTACCTCCGGCACCAAAGGTGGATGGAGGTTATGTTTTCACCCCTGTCTGTCTGTCTGTCTGTCTGTTTGTTTGTTTTGTGAACAAGATATCTCAAAAAGTTGTGGACGGATTCGGACGAAATTTGACAGAGATGTAGCGTATGTCACAAGGATGAAATGATTAGATTTTAGTGAAGATGCAGATTCGGATCCGGATACTATAACTTTTAAAGTGATTCTTCACCATTGAGGGATGGGACCAAAAACGATACATAGCAGGATATCTCAAAAAGTTATGGACGGATTTGGATGACACTTGGTGGACAGGTTGTGTGTGTGACAAGGAAGAATCGATTCGATTTTGGTGAAGATCTGAATACGGATTCGGATATGAGAATTATTTAATTTTTTAAAGTGATTCTTCACAATTATTGATAGTGCCAAAACGATGCATAGCAGGATATCTCAAAATGTTGTGGACGGATTTGGATGAAACTTGGTGGATCGTTTGGGTGTCTGACAAGGACAACTAGATTCGATTTTGGTGAAGATCTGAATATGGATTCGGATATGAGAAGTATTTAAATTTTTAAGTGATTCTTCACCATTGGGAGATGGGGCCAAAAACGATACATAGCAGGATATCTCAAAAAGTTATGGATGGATTTGGACGAAACTTTTTGGACAGGTTGTGTGTGTGACAAGGAAGAATCGATTCAATTTTGGTGAAGATCCGGATCCAGATCCAACTAGTAGAATTTTTAAGTGATTCTTCACCATTGGGAGATAGGGTTAACCAGGTGGAGGTATGCTCTCTACTGAGTGCCCTTCTAGTTATTTTACTGAGGTCACAAGACTTTCTGGACACCTTGTAGATGCTTATTTTTCCGGTCCTGCATGCTTTTATGCGCAAAGTATCAAAAACTTGTCGCCATATTATGGACGCATTTGACTCTTGATTGAATGAATGTGTGAAGGCGTCGCCAACACGGCTCAGGGAAATTCTCACATAGCTGGGAGTTCACCATGGACAGGTCGCTACCCGTCGACTCCTCCGTCACACTGTTATACGAAAAGGACCCTCGAACGCCCACCAACGAATGCCGGCAGACGGGACGCCCAGTCTAACGTCCATCCGAGGTGAGGTTACCTTACACACGTTCATGAATCACCCTGCCTGGAAAAACACCGGTATGAGTACCCAGGTTAGACACCTTAGAGGCTAGTGTACGAACCTCTAGGCCATCCTACCAGCCCAAAAACGACCCTGACTCAGAGCAGAAATGTCGAATTTTGAGACCTTCCAAAGGTACCCTGCGTGGGGTCTATTGAATGGCCACCCTGCCTGCGAAACACCAGGGGGACACTTTATCACATCCAAGCTGTACAGACAGTTCAGCAAGTCCACTACCACGAGACTATATCCGACCTCCCATGGTAACACCATGTTGTATATTATTCACAGTTTGTGCAATATTATTCGTAGACACTGAATCGACAACAATTCTACATGGACCGCATTTATATCTTCCAAAGATGGACTGGAGGTGAAAGGTATTAATAGTGCTGTGGGGAGCCTGTTTGAACAAATGTTTCCGATTTTTAGAATAGAGGTGGAATAGGGGTAGAATATATGTTTCAGAATAGGATGAAAGAGAGACAGAAAAAGAGAGCGAGAGAGACAGACAGACACCAAGAGAGAGAAAGAGAGAAAGAGAGAAAGAGAGAGAGATAGAGAGACAGAGACAGAGAGAGAGAGAGAGAGAGAGAGAGACAGAGACAGAGACAGAGACAGACAGAGAGACAGAGACACCGAGAGAGACAGAGAGAGACAGAGACGGAGACAGAGAGAGAGACAGACAGAGAGAGAGACACCGAGAGAGACAGAGAGACAGAGAGAGAGACAGAGAGAGAGAGACAGAGACATGCAGAGAGAGAGACAGAGAGACAGACAGACAGACAGAGAGAGAGAGAGAGCCAGAGACACATAGAGAGAGAGGTTTTTTTTGCCTTTTATAGGTGCAGAGTAGCAGTGGTACCTGGTGTTCCCTAGTCTATTTTTTGGGGGGGCCTAATACACATCCATCACCCACAAAGGAATGGGGTCGGGTTCATTTAAGATTACCTTTCACATCGTTACACAGTTTTAGGCACTATACAGTGCGTATCAAAAAAAAGGTTATCCGAATTCAAGGGGTTAATATGCAATGGTTATTTATTTTGACAATTTACATGTGGTTTACTAATTAAGAGGAGATCCTCAGCTTTCCATTGATACCTTCCTTGCATCATTGCTGTCACACATGACCGAGTACATGTTCATTGAAAATGACAAGTTCAAATCGCATTTTTACAAGTTTGGCTTATCGATGCAAGTCAGGATAATTGGTGCAAAATGAGTGTCAGATGTGAACTTTTCTCAGGAATGATTGGCCTTTATGCACCCACACCTTCAACTTGTCCACCTCCCCTTTCAACACAAAGCTCACAGCAGCGGAGCATGCCCTGAACTGCTCGTCTCACCATAGCCGGGTCATTGCGCAAAGCATCCACTTCATGTCGAATACGGCCCTGCAATTCGTCAAGATCACGGGGAGGAGTTATGAAAACCTTGTTCTTTAAATGTCCCCAAAGGAAATAATCACATGCTGTGAGGTCAGGTGATCTTGGTGGCCATTCCACTGCATGGTTGAGGGCGATGACTCGGTCTCCAAAGAGTTCCCTCAGTCAATCTCGGACAGCGATAAGACGATGTGCTGGGGCGCCGTCTTGGGCCCACCAGAGATATCTGAAGACACCACGAACCTGTCGCTCAAAGTTCTCCTCCAGCTACGGTAAAACTTCGTCATTGATCATCTGCAGATACCTGTTGCCATTGACATTCCTTTGAAAGAAAAATGGTCCGATCACCAGACCACTTCCACAAAGTCCCAACCAAACAGTCCACTTTTGTCGATTCATGTTGGTGTCAAAATTAAATTCCGGGGGTTGTCCTGTCAGTGCATATTCAAGAACATTATGGGTATTGACCTTGCCGTCCATGGCGAAAGCAGCTTCGTTGCCGATAATGAGATACCGCAGGAAATTGACATCTGCTTCGCAACGTGCTATCAACCATCCGGCAAGCACCAGCCTCCAGGCAAAATCCCCTGGCGTAAGTTGATGCTGGATGTGAATCCGATATGGATGTTGGTGGAGGTCCAGTCTTGTGATTCGGTTGAATGTTGCCGAAGGCAATCCCGTCCCATTTCGTCTTGCGCTGGTATCCCAAGGATGCTCTAAAACCTGCTGCCTTACTGCTGCAATGTTCATTTCCGATCGCCCAGTGCACCTCCTACCAGAATTGCCCTTGTTGCGGTTGAGGCTAGTGCCATGCTCTTGGTATTTTCTAACATTCGCCCAGATGGTTTTGGCTGCTGGAGGCTCCCGTTCTGGGAAACGCTCCCTGAACGCATCACGAGTTCGCTGCAAACTTCCAGTTTGGTGAAAGGTTGTAACCCCGAAGGTCCTCTGTTCAGTCGTAAGTTGAACAATCTTTTCAATGACTCAGACTAAGTCTCTAAACCCATACACTATAGGCCCATCTTAAATATCCATCTTGAACAAAAGATGACGCAACCGACGATTACCAGAACAGCTTAACAATTTTACATGATCAACTTGGCAGTCGACAAGTAATGCGTCCATTTAAAACTGTCTTGCACCGATTAGCCAAACTTGTAAAAAATGCGATTTGAACTTGTCATTTTCAATGAACATGTACTCGGTCATGTGTGACAGCAATGATGCATGAAAGGCATCAATGGAAGGCTGAGGATCTCCTCATAATTGGTAAACCACATGTAAATTGTCAAACTAAATAACCTTTGCATATTAACCTCTTGAATTCGGATTACCGTTTTTTTGATACGCACTGTAGAGCGATTTTTTAAAATTCAACTTTTTTTTTCTTCAAAAATTTGCATTTTTTTTTTTTTGCCTGAAACAATCTTCATTTATGAACACTCAATGATAATGATGAACCTCTGAAAGTTTGACTGAGTTCCATTCAGCCATCTCTGAGAAGAATGGCGACACAAACAGACACAGACAGACACACAGACAAACGGTTCTCTTGTCGTATAGATATTGATCTTGTAGGAACCAGGTAGGTAATGAGGGATGGTGAATAACGAATTAGGACAACCAGGTCAAAGTTACAAACTTAATTGAGAGTAAACCTTACTCCACAACTTGGAAAACCCTCATGGGTCAGACGATTGCACATATGCTGACTTGCCAGCTGTACAACACTCCTGCCGTATATAGCAATACCGAGGAGGACCATTCTTCTTTCAGAGGATCTGGATGTCATCACCTGGCTTATTGATTAATAGCTTCCACATCGCCTTATAAAGCATGAACAAGACGACCGCTAATTGCTGTTTCTGGTCATTTTTTTTTCTTTCTGTGTAAGACGAGGAAAACCTCTTCGATATGGTTATTACAAAAGTATGCATGAGTAAGGTTTTTTTTTTAAAGTGCGCCGGGAGGGCGGCCCACACCACGTGGGCAACCAATGAGAGCGCGGCCCCACCCACTGCGATAAAGCCACGGCGAAGGTTGAAGGCGCAGCAGTTGCTTTCGAATCGCAGTGCTGAGCGGAGTCTTCAAGATCTATCACCGGCTACGAGACTTCAAGACGTGCAGAACCGCGCACAGGTGGGCCGAGCCTTGACCTTGAAGGTGAGCACTCGGAGTGGGCACGGTGAATGTCAAAAGTATATATTTTTTATTCGGCATGGTCTTTAATCGCGGTTTAGTTTGAGACGCGGCAGGTTCTGATGAAAAGCCGTTGGGCTTTGCATTTTGATTGCACGCTGCGTAGTAATAAGTTGGAGAGGTTGTATTGAGGTCGGCGGTAGGTCGGCTTGGGCTGTTGCAGGGTTGGGTTATTATTTATTTATTTATTTTTATTATGTGCAGGGAACCCAAATGGCTCCAACTCGTGATGACTCACGCGCGTGACTGTAATTTGAGCTGAACAGGGACGCGCAGGCAGAGGAGGGGGCAACGGGACACACACCCTTTGTGACGAACACAGGGTTAACTTGAATCTGTCAAAACCGTGGCACACATCACGACACCTGCGCTCATACGCCTCTGATGTAATTTTGCATCATTCCCGTACACGTGCTGTCGTGGAGATATTTCCTCAGGGTCGGACCAGCCCAGTTGTCAAGTTACCTGCAAGGTTCATGTTCTGTAATCGGTGTTGTGTCGTGTGGCATTGGGCTCACTTTGCTGTCTCTCTGTCTCCGCTTCCCTCAGAATACCATGATGAAACACCTGGACGTGTTGCCCTGGGCTTGCTTGCTGCTGACCGCGGCGTGCCGCTTGGCTTCCACGTCGCCGACGCGCCAGCACATCGAGGAGATCATGAGGTGAGGGTGATGGAAAAGCACGGCGCCACGAAGCTGCTTCACGCATATTCCATTTCATGAGATGGGACTATATTTATATCTATCGCAATGGGCGCTTTCATTGCCGGCCATCTCATGTAACTCTTTCGTCACTACAGGACTGCTGTGCTCGGTGGCCCGGGCTTGAGGCAGGACTTGCAGGCGGATGCTCATCGGAACGGACGTGGCATGGATTCCTCTGTTGAGCAAGATATCTCACTATTGCTGAGGTGTGGACTCGTGTAAAACTTTCATTCTGTTAATTTATTTATTTTTTCATTGCCAAAACCCCTTGAGCAGCTTATACATGCAGGACAAAGACATTACTTGGCTGGTGCATCTTTACATTAATTACCAGCACATCGGTAGACAATTGACAAATGCTTGAAGTATTTGGGATATGAACCTGCATCAGGAACATAAGATGAGCTGATGGGAATAGTCACAGGCCAAACTAACAAGCTTTGTTCTGTTGTCACAGAGTTTATCTTCCAAACTTTAATGTTAAGATAGTCATTTATGGTGCTAAAGGTGAAACCTGGACATTGAGGACTTTGGTAGAAATGTTTTCAAATTAGTTCTAACCTCTTCCTGTTCCAACTAATGGTGCAGATTGAAGGAGTGAACTGTGTACTATACAATGCCTCTCCTTGCTCATCTTATGTTCCCCTGCTTTACCATTTTCCAACAGGAGCCTCCTGGTACACCCGCGTGAGAAGCGTTTCCCAAAGCCACACCGCACACGTATTACCCGGGACGGGTGCTCACTGGGGACGTGCCAAGTACAGAACCTCAGTCACCGCTTGTTTCGCCTGATGGGCAAGACCGGAAAAGTTGACCCAGCGGGAAAAGTCACATGGAGCCCCAACAGCTATGGGAGAAAACGCCGCTCACTGGAACTGAAGCAGCGACGAGCGACCGAGCGGGGCTCCAGGACTGGGAGTTGGTTGGTTAGTGGCAGGGACGGGCAAATCACAAGGATGAGCTCATGAGACCTCGCTCAGTAAGCCTATTTAAAAATAAGAAGGATGCGCGCCAAGAATGCATCTCATTTCCGAGGCGAAGTACAAGCATCAGACCACGTATATGTAGTTTTCTCGGGACTGCGCAAGAGAGGACACGAGGGCGCGGCATGGGAGGAAGACGTTAAAAGCCTGAGCTGTTCACCGCGACATAAAACCAAGGAGAAGGAGGATTAGAAGGAAAGCATTGAGAAAATGGGAGAACGTGATTTTCAAGTGGTCTTGCCTAACCCACCCATCGAGGTCTCGGCCATAGCCAAAGCCCTCTCATTCCATTTCTCCAACGTCCATCAGTGCAGAGAATTTCCAAGCATGCAGGCACAGCGAGCATCGGGCCCCGCCTCGGGGACCAAACTACTTGAAATAAGCTTTGTTGCTCGTTTTCATCACCGTGCAATCTAAATGGTGTCGATGGAACTTTGTTGTTCTTGTTGTTGTCACTATTGTTTTCTTGTATAGCTCTTTCGAATAGTTTTTTTTTCTTTTCTAAATAAATTATGAAACAGGGCACTTGACTTCATCATTCGAAAGTTAATTTATATTCCATGGTATATTTAATTTTCTACTATTTTATTTGTTTATAGGTTTCAAAAGTTTCCTTTATTTTCGATGTATAAAGCAAGCTTCATGGAAATAATACTACTGTACGTTTTTAATAAACAACTAAAATGTTCACAAAGTTTGCCTGTTTGTTGTTCCTGGTGTTTGTACTTTTGACAGATCGGATTAAGAATATTCCAGCCGATAAGTCAATTGGTCTGTGACTTAACATCGGAGATCAAATTCAGTGGAATTTTATCCAAGGAGTTACCGAGATGGTTGCCATGGCAAAATAAATCAGCCAATCACAGCCGTGATCTAATCGGTTTGAGAAAATGTCATGAAGAATGGATATCTGCAATGAATGAATGAATGAATGATCGTTTTAAGGCCATTTTCCCCGCTAGAGCAGGGGTTAGCCTTGTGGGCCCCATGACAATCATGGTTCCCTGTTTGAGGCAATGTTTTTATGGCCGGATGCCCTTCCTGACGCCAACCCTCAGTCGCCTCTTACGACACGCAGGGATACGGTGTACCTATTCTAATTTGGGGTACACACCGGGACGGGTGCGGGGACAGGTACCGGGACACACCGGGACGTACACATTTCATATCTGCAATATGAAAGCTAAATGTTCAGCGTTTTTTGAAATGTCATGTACGCAAAAGTACATGGACGGATGATCGGTCGGACGGAGCTCATTTTAATGTCCCCTGTGTCTGACTTTGTAGTGGGGGTGGGGGGTAATTAAGAAAGGATTATTTTGAAAAACAAGTTTTCATTAATGGTGATTTTTCACACTTAAGTGAGGTTACAATCCTCCTGAGATTCTGACATTGGCTGAGTCATACCAAAGACTACAAATGGTATGTGCCACCTCCTAACTTCATGTTCAGCATTTAGAGGATGGAACATGAAAGGTGGGGCAAGATTTCTCCTGAATTGAAAGACAACATTGTGATGTCACAAGATGGTATGCTCTGTGAGCTCTGTTCGGTAACTTTACCCATTTGTCTGATGTTAAAAAGGTCATGTCCAATGGTTTTGAATATCTCTATCTGCATGTGTCTGCATGATATAGTGTTTAAATCCTTGATGTGTCCACTTCTCTGATTTCAGCCAAATTTGAACACAAAGTATATACTGCCTGATTAAGCATCACAACCTTACCTTAAATGGTGTTGTCAATTTCAAATTATTTATACCAGGGTTACATTTTGGGATCAATTATGGGTGGGAATTCTATTCTTCAGATGAATCCATTTTGATGAAATGTTATCAAACAACTTTTATTCAGTTGAAAGAAATGACAAATGGTCATTTAACTTACATGAGGGCACACAAAATGTTCTTTGAAAGAGATAATCACAGTCACCTAAAGCTGCCAAGGTTTATTTTATTTCCTTTTTTAAAATCTGACAAAGGTCGTATCCATATGCTGGCAGGATAGCCTAGGCCCTAAAGGTATGTGCTATCGCCTGTGACTTGTTTTAGCCTTCAAGGTGGATCCAGCTATAACCTGCCATCCTGGTGTTTCACATACAAGGCGATTCCTCCATATGTGTACTGTCCCATGGATGGACGTTAAGCCTGAGGACTCATCTGCCACGACTAGGGCATTGATGGACATTAAAAATCCCACAGTGACTTTCGTGAAGAGGAGGCAAGTTATCTCCGGAATGCTGAAAAAGTTCATATGATACTGCTAGTATTCTCTAATCTAACAGAGTGGCGATCTGCCCAAGATTGAGTTATAGCCTTGAAACGTTTCCCAACTAACTGCCAAATGCCCCCAAACAGCTGGTTTCACCTGAGGGGACAATATAAATGCTCTTTGTCTGTCTATCTGTACCACCTGTGACTTTACAGACTTTCCGGCCTTATCCTTTAACATATTCAACTTGGTATATGGCATTATTATGATAACTTATAGAACAAGCTCAAGTTTCAGGGTGTTTCGTCAATTTTTCACAGAGTCATGCCCTTTTTGGATTTAGAAAATATCACACCTGTAGGGGACATGCATTTCAAAACAATTCTGACTCTTGTTGTTCATCATCTACACCTATGTATTGAATAATATTACAGTAATAACTAGAAGCATTTGGTAGAGAGCATACCTCCGCCAGGCTGAACAGTTTACTTTTGTATCCCGCTGATAGGTCGGACCTGGATTCGGACCTGAACCAAAAGCTAATCAGCTTGTTCTTGTCACTTACCCAACTCATCCACCAAGTTTTATCACACATCATCCACAACTTTTTGAAATATGCTGTATATCGTTTTGGCCCTATCACTCAATGGTGAAGAATCACTTAAAAAATTAAATAATTCTCGTATCCAGATTTGGATCTTCACCAAAATCGAATCGATTCATCCTTGTCGAACATCCAACCTGTCCACCAACTTTTGTCCGAATCCCTCCATAACTTTGACATATTGTGCTATATATTGGTTTTAGCCTTATTACTCAATGGTGAAGAATCACTTTAAAATTCTCGGGTTCAGATCCAGATCCGGATCCTCCCCCAAATTTAATTATTTCATCTGTCTCACATACCCAACCTCTCCACCAAATTTCGTCTAAATCGTCCACAACTTTTGGAGATATCCTGTTCACAAACAGACAAACAACCAGATAGGGCTGAAAACATAACCTCCATACACCTTTGGAGGCAGAGGTAACTGGAAGGGCACTCAGTAGAGAGCACATACCTCCACCTGGTTGGCCATATCACTCAATGGTGAAGAATCACTTAAAAGATTATACTAGCTGGATCCGGATCCAGATCTTCACTAAAATTGAATCAACTCTTCCTTGTCACACACACAACCTGTCCAATAAGTTTCGTCCGAATCCATCCATAACTTTTTGAGATATCCTGCTGTATGTTGGTTTTAGCCCTTTCACTCAATGGTGAAGAAGCACTTAAAAAATTATATAATTCTCAAATCGGAATCCATAATCAGATCTTCACCAAAATCGAATCTATTTGTCCTTGTCAGACACCCAACTGGTCCACCAAGTTTCGTCCAAATCCGTCGACAACATTTTGAGATATCCTGCAGTGTATAGTTTTTGGCCCTACCTCCCAATGGTGAAGAATCACTTTAAAAATTCTAGTAGCCGGATCCGAATCCGGATCTTCACCAAAATCTAATCATTTCGTCCTCGTCACATACGCTACATCTCTGCTAAATTTCGTCCGAATCAGTCATCAACTTTTTGAGATATCCTGTTCACAGACAAACAAGCAGACAGACAGACAGGAGTAAAAACATAACCTCCATCCACGTTTAGTAGCGGAGGTAACTAGAATGCATCTGAAAATACAAAGCCCGTCTGTGTCCGCTTTCAATTCGGACTTCTTCTTCTTCGTCTTCTGCGTGCTAAACATGACAAAAATAGCTTTAAAAAAGGAAAAAAATTGACTATTTTTACCTCAAAAGAAATAGGCTTCAGTGACCCAATATGCAAACCCTGCTCAACTTTCAAGTCAATCAGATGTAAAGTGACGATTGTATGTGAAGTTGACTTTTGACCTTTTACCTAACTCATTAATTTGACTTCTTCATGTTCTCAAAATAAAGCTTTGATAAAAAATTTGATGACAAATGCTCAAATATAAAAAGTTGTGGCCAGGACAGGCAGACAAATACATAAAGAAGTGATTGCAAAACCCCATCTTCAAATGCACGGGTTAATAATAAAACGGCATTTCTTGGACGGTTCTGAGCATGTAATTCCAAGTACAACTGTGGACATCCCTCGCAATTACAGCTTTTCTCTCTGATATTTACCAATTCATGGAAATTTTTACACAAAATGAGCCGCATGGAAATTTCCTTTTTGGTTTATGAACCATCATGATGGTTCAATCTGAACTCATTTGGGATTGTCCCATTTCATTGTTCAACACTCGGGGTCGTTTGTGCAGGAGCTTATCACAATTCCTTATCGCCCCCTATTGTTGAGAACGATAAATTACAATAAGACCGTCGCATTGGTCTTTGGGTTGTTTGTGAGATTGGAACCTACAAGCGAATCCTTCTACGAAATGCACGTGCACATCACCTCACTTTTTGTGGACTATGAATTTTCATGTGCCCCGGGATTCTAAACGGGGTCTGGATGGAGGAGGCAAAATGCAAATGGCGTCTCCTGTCATCGAGCCAGCAATATGGGAGCAACAATTCACATTCATTGCCACATCTGATGCAATTTAAATGCTCTGATGGTGGAGAGGTGCTTCATTTGAAACTGTTCGATATATGTAGCTTTTTATGCCTAGGGCGGGTATTGGTGTCAACGCCAGTGTCCAATTGCATATGAATAGTAGAATTAGTCATCTGTTGATAGAGCGCATGCTTGGTGGGCCAAATTATCTCCTGCGTCCAAGTGTCTTTGAATACGCTGTCTGGCAAAAGTGTGTAAAAATTTGTTTCAAATTGGACGGATTCTCATGTTTGAATCAATAGGTCCACTTTGAAGCGAAAGTGGAACTTCTGATCATCCCTCTTTGTGAACTGTCAATATATACCTTCGCATAAACAATTGTTGCTTTTAATATATATCTGGGTATGAACAATTGTTCCTTTAATATATATCTGAGCAAAAACAATTGTTGCTTTTAATATATATCTGGGTATGAACCATTGTTCCTTTTAATATATATCTGGGTATGAACCATTGTTCCTTTTAATATATATCTGGGTATGAACAATTGTTCCTTTTAATATATTTCTGGGTATAAACAATTGTTCCTTTTAATATATTTCTGGGTATGAACAATTGTTCCTTTTAATATATATCTGGGTATGAACCATTGTTCCTTTTAATATATTTCTGGGTATGAACAATTGTTCCTTTTAATATATATCTGGGTATGAACCATTGTTCCTTTTAATATATTTCTGGGTATGAACAATTGTTCCTTTTAATATATATCTGGGTATGAACCATTGTTCCTTTTAATATATTTCTGGGTATGAACAATTGTTCCTTTTAATATATATCTGGGTATGAACCATTGTTCCTTTTAATATATTTCTGGGTATGAACAATTGTTCCTTTTAATATATATCTGGGTATGAACCATTGTTCCTTTTAATATATATCTGGGTATGAACCATTGTTCCTTTTAATATATTTCTGGGTATGAACAATTGTTCCTTTTAATATATTTCTGGGTATGAACAATTGTTCCTTTTAATATATATCTGGGTATGAACCATTGTTCCTTTAATATATATCTGGGCATAAACAATTGTTCCTTTAATATATATCTGGGCATAAACAATTGTTCCTTTAAGATATATCTAGGTGTGAACAATTGTTCCTTTAAGATATATCTGGGTATGAACAATTGTTCGTTTTAATATATATCTCTGGGTGTGAACAATTGTTCCTTTAAGATATATCTGGGTGTGAGCAATTGTTCCTTTAATATATATCTGGGCATAAACAATTGTTCCTTTAATATATATCTGGGTATGAACAATTGTCCCTTTAACATATATATCCGGGTACAAACAATTGTCCCTTTAATACATATATATATATATATATATATATATATATATATATATATATATATATATATATATATACATACATATTTCAGAATCTATAATATTTAGTTCTCCAACCTAATGAGCGCACGCCATGACGTCACCGCCACCGAAGTACGCCTTGCCTGCATCTAGCAGTGCGTCATATTTGAGATCTTAGTTCAGATACTGTCACAAGTGTATAAAAAAACTCAGTTACCGAACTGGTTTCGCCCTTGTGGGGGCTTAATCAGGGCAACGCAGAGAGTCCTCCATACACTTGTGAATGTGAAAACATTTCGGTTATAAATCAGTCATTATGCGATTCCATGCCATCAGTGGTGAACCGCCATTGAGGTATCCCATCAGCTACTGCTGCACCTTAATGGGAGCGATAAAGTTGAAGCTCACTTTCGCCGCAAGACTCACTGCGTTGACCTGATGAAACCCCAACAAGGGCGAAACCAGATCGGTAACTGTGTTTTTTTTTATACACTTGTGACAGTGTCTGAACTAAGATCTCAATTATGACGAACTGCTCGATGCCTCCTCCGGTGCTTGGCAGACAAGGCGTACGTACGTGGCGGTGACATCACGGCGCACGCTCATTAGGTTGGAGAACTAAAAATTATAGATTCTGATTGGTTACTCCCAAACGCATCCAGGCGACTCCATATAGTGAGTGGATACCAGAGGTAATGTACCGTGTGGCAGGCGGTGCTTATCGCTCCTACTAATGTGCAGCAGTAGCTGATGGGACACCTTAATGGCGGTTCACCACTGATGGTATTTAATCACATAATGTATACATATATATATAATTATATATGTGTATATGTAAATATAATATATGTATACATAATATATATGTCTATGTATGTATATATATATATATATATATATATATATATATATATCTATATATATATATATATATATATATATATATATATATATATATATATATATATATATAATATATATATATTGTAACGGATTTGAGAAGTGTAACGGATTTGAGAAGTGTAACAATTTTGAGAAAGTGTAACGAATGTGAAAAGTATGGTTTTGTTGTGTGTAACACCCTCGTAAAGTAAAGAATGGTCGCAGCTCGTCCTCTTAGTTAATTCCATAAACCTACACACAGGACACGATATATCCTTTTAAATAGTTAGTCCCTTATTCTCTGTGTAGGCTAAGGATGTGTTTCCCACTAGTTTGACTCTTCATTGCACCGAATTAAATAAGAATAGGCCCTCCAACACCCCATGGCAGCTTCCAAGTGCCAGGTTTGCACTTTGCTGCATCTTCATCTGCCGTCCACTTTGCAGCAGTTAACTCCATTACGCACGAGGTAACGCCGAAGAAGAAAGGCGGGTCTCCACCTCGTCATAGAGGGGAGGAGTAAGTCGGCCCCGCTCATCCAACCCAGAACGAGGGGTTTGGCTAGAGAGGGCGGAGAGAGAACGTTTGGGGAAGGTTCGAAAAGGGTGAAGGGCGGGGCCTATATAACCCGCTGCAGGATGCTCCCAAAAGGAGATGCGCTGAGAGGAGGGATGAGTTCTGGGTCCAGGAGACGCGCTGGAGACGAGCAGGTGTGACCGAGCCGCCGTGAGACGTGCCGCGCTGCAGGAGAAATGGACCGGGGCAACGCAAGGAGCGCATGAAGCAGTATGGAGAAAGGAACTTCGCCCGCGCAGTTTGGGACCAAAGCTCGGCTTCTTGACGGCGGTGCCTTCTGGCCCGACTGTGCCCAGCACCCGCTGAACCTTCCTTGCCTCTAAAAGCCACCCATCTCCAAGCCATTCCTTCCTGCCTGCATTTCCCTGTGTAAGTGTGATCGTCCGTCTGTCTTTAATGTTGTCCTGGGGTTTATTAATTAAGCTTGAATAGGTAAGCTAATGATTTCACTGTGTGTCTGCTCCTTCCATTTTCTGTATATAACCGACTGCTCTCGTTGCTTTGGCTTGTGAAAATACTTAATAAATCCTGTTATTCCTCCGTACTTCTTCTTCTTCTTCATTCTTGTTCGGTCGCTTTAGAGGTTTCCATATTGAGTGGCTGCGGCACGATACGGCCAAAGTTTGGGGTGAATCGGGTTTTAGTCAGGGAAGCACTGTTCGGTCGCGGAGCCTCCGCTCGGCAAACATACCATCTTTAACCGCGTACCGTAACAATTGGTAGTCAGGAGTTGGGATTCGAACCTGGGACTAAATTTATTTAGCCCAAATTTTGGTCACCAATTGTGTTATTACAGTAACAATTGGTGTCAGGGAGTGAGATACGAGGCCCGAAGCGCGCTTAACGCGCTCAAAATTACAAGCAGCTGGAAATTTGTTTTGTGTTGTAAAGCAAAACCCGAATTTTGAAATCGCGCCATGGCTGGTCAAGGCGACGGGATGTCGGTGGGAGAGATAAACGGGGTAGAATCGACCCAGGACCCCAGGGAAGAAGTGGGGAAAATGGTGGAGGAGAGTAAAGAAGGTGCGGTCGTGGGGGTATCAGGTGCACAAAATGGCGCTCTCGCGCACGAGGTTTCAGGCGCGCAAAATGGTGCTCTCGCGCACGTGGTTACAGCGGCACCAAATAGAGCCGCGCCCTTTGTACCAACGGTGGAAGACATGCAATTAATTATGGCTGAAATGAAGGCCCTTTTGGACAGGAACAGTGAGCGATTGGGAAACCAAATTGAAGCAATAACCAACAGAATGGGTGACCGCATGCAAAAATGTGGGGAGACCATGGATCGCATGGTGGGCGAAAGGGTCCCAGGGGTGCACGAGGAGGTAACGCAGGTCGAGAAGCGCCGGTTGAACGAAGTTGAGAAAAGCACGGGTACAATGACAGGGGTAGAAATCGCGACCCGGGGTTTGGAAAAGCCGGCGACCGCTGAGGTAGAGGAGGGTGTTTTATTAAAGCCAGCGGTCGTCGAGGTGAATAAAGAAAAAGCAGTGCTGGGAATTAAAATTGAAGAGATGACGGAGGTAGCCCGGGAATTGCAGGGAGAAATGGAATATGTACAAAGTCCCTGCTCAAATCATGATGATGTACGCACTAACCAAATAAAGAGTTTGCAGGGGCGCGTGGAGAAGGGAATCCCCCAGGTGAGTCGTGCTGTATATTGTGCGGGTAGATTTTGTAAAAGGATGTTTAGTGACAAAAGAATTGTCGCGCGATTGGGATCGAGGAGGCATCCGGGCGTTGGCGAAGGGTCCCGTGTGAGTAAAAATGGCACGCATGTGAGGAAAAAGTGTGCGTCGGCGAGTGGGTGTGTTATAAAGTGTGGGAGTGAAACCGAGTGCGAGCGAGAATGCACGTCGTGGTGTACGGAGTGTGACACAGGGAGTGAGAGCAATAAAAATTGTGCATCAAGGGGTGAGCGTGTTACGAAGCGCGAGTGTGAAACCGAGTGCGAGCGAGAATGCACGTCGGGGTGTACGGAGTGTGACACTGAGAGTGAGTTGGTGATGGCGCAGGTGCGAGAGGGCACATCGGAGCGCGAGTGTGAAACCGAGTGCGAGCGAGAATGCACGTCGGGGTGTATGGAGTGTGACACGGAGAGTGAGTTGGTGATGGCGCAGGTGCGAGAGGGCACATCGGAGCGCGAGTGTGAAACCGAGTGCGAGCGAGAATGCACGTCGGGGTGTACGGAGTGTGACACGGAGAGTGAGTTGGTGACGGCGCAGGTGCGAGAGGGCACATCGGAGCGCGAGTGTGAAACCGAGTGCGAGCGAGAATGCACGTCGGGGTGTACGGAGTGTGACACGGAGAGTAAGGTGGTGGTGGAACGTGTGCGAGGAAGCACACCTAAGTTGGTGGTAGCGCGAGTGTGGGAGAGCCCATGTGAGCGCGTTAGTGGGTGGATGCCAGAGTGCAAGCCCATGGTGAGTGTTACGGAGGACGTAACGGAGGAGAGGTGTGGACCGAGGTGTGCGCAAGAGTGTGCGCGAGAGGTGTGGTGTGTAACAGGGAGAGCGTTGGTGGAATGTATGGACGGCGTTGGAACGCCGGGTTTTGTGAGGGTAAAAGGGGTAGCGTATGCGTGTGAGCATGCAGGTGAAGCATCGACGGTAACCGGGTTAGCGGTTAGAGCGACGGATAGCCGATGCGAGCACTCGGGGCGCGGTGTGCTTTGTTGGATGCGAGGCCCGGCGCGGATCGAAGCTGCGTGGTTTCTCTTCGAAGCGTCGTTGCCGATTCGGGCTTGGCCCCGCCCCGCACGGTCGAGTCCGGGCCTTGTCGGGCCAGGCGACCGGTCCGGTTCAAGGGCGAGTGGGAGGCAGCGGGACGGTGCCCTCTCGTGGGGACGGGGTTCCGACCGAGGGAGATTGAGCCATCGGGCCCGGGACCGCAAGGTGCCGCGCCGAGATGGTGCGTGGAATCTCGGCCCAACCAAACCACCTCCCTTGAACCGAAAGCCGGACGGATTCAACCTGCAGGCGACCAAACCACCCGAATTCATTGCTCGGCTTTACGAAGCCGAGTTTAATGATGTCATGACGCACCGAGGCTAGGATAGAGCGAACTGTGATGATGATGATGATACTGATTGTGTTTTTGGATTCGAAATTTTGGGATAGAAAATTTTTGATTTGTGGAAATTGGACGAGCAAAATTAATAGTAAGAGATGCCCCATGTGATGGGATGGCCAATCCACCATCCCTCACAGACGGGGGGCAAAGGAGCACTAGATTATGGGGTTGATGGCAGTGAAAACTAGCCCGGGTGGGTTAGGATATTGTGTGTAGGGCCCTAGAAGATGACATTAGGTAACGTTAAGGTTTAGTTAGTGACTGATACCTGTAGTGGGGACGCAGGTAGATTAGAGTGGATAATAATGACGTGGTATGTGCTTAGTTTAAAGGGAAGACGGGGAGCACTAGGTTAGCAGGGCAACAGGTAGTTGAGATGATGCCGTGTGAGTGTTGGAGGTGTATTCAAGTGCAACAACAGGTATGAGGACTAGGTGTGATTGAACAGGTGTGATTGCACAGGTGTGCAACTGAACAGGTGGATGGAGCAGTGTATGAGTAAGAGTGATAGTGATAGTGATGTGTGTTGTGTTGACCAACTGGTCCAGGAAGAGGAGGAGGGTGCAGGTGGCACCAGGTGTGAGTGCACAGGTGTGCACCAACAGGTGAATGGAATAAATGGTTGTGTGGAAGACATGGAGTGTAGAATATATGGAGTATGGGAATGGATGGTCGTGGAGTGAGCATGGTGGAAACAATGGAGTGGAGTGGATGGTGCGAAGGTGTGAATGGGGGAAGAGTGGACCCCCATCACGAATACCCGGGGCGGGTAGTGTAAGTGTTAGGTAGAGGGTACAGGTAAATTGTGGTTGGATATTGGCATCTGTGGTGCGGGTGGAAGAATGGTATTTGGATGGGTGCATTAGTGTTGTGGAAATGGCTGGGCGTGTAGCCTGTTAGTGTGTGTAGTTGGTTTGGGCACTCCACCACTGTGAGGATGTCAGCCAGGTGAGGCCGCAGGTGGGCTCTGGGAGCCGGTAGAGTTGTTGTGGATGGGGCCCGAGGATCCGGAGGACGGGGCTGGGTAGCCCAGTGCCAGAGGGCACCGAGTGGGGTGACAGAGCCAGGAGGGGCCTTCCCCAGTTAGTTAGGTTAGGGTGAGGAGCTAGGTAAGCTCGGGTGGCAACTGCAGTGGTGGAGGTGTGCAGGTGGGTAGACCTGCTGGGAGAGCTACATGTCACAGCCCAGAAATTGTGCAAGGGCACCGGGAGATGAATCGGGGGAGTGAGACCCCAAATTGAGAAGCACCACAGTTTGGTCAATGGGAATTGGTTTTTAGAACCCATAGTGTAAGTGGCCAATGGATTGGCAGGGAGAGACCCCGGGTAGTGTAAAGTGTGTTAAAGTCATTTAGAGGATAGTTAGGATGAAGAATCTCCCCGCACCATCTGCATCCACTCACCTGAGATGACGTACCTCCACACCATGCCAGGTTGTTTAATTATTTTATTGTGCAAATGTTTGGATTGTGAGACGCATCATGACGTGGGTGTGACATTGTGCTTTGTTGTTCCATCTCTTCCTCCTTATGAGGATTGATGATGAATTTGGTGATGGCAAATTTTGGATAGAGGGATTGTGGTGACGAATTTGGTATGGGAAATATGGGGAAGACGGGACGGTAGCGACGGATTGGTAAATGTGTAGATTTTTGTACATATGGGGTAAGGGCAAGGGTAGTGTAGGTGACAGGGGGGTGACGTACGGTAGGGACGAGCTTTCTCACTTCGCCCTCCGTACGCATTTCGCCTTGCATTGCCTTATTGATGTGTACCCTTGTGACCCTACCCCTCGCTCATTTGTCTTCCCCCTTTTGTCTCCCACATGACCTGTGCACCATTGGGCGCCGAGGGGAGCATGCGTGAGTCCTCCATTGTGCGCCCGAAACTCTCAGAAAAAGCTGTCTGCATCGATGCACCACATTATGGACCACATGTCTGTGGCCGAGCACCACTGATGGACCCCATGGGTTGGGGCATGGCCCCTCTGCTGGAACCGGCCATGAAGGCCCGAAATCTTGCTGGCGGACCTTGATCACAGGGCACCGATGCCCCACAGGTGAACCACACTAGTCGGCCCTGTGGGCCATAAATAAAATAAATAGACATGGACACATTGGGTGCATTTTTTTATTGCAAATAGGCCGCCAGAAAAGGAAGATGACAACATCAGGAAAATAATAATAGCCAGCAGAGGGAGCCGAAGAGCAAGAGACCACCTGCAGGGTTAGGGGTTGTTGACTTATTTTTATTATTGAACATGCATTGAACACTGATGAACTGTGGTGACTGCACCGATTGGTGCTTGAGGGTGTGTTGGTGCGTTATAGGTGCTTTCATGGTGCATTGATGCAGAGCAGACTGTCTCCCCCCCAGAAAGAACAATTACAGGTCCTGGGTTAATTTTGTAAATAAAAGCAGAGTCATTGTAAATAATGCTCCCCACCATCAGTGTGTAGTTTGAAGACCATTCCGCAATTCGGTTATCCTGTGGGCGCAAATCTGTTAGACAGGGTGCAATGCAGCAGGGGGACATATTTATTTGTGTTTTAAGATTGTCACACTCAGGGTCAGGTTAATTGTAGAGGGAATTACACCTACGTGTCACACTAAGTTAAAGTTTTGTAGGCCCGAGCACGTGCCTGAAGAAAGGAGGGTGCAGTGTAACGGATTTGAGAAGTGTAACGGATTTGAGAAGTGTAACAATTTTGAGAAAGTGTAACGAATGTGAAAAGTATGGTTTTGTTGTGTGTAACACCCTCGTAAAGTAAAGAATGGTCGCAGCTCGTCCTCTTAGTTAATTCCATAAACCTACACACAGGACACGATATATCCTTTTAAATAGTTAGTCCCTTATTCTCTGTGTAGGCTAAGGATGTGTTTCCCACTAGTTTGACTCTTCATTGCACCGAATTAAATAAGAGTAGGCCCTCCGACGCCCCATGGCAGCTTCCAAGTGCCAGGTTTGCACTTTGCTGCATCTTCATCTGCCGTCCACTTTGCAGCAGTTAACTCCATTACGCACGAGGTAACGCCGAAGAAGAAAGGCGGGTCTCCACCTCGTCATAGAGGGGAGGAGTAAGTCGGCCCCGCTCATCCAACCCAGAACGAGGGGTTTGGCTAGAGAGGGCGGAGAGAGAACGTTTGGGGAAGGTTCGAAAAGGGTGAAGGGCGGGGCCTATATAACCCGCTGCAGGATGCTCCCAAAAGGAGATGCGCTGAGAGGAGGGATGAGTTCTGGGTCCAGGAGACGCGCTGGAGACGAGCAGGTGTGACCGAGCCGCCGTGAGACGTGCCGCGCTGCAGGAGAAACGGACCGGGGCAACGCAAGGAGCGCACGAGGCAGTACGGAGAAAGGAACTTCGCCCGCGCAGTTTGGGACCAAAGCTCGGCTTCTTGACGGCGGGGCCCGACCGTGCCCAGCACCCGCTGAACCTTCCTTGCCTCTAAAAGCCACCCATCTCCAAGCCATTCCTTCCTGCCTGCATTTCCCCGTGTAAGTGTGATCGTCCGTCTGTCTTTAATGTTGTCCTGGGGTTTATTAATTAAGCTTGAATAGGTAAGCTAATGATTTCACTGTGTGTCTGCTCCTTCCATTTTCTGTATATAACCGACTGCTCTCGTTGCTTTGGCTTGTGAAAATACTTAATAAACCCTGTTATTCCTCCGTACTTCTTCTTCTTCTTCATTCTCGTTCGGTCGCTTTAGAGGTTTCCATATTGAGTGGCTGCGGCGCGATACGGCCAAAGTTTGGGGTGAATCGGGTTTTAGTCAGGGAAGCACTGTTCGGTCGCGGAGCCTCCGCTCGGCAAACATACCATCTTTAACCGCGTACCGTAACAATATATATGTGTATATATATATATATATATATATATATATATATATACATATATATATATATATATATATATGTATTTATGTATATATGTATATATTGTTGCGGATCTCGGGTTCGTCGACGTACTGAGGGGGGGTTAAGCCCTGCTTCCCCTCGAACTCCGAGTCCACGGGGCCGCCACCCACACTATACTCGTGGTGGACGGATTGCTGGGCAATTCCAGCCGCCGAGCCCGGAGCTACGCGTGGAAGGGTTAACGGTCACGACCCGAGTACCTTCAACACATGCAGCCAGGAGAACGGGGACTGAACCTCGCACGAGTCACGCTGGTATTGAACACCCGAGCAGTTGTGCGTCGCGTAACTCGTGCCGTTAACACTATTGAACCCGATCGGGCGGTTTTAATGCAGGCAATGCTTGGCCAATGTTGAAAGGACGATGACGGCCAGGTTGGAAACAAACCACAGGATTTATTACAATGTACAGTATTCACAAGAAAAGGGACACAGCGAATAATCTTAACGGCCTTACCTACTTTCCCAGACAAGGGCCCTCAGATTCGTTCGGGGAAGGGAAGGAAGAGGGGAATGTGCCCAAAGCACGGCCGCTCGTGCAGTTTGCCTGGATGGGCTCGTCTGGCGGATACCCCCAAGGATCGCTCCAACCCCAGGACACTACAGCTGGGGATGTTCACGGCAGGGGTGTTGATCACGGTCATGCACGTAGCAGGAATCCGAGGAGCATATCTCAAGGTCAGCGAGGCAGAGCGCACATGGCAGAGAGCGTCTATATGCAGGTAGTCCAGGCAGAGAGAGCATCGGGGCAGAGAGAGCGTCGGGGCAGAGCGAGAGCCGGGGCAGAGAGAGAGCGAGCGGGGGTCCGGGCTGGGTTTTGGAGCCCCCCTCGAATGTTCCACGGGCCTCCATTGGCCGCCTGGGGTCATGTGTCGTGACAGCCCCTTATGGGTCACCCTCGGCCACTCCCTTCAGCTCCCATTGGCTGCAACTTATTGGCCACTCCCTCTAGCTCCCATTGGCTGTTCGCTGCTCACCGACCACGCCCTCCAGCTCCTCCCTCGGGCCTGCAAGGCCTGGCCTAGGCCCATGACACGGCACTTCAGGCTGCAATGAGTGTGCAATCTTCACAAATTGCACACATGGATCACTTTCCTTTTTCAAGAGCAGGGCCACTCAACACCTGGTCCAAATGCGTGGCGTCAGTGCCACTCAACAGGTGATCCATGTGTGCGTGGTGCCAGTGCCACCCAACAGGTGGTCCGAAGGTTAGCCCGAATGCCACCCAACAGGTGGTCCATATGCAGCAAGATAAATTGGCAGCAAGATGCTACACAGCAGAGGTGCGGTGCCACAAGTCTTGTGGTCCATAAGTACAAGATGAAGGTGAAGGGATGTTTGGCAGCAAGAGGCTGCAACAGGTGGGCCTCCAAATGGTCCTGTGGTGGGGAGGAAGACAAGGCACAACAAGCACAAGGACAAGCAAACAGTGGCATATGAAAAACAAGGTGACCAGGCACCACCATACCTGGTGCGGTGAGAGGAACACGGCAGAGTGAGTGGAGCATGCTCATCCCATAACCGTACGTACCCCCCACCATTGGCTACACTACCCTAGCCCCCCTTGTATTTACAATTCATCTCTACGTCCTGTCTCCCATATCCCCCTCTAACGCCAAATTAGTCCCCAAATCCCTCCCAGGTTCTCCCAGGAAGGAAGGGACGGAATAAAACAACGTTTCACTCACGTCGTGATGCATCTCACTTTCCAAACAGCTTACAGAGCCTTACGGTGTGAAGTTCGTCCTCCAAGGTGAATTGTTGTGGATGGTGCGAAGGGGTCTCACATCCTAACTACAGTAATAACATTACTCTTTAAACTCCCCGGGGTCGTACCCTGCCAGTTGGCCTCTTTAAATAATGTGGTTCTAAGAACGCGAATTCCCATTGCCCACACTGTGGTGCCCTCCTGAATTTGGGTCTCACCCAACAAATTTTCTCCCTGTGCCCTCGCACAATTTCAGGGCTGGGTCGTGTCACTCCACCAGCAGGTCTACCTACCTGCGCTCCTCCGTCACTGGAGCCGCCTCCCGAGCTTGCCTGCTCCTCACAACTAATCTACCTGGGGAAGGCCCTCCCTGGCGCTTACCCCCTCGATGCCCACCTTGGCATTGGGCAACCCGGGTCATTCCCTTGGATCCTCGGGCCCCACTCACTCGCTAACCTAACTGGCTCCCAGAGCCTACCTGCGGCCTTACCTGGCTGATAAGCTACCAGTGACGGAGTGCAACAATAACCATAACTACCAATTAAACCACACGCCCAGCCATTCCACCGTCTCCTGCACCTCACAAAACACTAC
This sequence comes from Myxine glutinosa, assembly GCF_964187855.1. Taxonomy (NCBI): domain Eukaryota; kingdom Metazoa; phylum Chordata; class Myxini; order Myxiniformes; family Myxinidae; genus Myxine; species Myxine glutinosa. The sequence continues at coordinate 334,066,468 of NC_136261.1, forward strand.
GTTCTACCATCAGCACCACAGGTGTCAATATCCATGCATTTTACCTGCACCCTCTACCTAGCTTTAAACTACCCACCCGGGCTTTCGTGAATGGGTTCCACTCCCCCCATTAAATCCTTCGCACCATGCATTCCACACCAATTATTCCACACCATGCATTCCACACAATTTATTCGCACACCTCAACACAATTCACACTTACACACAGCATCATCTATCTAACTAATTTCCCCTACAACTCGTGCTTCCCTCGTCGTCCCTTTAAACTATGCACACCCTTTGTTAACAACCACCTAAACTCTCTTCGTCCCCTCTACAGTTCAGGTGTCTCTACTTCAATATTGTCCCTATGGTCGCTCTAAATCCCTATCATTATCCTAGCCCTCCCTCGGCTGGCTTTGGTGCTCCATGGAGGCAACCATTGCTGGCCCCGCTATGGGCCTAACACTGCCATCCCCCTAAACTACTGCTCATGCCTCCCCCACCCCCCCCCCCCCGTGTGAGGAATGGTCACACTACCATTCCCCCACGTGGGGTACACTACTCCCCCCAGTCCTCTAAACTATGAGCCCCTCCATGTGGAGGTACCTCGTCGGGGCTCGGCCACGAAGGGCCGAGCGATCCATGTGGGTGGTTGGTCGCCTGTATGGGTTGTTTGTCTGGCATTGACGATCCGAGGGGGGAGGGATCGATGGGCCCAGGTGCCAGGCTCCATCCCTGCGTGGGGCCCTTCGGTCCCACGCACAATGACCCAACCGGCCACGGTCAGAGCACCTCACCCGGTAAGGTGCGTGGCTCCGGAAATCCAAACCTCCCCTCAAAACCCGCTGATTGCCCTTGCCGCGGTACGGCGCCAACAATACCGTGCAGGTGCCGGAGGCACGAATCGTGCATGCCGGTCCTTGCGAGACCGACGCAGCACCGATTCCCTCTGGTCCCCACGGCACACAACTCACCGGGGGCTCGCGTACGCTACTCGTCCCGCTAAGCACTACCCCGGTCGGTGTCAATGCCCGGGCTGCATCATCACAACCCGCTACCCACTCCATACTCGCACACACACCTTTCACACACTCCTTTATCACACACCCCGGTGCGTGGTGTACACTCTTTCTCCACACACTCTGGTGTGCACTCTCTCTCCACGCACTCTGGTGTACACTCTTTCACCACACACTCCGGTGTGCGCTCTCTCTCCACGCACTCCAGTACGCACTCTCTCTCCACACACTCCGTACTCGTACTTGCACACCTCTCAATGGGCCCTTCACGAACGCCCCGGTCTCGCCCGACCCCGAAGCTCGCCGAGCACCCATTCGCACCAAACACATTTCCGCCATTGCAACTCACATCGGGGCTCTCCTTACCCCGCTTCTCCGCCAGCACCTGCAAACCTTCCATTTGGTTAGCAAGCATGTCATCACGGTGCGAACACAAACTTTGTTCATACTCCATAACCTCCTCCTTTAATTCACTCCCAGTCTCTCCTGCCGTTTTTTCAATTTCAATTATTTCTTCCTTTTCCAGGGTTACCTCCTCCAGCTTCTGTTCCACCTCTATTTCCCGGTGCGCCGCTACTAATACTATTTCCTGCTGCGCCCCCAAAACTTCCTCTTCTAACTCGACCTTCGTCGGTTTCTGTACCTTCCGAGTCACTACTCCCATAGCCCCAGTCAGTTTGGCCGTACTCCGCTTCAACCCCCTCTCCATGCGCTCCTCGTACCGCTTCACCCCGTCGCGTACCAATGCTACCTCCCTGCTCATCCTACACCCAATTTCCTCCCCCATCTTTTCCATGTTTTCACCCATTTTATTCATTTCTTCACTCGTCTTGACCATGTATGCCCTCATTTGCGCCATAAATAGGCCCATATCCCCCAGCACCGGCTCAACCCGTCCGGCCGGCCCAGGGTGCGAATCGACGACATTGTCTTCACTTCCTCCTGCCGCACCCTCATCAACTTCCCCTTCTAACAATTCTTCCTGGTGGTCCTGGGTCATTAATTCGTCCATATTTTCTACTCCCATCGGCACCTGGTCGTCTTGGCCAGCCATGGCACAAACTCAAAAAAAAAAATTGTTTTTAAACTACATTTTGTACGCTCGTAAATTTTGAGTATGTGAAGCGCACTCCAGGTCCAAATATCCCACTCCCGGACACCAATTTTGTTGTGTCGGGTTCAAATCCCACTCCTGACACCAATTTTGTTGCGGATCTCGGGTTCGTCGACGTACTGAGGGGGGGTTAAGCCCTGCTCCCCCTCGAACTCCGAGTCCACGGGGCCGCCACCCACACTATACTCGTGGTGGACGGATTGCTGAGCAATTCCAGCCGCCAAGCCCGCAGCTACGTGTGGAAGGGTTAACGGTCACGACCCGAGTGCCTTCGACACACGCAGCCGTGAGAACGGGGACTGAACCTCGCACGAGTCATGCTGGTATTGAACGCCTGAGCGGTTGTGCGTCGCGTAACTCGTGCCGTTAACACTATTGAACCCGATCGGGCGGTTTTAATTCGGGCAATGCTGGGCCAATGTTGAAAGGACGATGATGGCCAGGTTGGAAACAAACCACAGGATTTATTACAATGTACAGTATTCACAAGAAAAGGGACACAGCGAATAATCTTAACGGCCTTACCTACTTTCCCAGACAAGGGCCCTCAGATTCATTCGGGGAAGGGAAGGAAGAGGGGAATGCGCCCAAAGCACGGCCGCTCGTGCAGTTTGCCTGGACGGGCTCATCTGACGGATGCCCCCAAGGATCGCTCCAACCCTAGGACACTACAGCCGGGGATGTTCACGGCAGGGGCGTTGATCACGGTTGTGCACGTAGCAGGAATCCGAGGAGCGTATCTCAAGACCAGCGAGGCGAAGCGTGCGTGGCAGAGAGTGTCTATATGCAGGGAGTCCAGGCAGAGAGAGAGTCGGGGCAGAGAGAGCGTCGAGGCAGAGAGAGAGTCGGGGCAGAGAGAGCGTTGAGGCAGAGAGAGAGAGAGCGAGCGGGGGTCCAGGCCAGGTTTTATATATCTGGAGCCCCCCTCGAATGTTCCACGGGCCTCCATTGGCCGCCTGGGGTCACGTGTCATGACAGCCCCTTATTGGTCACCCTCGGCCACTCCCTTCAGCTCCCATTGGCTGCAACTTATTGGCCACTCCCTCTAGCACCCATTGGCTGTTCTCTGCTCACCGGCCACGCCCTCCAGCTCCTCCCTCAGGCCTGCAAGGCCTGGCCTAGGCCCATGACACGGCACTTCAGGCTGCAATGAGGCCTACCATTATCCTGCCTGCCTCAATGCATACTAACACTGGGAAGGAGACTATACTTCACATTTAATAAGAAATAACTAACTATGCGAGGCTACATGTTGTGGTGTAACTAACTATGGGGGGGTGGGCGGGTTGCCTTTATTCCAAAACCGCAACAGTATGTATGTATGTATGTATATATGTATGTATATGTACATGTATATGTATATATTTTGGGCATAAACAATTGTTGCTTTAATATATATATCTGGGTATAAACAATTGCTCCTTTTAATATACATCTGGGTATAAACAATTGTTGCTTTTATATATATATATCTGGGCATAAGCAATTATTGTTCCTTCAATATACTTCTGGGTATAAACAATTGTTCCTTTTATATATATCTGGGCAGAATCAATTATTCCTTCAATATACATCTGGGTGTAAACAATTGTTCCTTTTATATATAACTGGGCATAAGCAATTGTTGCTTTTAATATACTAGGGCATGCCCGTACTATATATATATGTAAAATTATATCCCCCCCCTCTATTTACATGAAATGGTTTGGTCCATTCGCAAAGCCAAAGCGAACGGCTTGCGAGTACGGTGACAATCCCCCCCCTCTATTTACATGAAATGGTTTGGTCCAAAGCGAACGGCTTGCGAGTACGGTGACAATCCCCCCCCTCTATTTACATGAAATGGTTTGGTCCAAAGCGAACGGCTTGCGAGTACGGTGACAATCCCCCCCCCCTCTATTTACATGAAATGGTTTGGTCCAAAGCGAACGGCTTGCGGAGTTTGGTAAAGAAATCGCCATAGCGTGCACAAACGCGCAGGAAAGCGAAAGAATCGCAAATTAGTTTTAATTAGTTTTAAAACATAGTTTAACGCCAACATAGTTTGCCAACGTGAAATAAATGAATACGCTCTCAAATGTGCCGTCCGAGGCAGAGTCTGTTCGGCACGTTCGGCACACGTGATAGCTCGCTGCTCTCTGATTGGTGGAATCGTTTTTTGGACATAGCTCGGTAACTACTTCTCCGATTAATATGAAACCTTGAAAAGGCACATCCTCAGGTCCCCAGCAATATACCTGGCAAGTTTCAAGTATATCGGACCCGTGGTTGTCGAGAAACAGCGGTCACAGACACACAGACATACACACACACATACACACACACAGAGATTACTGGAATTATAGATAGATATCTGGGTATAAACAATTGTTCTTTAATATAAGTGGGTATAAACAATTGTTGCTTTTGTTATATATCCGGGTATAAACAATTGTTGCTTTTAATATATATCTGGGTATAAACAATTGTTGCTTTTGATATATATCTGGGTATAAACAATTGTTCTTTAATATATATCTGGGTATAAACAATTTTTGCTTTTAATGTATATCTGGGTATAAACAAATGTTGCTTTTAATATATATCTGGGTATAAACAATTGTTCCTGTAATAAATATATATCTGGGTATAAACAATTGTTCCTGTAATAAATATATCTGGGTATAAACAATTGTCTCTTTAATAAATATATCTTTGGTATAAACAATTGTCCTATACATAACTAGGTATAAACAATTGTCCTTTTAACATTGTTGCGGTTGTGCCATAAAGGCAAACCCCCTATGGTTCGTTGCACCACAACATGTAGCCTGCATTAGTCAGTTATGTCTTATTGAATTTAAAGATTAGCCCTTTCCCATTGTGTAATAAAAAAAGACCAAATATGCGTTGAGTTAGGCAGAATGTCAAACCCTTGTGTGCTTAAGGGAAGCCATAACACCAGATGTGCAGAAAGGCGTGGCCAAAAGCACGGCCCACGTGACCAATGGCGAGCCGGGAACCCGTCGCCATGATGCGACAAGCCTCAGCCAATGGGAGGCTGTGGAACATTTTGAGGGGCGTGGGCGGATCTGGTAAAAGCCCACGTGGATCCCAAATTCATTCTTTTTGGCCTGGGATTTCGCCACGTCGACGACCTCCTGCTCTGTTCTCTCTTTGCCTCATAGATGACACGATTCTTTTGCTTTCGGGACTTCACGGAGGACACACCTGGGTTCTCTTGTTTTTTGGACTTCGCGAGGACACTCCTGAGCTCTTGCCCTTTTCGCCACGCCCACGACGAGACCTTGCTTGCCTTTTCATTTCTTCCACGACACGTGTTTGGCCTTTGTTCGACGCCCGACACCCATCGCGTCTGCGCCGATCTTTTGTCCCATCCGGCTGACCCGCAAGCGTTGGCAATTTCTACATGACTCACCTGCATTGAAGTTCATCTACCTGTGCTGAGTTCGTCCATGCCAACTTCGAGGCGGCGGTTCGTCCTGCGGACCTGACGTCATCGAACTGCGAGTCGCGCACACCAGACCCCGTGGCCAATTGGGAGGAATCCCAGCACGTACATCGGTACACCCTTTAACCAGTGTTATTCCCTGAGTGTGTGTGTGTGTCAGAGAGTGAAGGTGCCAGTGGGGTTTATTATGATAGGTAAGCATTGTTAAGGTGTATCTTCGTCTCTGTTTCTCTGTGCCTTCTGAATAAAAGGCTGTACATTTGATTCCTTTCCAACCTGTTCGGTATGTCCTTTCACCAATTGGCCTAGCATCATCCGAGACCGAATTTGGCTAGACTCAGGTCCATAAATCTCATGGGGGTAACGCCGCTTTCCACACCATGCAAAACCGCTCGGCATCCAGAAGGTGTGGGAAAGTGAAGGTTCGATCGCCGTCTTCGGTGTCGTGTGCACCTTAAATTTGGAACCCTCCCGGTCCCTCGTACTTCGGGTGCACCCCGCAACAATATATATCTGGGTATGAACAATATTGTCCCTTCAATACACATCTGGGTAAAAACAAATGTCTCTTTAATTAATAGCTGGCTATAAACAATTGTCCTTTAATAAACATATCTGGGTATAAACAATTGTCCCTTTAATATATGACTAGGTATAAACAATTGTCCTTTTAATATATATCTGGTTATAAGCAATTGTCCCTTTAAATATATATCTGGTTATAAACAATTGTCCCTTTAAATAAATCTGGGTATACACAATTGTCCCTTTAATACACATCTGGGTATAAACAATTGTCCCTTTAGTTAAATCTGGGTATAAACAATTGTCCCTTTCTGTTTTTACGGCGTAGCCTGTAGGGCAATGCCGTCTGCTGTCCAGAACAGCGTTTGTCTGTCCGTATGTCGCCACAAACGTACACCAATCAGATATGACGATCTGATCACATTACAACATTACAGTTGCATATTTTATTAAGGTGTCCATATGTTTTATTAAGTGTCCATATGTCCAATATGCATATTTTATTAAGTGCCCATATGTTTTATACCTCTCCCTCCTCCCCCCCCCCCTTCCCATGCCTTTCTCCCAAACCCCCCAAAAGCCCTCTCCTTCCCACAGATCTCTCGACGTCCCTGCTCTCAAATGTTGTTTGTTTCCTTCCCCCTCTCTCCCCATCTTGTCTACCGCTCCCCATGTTATATGTTTTATGTGTTGGTTTGTCTTTCTGTGTGATTAATGTTAGCTCTTTCACGAGCCTCGATCTTGTATACAAAAAAAAATAAAAAAATAAAAGGTAAATATAATAACACTAGCGAGGTACCCGTGCTATGCACGGGTGGGAGGCCATAAGCAAACAGACAATGCAGAAATGGTGAATGCTAAAGCATCAAACCAATAAATTCCACATTCCTGTGCCACCTGTAGTCGAACATCAAGCATGGACAGCAGGTACGTGAAAGACTTCTATGAAAAACATACCCGTCTGAATGGTTCTATACCAAGTCAATGGCGAATCTGCATACGGCGATCGCGAATATTACGCTTATAAAGTAGAAACCCTCATGGCATTTCGTCATTCACTCGAACTCAATATCTCTATTTTCTTTCCAAACAGCATAACTCCAATCACAAATTAAATAGCATTAACCCTTGGATGCAGCGATTGGGCCTCAGAGGCCCACAAGGTTTTCTTTGTTGCAAAAACTATGCTGTACAATTTTTTTTTTTTTGGAATGAACCTCATTTTCACCGACTTTCATGTTGCTACACAAAGTTCAGTGACATTAAAAAAAAAATTCATTCAGGCTCATGGGAAAATCTTCATTCTTTATTATAACCCGAAAATCCGACACGAATGCAGGCCTGGGGCCTTCGAGGCCCCGCATAAATGTTGTTGTACTACTATGTTATATCATTATTTTCTTGATATGAGCCTCATTATATGCTCCTATAACTTGGTTACAAATAATGCAGTGACAAAAATATGAAAATTTAAAAACTTTACACGAATACATTTGTGGGGCCTCCGAGGCCCAATGGCTGCATAGGTGTAAGATTTTTGACAGTTGTGGACATATACAGTCTAAATAAAGGGATTAGTGACTCATATTTTTTGAGCAAATACTCCTCCATGAGCCTCAACATTTTAGAGAAAAAAAGTTGAAAAACCAAGAACCCAAAAATTTTTTGGCAAAAAAAAAGAAATAACATTCGTTACTTGTATGGGATTCTTCCAACTAATAGGTTGGAATGATTGAATAGGAATGATTCACATTTTCTGAGCAAATACACATCCATGAGCATCGACTTGGATTGCAAAAGGATATGAAAGAAAAAAAATCTATGAAAAAGAAAAAAGAAAAAAAAACATTACACAAATACATCCGTTGGGCCTCCGAGGCCCAATGGCTGCGTTTATGTATGATTTTTGACGTCTGCATCTAAGAGTTAATATAAAAAACAAACTTTTACCAACATTTGTGACATAAACAAATATTAAAATCTGGATGTAGATTAGTTCCATACAGTTGGGTGAATACAATTACGAATTCAAAATCGTAATTGTATTCACTCAATTCCAAACGTCATTCCAATCATAAATTGATACTTTAACAAAATACTGTTTAAGTGTATTTTGGGTCTTTGGGGTGTTTTGGGTATTTGGGTCTTTTGGGTCTTTGGTGTCTTCAGTGGCGTTTTGGGTCTTAAGGGTCTTTGTTTCCTCTGAGTCTTTAAGAGTCTTCGGGGTATTTTGGTTATTCGGGGTATTTAAGGGTCTTTTGGGTTTAAAGGGTCTTTAAGGGTCTTTGGGGGTCTTCAGAGTGTTTTGGGTATTCGGGGTGTTTTGGGTCTTTGGGGTCTTTTGGGTCTTCAGCGCCATTTGGGTCTTCATGGTCTTTTGGATCCTCTGGGCCTTTAAGGGTATTTTGTGTCTTTGGGGTGTTTTGGGTCTTCAGGGTCTTTGGGTCTTTGGGGTCTTCATGGTCTTTTGGATCCTTTGGGCCTTCAAGAGTATTTTGTGTCTTTGGGGTGTTTTGGGTCGTTGGAGTCTTCAGGGTATTTTGGGTCTTCAGGGTCTTTAAG
>NC_136261.1:334077620-334160120 GCF_964187855.1 Myxine glutinosa
CTGTGGTCTGTCTGGGCTGGATAAGATTGTGTCTAAGTGCCTATCTCTTCTGTGCTTTACCTCTTACCTTGTAATCTACCCCTTTTCTCCACCACCAATTATATCCTCCTCCGGAGGTCTTGAGAACTGTACCCCTTGTGTCGTTTCATTTATCCCAGCCGTTGTGTCCTTTCCTTCATTGATTTAGCATAGCGCGATTTGGTCAACGTCGGGTGGAATCGGGTAAACTGTGCGAACACGGCGGCCATTCCGCTCGGCCCATCATAACATCTTAATCCGCGTGTCCGTAACAATATATATATATATATATATATATATATATATATATATATATATATATATATATATATATATATATATATATATATATATATATATATATATATATATATGTATATATATATGTGTGTGTGTGTGTGCCGTCCTTCACATAGACTGTCTCCCAGCAGTCCCAGCACTTGTTCCTAACAGACATTAAAGATCCTACTGTGTCTATCATTAAGAGTGGCCAATTATCGCTGGCATCCTGATCAAATGACAAATTCCTTGTTTGGACTAACTGCTGCAAGGCAACGGCAAACCACATAATGTTTCCGATTCAGCAGCACCGACGTTCTATTTCAACACTATATAGTGCATTCGATTGATGGATAAACGACTGTATTCGTCTGTCCGCTACTCTGGGCCTCCGAGAGGATGCCGACCTGGTGTTGCCCCACGGCCCATTTTGGCTCTCGGAGGCCCTGACTGTACTATACGGGTTTCGAACAACGCGAATATATAACTTTTCATGAGAAAAACGAGCCATGCGAGCTGAGTTTATATAACTTATAATTTATATAAGATGAGAAAAACCGACTTCATTTGGCCACGTGGAGACGTTGCACTGCGCACCATCCAAATAAAGGTTAGGCCTAATGGCGGAAAAGCGAGCCGCAGCAAAAGTCACGTTTAAACGCTTGATGTTTCATCCGGAACAACAACAGCACGTCGTGTGAGTGCAACCTGTGCTGATTATAATGAGCATTTAAACGATGCAGAGCAGCTGCGAGCTCTGTAAGTGACGCCAAGTTTAGATCGTGGAGCCTTTGGCCGATAACTCGTCCCGGGAGTGACTCGCTATCTGAGAGAGAGCGACGCCATTCATCCACTCAGCACTCTGTCGTTGTACTCCCAGCTGAAGACGGTCGGACGACTTAATGGCCTCGTGAGTGTAAAAATGTGATATTGTCCTGTCTGCAAAACACCAGGGGTGACAGCTTGTAGCTTGGGCGACATTCGGTGGCAGTGTCGTGTCGTCAAAAAGTACACAGAAATAATTAATATATAATTGGTGCGTGCACGGATTGCTGAGCCTGTGCCCATTTATGGACAATCTGTGCACGCGCGCAATAAGTAGTTCATCTCATGACGAAATCGTTTGTAAAATTTTGGCATTCCGTGAAAATATTTCATCTTGCTGAGGTGGCAAGTTTTGTGAACAAGTTGGTTTCATCATGAAATGGCGTGACTGATCACATGACCATGTTGCTGTCGCAAGAAGTGCCACAGAAAGCGTCCTTACAGAGCCAGCCAAGTCACGTTCTCGGCAAGTCACGTTCTCGGCAAGTCACGTTTTCAGTGAGTCATGTACTCAAATAGTGAAGCATACCCTCAGTGAGACTCTCATATAGCGAGTCATGCCCTCAGTGAGTCACTCTCAGACAGCGAGTCATGCCCTCGGTGAGTCACTCTCAGACAGCGAGTCATGCCCTCGGTGAGTCACTCAGATAGCAAGTCATACCCTCGGTGAGTCACTCTCATATAGCGAGTCATGCCCTCGGTGAGTCACTCTCAGATAGCGAGTCATGCCCTCGGTGAGTCACTCTCAGATAGCGAGTCATCCCCTCGGTGAGTCACTCAGATAGCGAGTCATGCCCTCAGTGAGTCACTCTCAGATAGCAAGTCATGCCCTCGGTGAGTCACTCTCAGATAGCGAGTCATGCCCTCGGTGAGTCACTCTCAGATAGCGAGTCATGCCCTCGGTGAGTCGCTATCAGATAGCGAGTCATGCCCTCGGTGAGTCACTCTCAGATAGCGAGTCATGCCCTCGATGAGTCACTCTCAGATAGCGAGTCATGCCCTCGGTGAGTCTCTCTCAGATAGCGAGTCATGCCCTCAGTGAGTCACTCTCAGATAGCAAGTCATGCCCTCGGTGAGTCACTCTCAGACAGCAAGTCATGCCCTCAGTGAGTCACTCAGATAGCAAGTCACACCCTCAGTGTGTCACTTCCAGACACCCTCTGTCAGCGAGTCACACACTTTGTTGGCGAGTCACACACTTTGTTAGCGAGTCACACACTTTGTTAGCGAGTCACACACTTTGTTAGCGAGTCACACACTTTGTTAGCGAGTCACACACTTTGTTAGCGAGTCACACACTTTGTTGGCGATTCACACACTTTGTTAGCGAGTCACACACTTTGTTGGCGATTCACACACTTTGTTGGCGAGTCACACACTTTGTTAGCGAGTCACACACTTTGTTAGCGAGTCACACACTTTGTTAGCGAGTCACACACTTTGTTGGCGAGTCACACTCTTTGTTAGCGAGTCACACACTTTGTTAGCGAGTCACACACTTTGTTAGGGAGTCACACACTCTGTTAACGTGTCACACCCTTTGTTAGCGAGTCACACACTATGTTAGCGAGTCACACACTTTGTTAGCGAGTCACACACTTTGTTAGCGAGTCACACACTTTGTTAGCGAGTCACACACTTTGTTAGCGTGTCACACACTTTGTTAGCGAGTCACAAGCTTTGTTAGCGAGTCACACGCTTTGTTAGCGAGTCACACGCTTTGTTAGCGAGTCACACGCTTTGTTAGCGATTCACACGCTTTGTTAGCGATTCACACACTTTGTTGGCGAGTCACACACTTTGTTGGCGAGTCACACGCTTTGTTAGCGAGTCACAAGCTTTGTTAGCGAGTCACACGCTTTGTTAGCGATTCAGACACTTTGTTGGCGAGTCACACACTTTGTTAGCGAGTCACACACTTTGTTAGCGAGTCACACACTTTGTTAGCGAGTCACACACTTTGTTAGCGAGTCACACACTTTGTTAGCGAGTCACACACTTTGTTAGCGAGTCACACACTTTGTTAGCGAGTCACACACTTTGTTGGCGAGTCACACACTTTGTTGGCGAGTCACACACTTTGTTGGCGAGTCACACACTTTGTTGGCGAGTCACACACTTTGTTTGTGGGTCACACACTTTGTTGGCGGGTCACACACTTTGTTGGCGAGTCACACACTTTGTTAGCGAGTCACACAATTTGTTAGCGAGTCACACACTTTGTTAGCGAGTCACACACTTTGTTAGCGAGTCACACACTTTGTTGGCGAGTCACACACTTTGTTTGCGAGTCACACACTTTGTTTGCGAGTCACACACTTTGTTGGTGAGTCACACACTTTGTTGGCGAGTCACACACTTTGTTGGCGAGTCACACACTTTGTTAGCGAGTCACACAATTTGTTGGCGAGTCACACCCTTTGTTGGCGAGTCACACCCTTTGTTGGCGAGTCACACACTTTGTTGGCGAGTCACACACTTTGTTGGCGAGTCCCACAATTTGATGGCGAGTCACACACTTTGTTAGCGAGTCACACACTTTGTTAGCGAGTCACACACTTTGTTGGCGATTCACACACTTTGTTGGCGAGTCATACACTTTGTTAGCGAGTCACACACTTTGTTGGCGAGTCCCACCCTTTGTTAGCGAGTCACACAATTTGTTAGCGAGTCACACAATTTGTTAGCGAGTCACACCCTTTGTTAGCGAGTCACACACTATGTGAGCGAGTCACACACTTTGTTAGCGAGTCACACACTATGTTACACACACACACGAGTTAGCGAGTCACACACTGTTACACAGTCACACACACACACACACTACAAAGTCACACACATTGTTAGCAGGTCACACAATTTGATAGCGAGTCACACACTTTGTTAGCGTGTCACACACTTTGTTAACGAGTCACACACTTTGTTAACGAGTCACACACTTTGTTAACGAGTCACACACTTTGTTAGCGAGTCACACACTTTGTTAACGAGTCACACTCTTTGTTAGCGAGTCACACACTTTGTTAGCGAGTCACACACTTTGATAGCGAGTCACACGCTTTGTTAGCGAGTCACACACTTTGTTAACGAGTCACACACTTTGTTAGCGAGTCACACACTTTGTTAGCGAGTCACACACTTTGTTGGCGAGTCACACACTTTGTTGGCGAGTCACACACTTTGTTGGCGAGTCACACACTTTGTTAGCAGGTCACACAATTTGTTAGCGAGTCACACACTTTGTTTGCGAGTCACACACTTTGTTTGCGAGTCACACACTTTGTTGGTGAGTCACACACTTTGTTGGCGAGTCACACACTTTGTTGGCGAGTCACACACTTTGTTAGCGAGTCACACAATTTGTTGGCGAGTCACACCCTTTGTTGGCGAGTCACACCCTTTGTTGGCGAGTCACACACTTTGTTGGCGAGTCACACACTTTGTTGGCGAGTCCCACAATTTGATGGCGAGTCACACACTTTGTTAGCGAGTCACACACTTTGTTAGCGAGTCACACACTTTGTTGGCGATTCACACACTTTGTTGGCGAGTCATACACTTTGTTAGCGAGTCACACACTTTGTTGGCGAGTCCCACCCTTTGTTAGCGAGTCACACAATTTGTTAGCGAGTCACACAATTTGTTAGCGAGTCACACCCTTTGTTAGCGAGTCACACACTATGTGAGCGAGTCACACACTTTGTTAGCGAGTCACACACTATGTTACACACACACACGAGTTAGCGAGTCACACACTGTTACACAGTCACACACACACACACACTACAAAGTCACACACATTGTTAGCAGGTCACACAATTTGATAGCGAGTCACACACTTTGTTAGCGTGTCACACACTTTGTTAACGAGTCACACACTTTGTTAACGAGTCACACACTTTGTTAACGAGTCACACACTTTGTTAGCGAGTCACACACTTTGTTAACGAGTCACACTCTTTGTTAGCGAGTCACACACTTTGTTAGCGAGTCACACACTTTGATAGCGAGTCACACGCTTTGTTAGCGAGTCACACACTTTGTTAACGAGTCACACACTTTGTTAGCGAGTCACACACTTTGTTAGCGAGTCACACACTTTGTTGGCGAGTCACACACTTTGTTGGCGAGTCACACACTTTGTTGGCGAGTCACACACTTTGTTAGCAGGTCACACAATTTGTTAGCGAGTCACACACTTTGTTAGCGAGTCACACACTTTGTTAGCGAGTCACACACTTTGTTGGCGAGTCACACACTTTGTTAGCGAGTCACACACTTTGTTGGCGAGACACACACTTTGTTAGCGAGTCACACACTTTGTTAGCGAGTCACACACTTTGTTAGCGAGTCACACAATTTGTTAGCGAGTCACACACTTTGGTAGTGAGTCACACACTTTGTTGGCGAGTCACACACTTTGTTGGCGAGTCACACACTTTGTTGGCGAGTCACACACTTTGTTGGCGAGTCACACACTTTGTTGGCGAGTCACACACTTTGTTAGCTGGTCACACACTTTGTTGGCGAGTCACACACTTTGTTAGTGAGTCACACACTTTGTTAGTGAGTCCCACCCTTTGTTAGCGAGTCACACACTTTGTTAGCGAGTCACACCCTTTGTTAGCGAGTCACACACTATGTTAGTGAGTCACACACTTTGTTAGCGAGTCGCACACTATGTTACACACACACACACACACGAGTTAGCGAGTCACACACTATGTTACACAGTCACACACACACACTACAAAGTCACACACTTTGTTAGCAGGTCACACAATTTGATAGCGAGTCACACACTTTTTTAGCGAGTCACACACTTTGTTAGCGAGTCACACACTTTGTTAGCGAGTCACACACTTTGTTAACGAGTCACACACTTTGTTAACGAGTCACACACTTTGTTGGCGATTCACACACTTTGTTGGCGAGTCACACACTTTGTTAGCGAGTCACACACTTTATTAGCGAGTCACACACTTTGTTAGCGAGTCACACACTTTGTTAGCGAGTCACACACTTTGTTAACGAGTCACACACTTTGTTGGCGAGTCACACACTTTGTTAGCGAGTCACACACTTTGTTGGCGAGTCACACACTTTGTTGGCGAGTCACACACTTTGTTGGCGAGTCACACACTTTGTTAGCGAGTCACACACTATGTGAGCGAGTCACACACTTTGTTAGCGAGTCACACACTATGTTACACACACACACGAGTTAGCGAGTCACACACTGTTACACAGTCACACACACACACACTACAATGTCACACACTTTGTTAGCAGGTCACACAATTTGATAGCGAGTCACACACTTTGTTAGCGTGTCACACACTTTGTTAGCGAGTCACATACTTTGTTAACGAGTCACACACTTTGTTAGCGAGTCACACACTTTGTTAGCGAGTCACACACTTTGATAGCGAGTCACACACTTTGTTAGCGAGTCACACGCTTTGTTAGCGATTCACACACTTTGTTGGCGAGTCACACACTTTGTTGGTGAGTCACACACTTTGTTGGCGAGTCACACACTTTGTTGGCGAGTCACACACTTTGTTAGCGAGTCACACACTTTGTTAACGAGTCACACACTTTGTTAGCGAGTCACACACTTTGTTAACGAGTCACACACTTTGTTAACGAGTCACACACTTTGCTAGCGAGTCACACACTTTGTTGGCGAGTCACACACTTTGTTGGCGAGTCACACACTTTGTTAGCGAGTCACACACGTTGTTAGCGAGTCACACACTTTGTTAACGAGTCACACACTTTGTTAGCGAGTCACACACTTTGTTAGCGAGTCACACACTTTGTTAGCGAGTCACACACTTTGTTGGCGAGTCACACACTTTGTTGGCGAGTCACACACTTTGTTGGCGAGTCACACACTTTGTTAGCAGGTCACACAATTTGTTAGCGAGTCACACACTTTGTTAGCGAGTCACACACTTTGTTAGCGAGTCACACACTTTGTTGGCGAGTCACACACTTTGTTGGCGAGTCACACACTTTGTTGGCGAGTCACACACTTTGTTGGCGAGTCACACACTTTGTTAGCGAGTCACACACTTTGTTAGCGAGTCACACACTTTGTTAGCGAGTCACACACTTTGTTAGCGAGTCACACACTTTGTTAGCGAGTCACACAATTTGTTAGCGAGTCACACACTTTGGTAGTGAGTCACACACTTTGTTGGCGAGTCACACACTTTGTTGGCGAGTCACACACTTTGTTGGCGAGTCACACACTTTGTTAGCTGGTCACACACTTTGTTGGCGAGTCACACACTTTGTTAGCGAGTCACACACTTTGTTAGCGAGTCCCACCCTTTGTTAGCGAGTCACACACTTTGTTAGCGAGTCACACCCTTTGTTAGCGAGTCACACCCTTTGTTAGCGAGTCACACACTTTGTTAGCGAGTCACACACTTTGTTAGCGAGTCACACACTTTGTTAGCGAGTCACACCCTTTGTTAGCGAGTCACACACTTTGTTAGCGAGTCACACACTTTGTTAGCGAGTCACACACTTTGTTAGCGAGTCACACACTTTGTTAGCGAG
Source organism: Myxine glutinosa (assembly GCF_964187855.1). Taxonomy (NCBI): domain Eukaryota; kingdom Metazoa; phylum Chordata; class Myxini; order Myxiniformes; family Myxinidae; genus Myxine; species Myxine glutinosa. Next base: position 334,085,316 of record NC_136261.1, read on the forward strand.
TCACACACTTTGTTAGCGAGTCACACACTTTGTTAGCGAGTCACACACTTTGTTAGCGAGTCCCACCCTTTGTTAGCGAGTCGCACACTTTGTTAGTGAGTCACACCCTTTGTTAGCGAGTCACACACTATGTTAGCGAGTCACACACTATGTTAGCGAGTCACACCCTTTGTTAGCGAGTCACACCCTTTGTTAGCGAGTCACACACTTTGTTAGCGAGTCACACACTTTGTTAGCGAGTCACACACTTTGTTAGCGAGTCACACACTTTGTTGGCGAGTCACACACTTTGTTGGCGAGTCACACACTTTGTTGGCGAGTCACACACTTTGTTAGCGAGTCACACACTTTGTTAACGAGTCACACACTTTGTTAGCGAGTCACACACTTTGTTAACGAGTCACACACTTTGTTAACGAGTCACACACTTTGCTAGCGAGTCACACACTTTGTTGGCGAGTCACACACTTTGTTGGCGAGTCACACACTTTGTTAGCGAGTCACACACTTTGTTAGCGAGTCACACACGTTGTTAGCGAGTCACACACTTTGTTAACGAGTCACACACTTTGTTAGCGAGTCACACACTTTGTTAGCGAGTCACACACTTTGTTAGCGAGTCACACACTTTGTTGGCGAGTCACACACTTTGTTGGCGAGTCACACACTTTGTTGGCGAGTCACACACTTTGTTAGCAGGTCACACAATTTGTTAGCGAGTCACACACTTTGTTAGCGAGTCACACACTTTGTTAGCGAGTCACACACTTTGTTGGCGAGTCACACACTTTGTTGGCGAGTCACACACTTTGTTGGCGAGTCACACACTTTGTTGGCGAGTCACACACTTTGTTAGCGAGTCACACACTTTGTTAGCGAGTCACACACTTTGTTAGCGAGTCACACACTTTGTTAGCGAGTCACACACTTTGTTAGCGAGTCACACAATTTGTTAGCGAGTCACACACTTTGGTAGTGAGTCACACACTTTGTTGGCGAGTCACACACTTTGTTGGCGAGTCACACACTTTGTTGGCGAGTCACACACTTTGTTAGCTGGTCACACACTTTGTTGGCGAGTCACACACTTTGTTAGCGAGTCACACACTTTGTTAGCGAGTCCCACCCTTTGTTAGCGAGTCACACACTTTGTTAGCGAGTCACACCCTTTCTTAGCGAGTCACACACTATGTTAACGAGTCACACACTTTGTTAGCGAGTCATACACTATGTTACACACACACACACGAGTTAGCGAGTCACACACTATGTTACACAGTCACACACACACACTACAATGTCACACACTTTGTTAGCAGGTCACACAATTTGATAGCGAGTCACACACTTTTTTAGCGAGTCACACACTTTGTTAGCGAGTCACACACTTTGTTAACGAGTCACACACTTTGTTAACGAGTCACACACTTTGTTGGCGATTCACACACTTTGTTGGCGAGTCACACACTTTGTTAGCGAGTCACACACTTTGTTAGCGAGTCACACACTTTGTTAGCGAGTCACACACTTTGTTAGCGAGTCACACACTTTGTTAGCGAGTCACACACTTTGTTAACGAGTCACACACTTTGTTGGCGAGTCACACACTTTGTTAGCGAGTCACACACTTTGTTGGCGAGTCACACACTTTGTTAGCGAGTCACACACTTTGTTAACGAGTCACACACTTTGTTGGCGAGTCACACACTTTGTTGGCGAGTCACACACTTTGTTGGCGAGTCAAACACTTTGTTAGCGAGTCACACTTTGTTAGCAGGTCACACAATTTGTTAGCGAGTCACACACTTTGTTAGCGAGTCACACACTTTGTTGGCGAGTCACACTTTGTTAGCAGGTCACACAATTTGTTAGCGAGTCACACACTTTGTTAGCGAGTCACACACTTTGTTAGCGAGTCACACACTTTGTTAGCGAGTCACACACTTTGTTAGCGAGTCACACACTTTGTTAACGAGTCACACACTTTGTTGGCGAGTCACACACTTTGTTAGCGAGTCACACACTTTGTTGGCGAGTCACACACTTTGTTGGCGAGTCACACACTTTGTTGGCGAGTCACACACTTTGTTAGCAAGTCACACACTTTGTTAGCGAGTCACACACTTTGTTAACGAGTCACACACTTTGTTGGCGAGTCACACACTTTGTTGGCGAGTCACACACTTTGTTGGCGAGTCAAACACTTTGTTAGCGAGTCACACTTTGTTAGCAGGTCACACAATTTGTTAGCGAGTCACACACTTTGTTAGCGAGTCACACACTTTGTTGGCGAGTCACACACTTTGTTGGCGAGTCACACACTTTGTTGGCGAGTCACACACTTTGTTGGCGAGTCACACACTTTGTTGGCGAGTCACACACTTTGTTGGCGAGTCACACACTTTGTTAGCGAGTCACGCACTTTGTTGGCGAGTCACACACTTTGTTGGCGAGTCACACACTTTGTTAGCAAGTCACACACTTTGTTGGCGAGTCACACACTTTGTTAGCGAGTCACGCACTTTGTTGGCGAGTCACGCACTTTGTTGGCGAGTCACACACTTTGTTGGCGAGTCACACACTTTTTTAGTGAGTCACACAATTTGTTAGCGAGTCACACACTTTGTTAGCGAGTCACATAATTTGTTAGCGAGTCACACACTTTGTTAGTGAGTCACATAATTTGTTAGCGAGCCACACACTTTGTTAGCGAGTCACACACTTTGTTAGTGAGTCACATAATTTGTTAGCGAGCCACGCCCTCAAATATCGAACTCTCGAATCGTGAGTCGCAGTTGTGAAGGACCATAGGTTAACATGTTGATGCCGTTGTGAAGGGCCATAGGTTAGGGTGTTGATGTGGTTGTGATGGACCTTATAGGTTTGAGTGAGGATCCTATAAGTGCCTCAGATCTTTGGTTTTTACTATGTTCGCAAATTGTTGTGCGATTCGTACAATTAAAGGGATGCCTTATGGCAACTAGATGGTATTCACAGAATACATCCCCCGAAAACTCTTCTGTTTTTGAAGAATGTTTTTCTTTGATCCAATATGGCTGCCAGACCAGGTGAGCGTTGACATCATAAATTTACATTCTCTTGTTGTGTCGATCACGCTTAAGAAATTTCAAACTGATCAGACTAAGTGTTGTCTCTGTCAATTTATGACGTCATAATTAAGGCACCAACGACGTCATCGTTAACACCACGTATTCCACATGTGGAGTTCTTTACAATGAGCCAAGTTTCAAGTTTTTTTTCCATGTAGACTGTAGAGGTTTCGGAGATATAGAGATGCAACGTTTTTCGGGTTTTTTCCAAGATGGCGACTGTACCACGTGACCTATGACGTCATAATTACAATGAAAAAATCTCCAGGAGGAGATGCTCTTCTGGTGAAACTTTGTGTCCATCAGACCAATAGTTGCAGAGGAAAAAAGTTTCAGAGAAAAAAAGGTTCATACTGATCTCATGTCGAAATATGATGTCATAATGAAGGCATGGATGACATTACATCATCGTCAACATATTTTATTGTCGATTGGAAGTACTTGACAATGAGCCATGTTTCAATTTTTTCCCTTTTTATTTTTTTGTATACCCAGTCGAGGCTCGTGTAAGAGCTAACACATAAAACATATAATAAAGGGAGTGGGAGACAACAACAACAACAACAACAACAGCAGAGAACAGGGACATCGGGAGATCTGTGGAAGGGAGATGGCTGGAGTGGGGTACACGGGATAAGCAAGATGAACACTATAAGGACTTTCAGAAAAGAAAACGGAATTTGAAGGAGGTGGATTTAGGGTGGATTAACGGGGGTAGAAAAGATCAAGGTTTTGGATGGGGGATGGTAAACAGCTGTTTTGAAGACCTGGAGGGAGGAGTGGGATTGAAGAGAGTGAGGGAGTTTGTTCCAGAGGCGGGAAAAAGAGGAATGAAAGAGTGAAGGTGACAGAACTTCTCGGAGAGGATTGTTCAGAAAGTAGATGGGAGGGTTGTCCAGACGGTCTTTTCGGAGAGACATAGTGAGAGTGTGAGATTTGTCAGGATTGAAAGACATGTTCCACTTGTTTGACCAGTTTGTGATATTGTCCAGGTCTGCGGAGAATGAGGACGCTGCAGACTGCCGATCTGAGGGATGAGGAATGGAGCGGCAGAGAGTGGAGTCATCAGCAAAGAGATGGAGAGGATTTTCCAGAGAGTTGGAGGGATCAGTAATGAAGACCAGAAAAAGCACAGGGCCCAGAACACTGCCTTGAGGAACTCCAGCCTAGACAGGAAGAGGAGATGAGAGAATTCCATTTAGAACCACACGTTGACTTCGACAGGAGAGGAAGTTTGCGAGCCAAATTTGGAGATTTCCATGGATACCATAAGAAGAGAGTTTGGAGAGCTGGGCGGGGTGCCAGACCGTATCGAAGGCACGTGATATGTCATGGGAGACAGCTCTTCTTTCCTGTCTGGTGTTGAAAATTTCCATCCATAATTCCATGGAGTGGTTTCGGAGATATCGAGTAGAGGTGCACCAATTTCAATATGGCGCCCATACCACGTGACCCATGACGTGATAATTTTCACTAAAAAATATACAGGCAGAGGTGCTCCTATCGTGAAAATTTCGTGTCATTGCAGAGGAAAAAAAATATTCATACTGATCGGATGCAGTGCTGCACTTGTCGAATTATGACGTCAAAATTGAGGAACTAATGACATTCTCATTAACATATCTTATTCCCCATGGGGAGCATTTGACAAATGACAACGCACCATGTGTCAATTTTTTCCATTGAGCTGTTTCGGAGATAGAGAGGCACAACGTTTTCGGTTTTTCCAAGATGGCGCTTGTACCACATGACCTATGATGTCATAGTTATTTTTTTCAATCTTCATCAGGAGTTGCTCCTATGGTGAAAACTTCCTGTCCATCGAACTAACAGTTGCAGAGAAGTTTTTTTTTTTCCATACTGATCGGATCAAGTGTTCTACTTGTTGATTTATGATGTCATAATGAAGGCACCGATGACATCTTAATCAACATATCTTATTCCCGATGGAAAGTACTTGACAATAAGCCATGTCTCAATTTTTTTGCATTGAGTGGTTTCGGAAATATAGTGGTGCTGTAGCGGTTACCGCTGGATGCACACAATCGCCTTGCACGGGCCAGAACACGGCCAGACGCGCCTCTCCCGGGCATGCCCGGACTCACTGTTCCCGGGCACGCCCGAACCTCCCGGGCACGCCCGGTCTCGTCTTTCCCGGGCATGCCCGCTCTCGCCTTTCCAGGGCTCGCCCAGAGCGTCCGGGCATGCCCGCTATCGCCTTTTCAGGGCTCGCCCAGAGCGTCCGGGCATGCCCGCTATCGCCTTTCCAGGGCTCGCCCAGAGCGTCCGGGCATGCCCGCAATCGCCTTTCCAGGGCTCTCCCAGAGCGCCCGGGCACGCCCAGCCTCGACTTGCCAGGCCGCAGCCAAACACGCCCGGGCAGGTCCAGACTCGCCTTTCCAAGGCTCGCCCTTGACACCGGGGCATGCCCGGTATAGCTTTTGCCGGGCAAACTTCCCGACATAAATGTGTATATATTGTTGCGAATATGGAATTTGGCCTCCATATCCGCTTGTAAATATTCCCCTATTTCCCCAATACTCCCCAACTATCCCCAATCCCCCATTCCCTAGTCCCATTGTCTGTAAACAACACTCTGTAGAACCGACCTTCCCCTTTTTCCCCCATTAAATGTCGTGCCCAGGTCCACCGCATCTCACGTAGACAACTTTCGGACATCTTGCTAGTTATTCTTAGTCTATGTCAGTTAAGGACTCGTTTCCATTAATTCTGACTCTTCGTTGCACCAGAATGTGATTATATGGCACCAGTAGTGAGTTTAGGACCTTCCCTTACCTCCTTCCATCTTCTTCCCCAAACAACAACAACAACAACAACTACAGCTACAACAACAACTACAACCACGGCGCGCGGGGGGAGTGTGCGTCCTCCCACCAGCTCGGTTAGCCGCCATGACCATGCGCTCCACGGGGTTACCACGAAGGGGCTCCCTGTCAGCCCCTCGTCAAGGGCGGAGCCGGTAACCCCCCCGCATGCACCCAATGAGAAGCAACGAGCCGATTCCATCTGGGGCGGAGCTAACGAGCCGAGGGCGTGTCACTCCCCGCCGGATATACGCAGCGACTTACCGGATGTGAGGTCAGATGCGCCCCGAGCTTGAGAAGACAAGAGAGCCACCTCCGAGCGCTGAGAGACCTCCTGCATCTTTTGGGCCGCGCTATCCTGTCCCTGAGCACAAGGTGCACCTTGTGCTGGCCATCGAATACCCGCTTTCCTTGCCATCAATCCCCGTGTGAGTCAGTTTTTGTCCTGTTTCTCTGTGGTCTGTCGGGAATAATATAAGATTGTGTCTAAGTGCCTATCTTCCTTTGCTGTCCCTCTTGTAGTTGTAATCTAACCTTCCGAACGAATATAACCTCCTCCGGAGGTCTTGAGAACCGTATCCCTGGTGTCGTGTCATTTTAATCCCAGCCGTGTGTCTTTTCCTTCATTGACCTAGCGTAGCGCGATTAGTCAACGTTCGGGTATAATCGGGTAACCTGTGCAGACGTGGTCATACCAAACCGCTCGATAAATAACATCTAAGCCGCGTCTGTAACAATTGGTGTCGAGGAGTGGAATTCGGACCCGGGACTAAATCTACTAGGCCCAAATTTGTAGTAGAATCGACGATTCGGAGCGCGTTTCCCGCGCGAAATTATAACGGCGAAATTTGAATTTGTTTTACAAAAATAAAAACCCGAATTTTGAAAGTCGCGCTATGGCAGACCAAGTCAGCTGGGGTCCGGTAGTGGAGAGTGAGGCAGGGTCGGTCCAGGACCAAATTGAGGGACGCGAGGAGAGCGAAGCAGTGAGGGCGGCAGGGTCGCAAAATAGCGTTGTCACGCACGAGGTGGCCACGGCGTCCACGTCCGCGACCGTAGCAGTGACGCTGGTGGATTGGAACCTTTTTTTATACAAATGAAGGCCCTTATGGCCCAGACTTGTGAGCAAATGAGGGCTGATAGTGAGCGGTTGGGAAACCAAATGGGGGTAATGGGGAACCGGATGGATGCTCAGAGTGAGCAATTGGGGGTAATGGGAAACCAAATGGGGGTAATGAGGGACGAAGCGAGGGGTACCGGTGAGGGGTTAGATAATAATTTTAAGGGATTAGACATGAAATTTGGGAAATTAGACGATAGATTAGGGGAAATACAGGAGGGGTTAACGGGGGTAGAAAACAGAATGGCCGCTCAAGAGAATCAAATGGAAGGGATGCAAAAAGGGTTAGAGGGGTTAGAAAACACCATGGAAGGCAAATTGAGGGACATGAGGGACCAAGCGGAAAGGGAAGTTAACCAAATGGGGCAGCAGATAGAGGGGGTCAGAATGGGGGTAGAAACCAAACTGGATGCTCATAGGGAGGAAATGGAGCAGATGAGGGTGGCATCTGGGCAGGAGATGCAAGTGATGGGAGAGGAGATCAGAAGAGGAGTGAGTGAGGAGGTCGGAGGAGTGCGCGAGGAGGTGAGGCACTGTAAGGAGCGCATGGAGAAGGAGGTGAGAAAGGGGACTGTAAAGTTACAAGGGGGAATAGAGGACCTGACGCAGGAGGTGGAGCAGCTAACAGAGGGACAAAAAGAACTAACGGACCAGGTAAAGAAGAACACAGCGGTAATAGGAGGGTTAAAAGTGACACAAAATGACCTAAAAAATGACTTGGTAGCGACGAAGAGGGAATGTCAGATGGTACGTGAGGGACTGACAACGAGGTTGGACGAGGTGATAGAGGTAATGGAGACGAAGTACCGGCAGGTGAGGACGCACATGGAAACGGTCAAGGTAGCCTTGGAGGACGAGCTTGAGGAGACGTACCGGGGAATAAAAGAGGTGAAGCAGAATTTAGAAGAAGTGGAAGAAGGGGTGAGCGAAATTAAGAAGCGACGGAGAGGGGATAACAAAGAGATAAAAGAGGAAGTAAAAGAATTGGTCCAAAGTCTGTGTTTGGATCGTGATGATGTGCTCATTAACCGGATGAGGGATTCGCAGGTGATGGAGGAGAAGCGAAGAGGAAGAGGACCCGGTGTAAGTGGTGACCAATATGGTCGTGCGTATGATGCGCCAGGGGATTTAATAAGCTTGGGGGTCGAGATGGACCCGGGTGTTCGTGAGAGGCCATTGGTGAAGTGTGCGACAGGTCTGGTGTGCGAAAGAGGAGGTGTGCGAGAAAGTCCGACTCTGGGGTGTGTGAGGAAAAAGTGCGTGCCAAGGAGTGAGGGTGCTGGCGAGAGTGAGTCGGTCGTAGCGCGTGTGCGAGGGGGCACATGGAAGCGCGGTGTGGTGAGTGTTACAGAGGGTGTGACGGGAGAGTGTGCGCAAGAGTGTGCGCGAGAGAGGTGTGTAACGGACAGGTGCATGGGGAAAGAGTGCGCTGTCAAGAGTAAGGGTGAGTGCGTTGTCAAGAGTGGTGGTGAGAGTAGTGAGAGTGACAAGGAGAGTGAGTTGGTTGTGACAGGTGAGCGAGGATGTACACCTGGGATGGAAGGATGCACACCTGGAATGGTAGAGCGTGAGTGGGAATGCACGCTGGAGTTGGTGGTGAGGCACGTGGTTGGGTGTGCGAATGAGGGCACACCTGTGATTGTCACAGAGGAGGTGACCGAGGAGGGGGCGCGAAGCGGTGTATTGGTGAGGTGTGCGAGCAACAAATGTGTGCCAAGGTGTTCGGTGGTCAGGTGTGTGACCAAGGCAGTGAGTGGAATGAGGGTACCTGGGTGTGTAAGGAAAGGTACGAGGAGCATGGGAACGGCTGGATGTGTGAGCAAGGAACGGGCTGCGGGGTGTAAGCATGCAGGTGAAGCATCGACGTTAGACGGGTTAGAGGTTAGAGCGACTTTTAGCCGAAGCGGGCCCTCGGTGCGTGCTGGGCCTCGCTTTGAACGGCCGCGTCCGTGCTCCACTAGGCGGAGCGGGCAGCCCGATAGAAAGGGTCGTCATGGCGACCACTTTTTGGTGAGACGTGCCGGCAGGTCGAGATCGGGACATTGGATGGCTCCACGCCGAGGTGGTGCGTGGGATCTCGGCCCGGGTAAGCCCCCATCCCTGCCACGAATGCGGGACGTATCCAGCCGCTGGCACAAAAGAACCCGCGTTCATGGCTCGGCTGTACGAAGCCGAGCTTTCGAAGGAAATTGGCGCACCGAGAGGATGTAATAAGTAGACGGGTGATGGTGATAGTGATAGTGATTTAAAACGAAATTTAGAAAAGTGAATAGAATTGGCAGTAAATGGAAAATTTTTGAATTGTTGGATTTGGACGAGCGAAATTGGTAGTGAGAGACCCCCGATGTGGTGGGATGGCAAATCCACCATCCCTCACAGGTGGGGGCAAAGGAGCAATAGCTTATGGGGTGTATGGCAGTGAAAACTAGCCCGGGTGGGTTAGGTTATATTGTAGGGATCTAGAAGAGATTGACATTAGGTGACGTTAAGGTTAGTTAGTGACTGATACCTGTAGTGGGGACGCAGGTAGATTAGTATGGATGATAATGACGTGGGAGCGCAATAGTTTAAAGGGACGACTGGGAAGCGCAAGTTTCAGAGGGGAGTAGTTAGCTGAGATGATGCCGTGTGTGTGAGGATTGAACAGGTGAGGATTGAACAGGTGTGATCGCACAGGTGTGATTGCACAGGTGTGCAACTGGACAGGTGTGTGGAACAGTGTGTGAGTAATGAGTGTTGTGGATCAGCGCGAATGCGCTTGGGGAGAGAAGGGTGCAGGTGGCACCAGGTGTGAGAGCACAGGTGTGCAAGTACAGGTGTGTGGAGAGAGTTGGAGTAAGTGGTACGGAGTGGTGTGCATGGTGCGAAGGTGTGGATGGGGGAAGAGTGGACCCCTTTCACGAGTACCCGGGGCGGGTAGTGTAAGTGTTAGGTAGAGGGTACAGGTAAATTGTGGTAGGATATTGGCATCTGTGGTGCGGTTGCAGAATGGTGTTGTGAATGGGTGCATTAGTGTTGTGGAAATGGCTGGGCGTGTAGCCTGTTAGTGTGTGTAGTTGGTTGGGCACTCCACCACTGTGAGGATGTCGGCCAGGTGAGGCCGCAGGTGGGCTCTGGGAGCCGGTAGTTGTGAGTGGGTGCCTGAGGATCCCGGGTGTGGATCGGGCAGCCCAGTGCCAGAGAGGGCACCGAGTGGGGAGAGCGCCAGAGGGCCTTCCCCAGGTAGTTAGGTTAGGGTAAGGAGCAGGTAAGCTCGGAGGCAACTGCAGTGGTGGAGGTGTGCAGGTGGGTAGACCCACTGGGAGAGGTACACGTCGCAGCCCTGAAATTGTGCGAGGGCACCGGGAGATGAATCGGGGGAGTGAGACCCCAAATTGAAGAGCACCACAGTTTGGCCAATGGGAATTGGTTTTTAGAACCCATAGTGTAAGAGGGCCAATGGTTTGGCCGGAGAAAGACCCCGGGTAGTGTAAAGTTGTTAAAGTCATTTAGGAAATAGTTAGGATTGATGAACCTGTCGCACCATACGCAGCCACTTACCTGTGGTGATGATGATGACTCCACACCTGTGTTTTCTTTGTTCTGTGTGCAGGAAGTGAGAATTGCTGTTTGGATTTGTGAGACGCATCACGACGTGGATGAGACATTGGGGTGATTCCATCTCTCCCTCCTTAGGAGGGACTGATGATGAATTGGTGATGGCAAATTATGATGTTGAGTTGGAGATGGCAAATTTTGAGGAAAGTTGGAAATAGCAAATTTGATTGGTTAGGAGGGAGAGAAGACGAATTTGGTTTATGGGAGGAATGGGGAAGACAGTAGGGATGTTTGTTGATTTGTAAAGTAGATGTTTATGGGTAGTGTTGTGTTTTGTGGATACAGTAAGGGGTAAGGGAGGGGCCATGTAGGTTACCTGGTTGGGGGGGGGGCGTACGGTAGGAACGTACCTGTCTCACCTGGTTCCCATGTGCCCCCAGTGTGCATTACCTTACATTGCGTGCACTTTTGCGCCCTTACCACCTTACTCACTTGTCTGCTTCTTTTGTCTCCCACCTCCGAGGATCTGGCTTTGGGGGCAGAGAGGGAGGAGAGAGAGGTGCTGGCTACGCAGTTGTGGGCCTGCACTTTCGCTGCTTGCTGCCTGGATCGATACACCATATGGACCGCAATGTTTGTGGCCACCCACCATGGACCGCAGTTCTTATGCGGCCAAGCACCACCCGTGGATGGACCTATGGGTCAACGTGGCACCGATGCCATACAAGGTGAACCACTAACAGTTGGCCCCCTGACGGCCACAATAGAGAAATGGACGCGGTTGGCGCCTTTCTTTATTTTTGAAAGAAGTAAGAAGGCCAAGTGCACCACACGAAGGCAAGACCAGCGGCAGAACATCGGCCGGCTGCGACACCACACAATGATTCATAAACACTTTATTGGTGCACCGGATGGTGCTCACTGTGTGATGGGGTGGTGCTTGATGCTTGGAAGGGGTGCTCTGCACATTATTAAAGGCCGTAGGCCACAGAGCACTCGTGGGTTGGTGTATCGATGCTGGCATGCGTGCTCTCTCTATGCATAACATCTGCATGTGTTCCTCCAAAAACAGGTCCTGGATCGTAGTGTAAATAGCAGCGTAGTCGTGTAAATAATGCTCCCTACCGGCTGTATGTATAGTTTGCGAATTCTTTCCGGATTCGGTTATCCTGTGGGTGTGTTTCTGTGAGGAGAAGGGTGCAACGTCGCAGGGGGACATATTTACTCATTTGTGAATATCTGTAAAACTGTCGCACTCAGGGTAGAGTTAATAGTAGTGGGAACTACATCTGAGTGCCACACTAAACTAGGTAAAAATTTATCGGGTCGGGACGCCCCGAGGGTAGAGAAGGGTGCAATGTTGCGAATATGGAATTTGGCCTCCATATCCGCTTGTAAATATTCCCCTATTTCCCCAATACTCCCCAACTATCCCCAATCCTCCATTCCCTAGTCCCATTGTCTGTAAACAACACTCTGTAGAACCGACCTTCCCCTTTTTCCCCCATTAAATGTCGTGCCCAGGTCCACCGCATCTCACGTAGACAACTTTCGGACATCTTGCTAGTTATTCTTAGTCTATGTCAGTTAAGGACTCGTTTCCATTAATTCTGACTCTTCGTTGCACCAGAATGTGATTATATGGCACCAGTAGTGAGTTTAGGACCTTCCCTTACCTCCTTCCATCTTCTTCCCCAAACAACAACAACAACAACAACTACAGCTACAACAACAACTACAACCACGGCGCGCGGGGGGAGTGTGCGTCCTCCCACCAGCTCGGTTAGCCGCCATGACCATGCGCTCCACGGGGTTACCACGAAGGGGCTCCCTGTCAGCCCCTCGTCAAGGGCGGAGCCGGTAACCCCCCCGCATGCACCCAATGAGAAGCAACGAGCCGATTCCATCTGGGGCGGAGCTAACGAGCCGAGGGCGTGTCACTCCCCGCCGGATATACGCAGCGACTTACCGGATGTGAGGTCAGATGCGCCCCGAGCTTGAGAAGACAAGAGAGCCACCTCCGAGCGCTGAGAGACCTCCTGCATCTTTTGGGCCGTGCTATCCTGTCCCTGAGCACAAGGTGCACCTTGTGCTGGCCATCGAATACCCGCTTTCCTTGCCATCAATCCCCGTGTGAGTCAGTTTTTGTCCTGTTTCTCTGTGGTCTGTCGGGAATAATATAAGATTGTGTCTAAGTGCCTATCTTCCTTTGCTGTCCCTCTTGTAGTTGTAATCTAACCTTCCGAACGAATATAACCTCCTCCGGAGGTCTTGAGAACCGTATCCCTGGTGTCGTGTCATTTTAATCCCAGCCGTGTGTCTTTTCCTTCATTGACCTAGCGTAGCGCGATTAGTCAACGTTCGGGTATAATCGGGTAACCTGTGCAGACGTGGTCATACCAAACCGCTCGGTAAATAACATCTAAGCCGCGTCTGTAACAATTGGTGTCGAGGAGTGGAATTCGGACCCGGGACTAAATTTATTAGGCCCAAATTTGTAGTAGAATCGACGATTCGGAGCGCGTTTCCCGCGCGAAATTATAACGGCGAAATTTGAATTTGTTTTACAAAAATAAAAACCCGAATTTTGAAAGTCGCGCTATGGCAGACCAAGTCAGCTGGGGTCCGGTAGTGGAGAGTGAGGCAGGGTCGGTCCAGGACCAAATTGAGGGACGCGAGGAGAGCGAAGCAGTGAGGGCGGCAGGGTCGCAAAATAGCGTTGTCACGCACGAGGTGGCCACGGCGTCCACGCCCGCGACCGTAGCAGTGACGCTGGTGGATTGGAACCTTTTTTTTATACAAATGAAGGCCCTTATGGCCCAGACTAGTGAGCAAATGAGGGCTGATAGTGAGCGGTTGGGAAACCAAATGGGGGTAATGGGGAACCGGATGGATGCTCAGAGTGAGCAATTGGGGGTAATGGGAAACCAAATGGGGGTAATGAGGGACGAAGCGAGGGGTACCGGTGAGGGGTTAGATAATAATTTTAAGGGATTAGACATGAAATTTGGGAAATTAGACGATAGATTAGGGGAAATACAGGAGGGGTTAACGGGGGTAGAAAACAGAATGGCCGCTCAAGAGAATCAAATGGAAGGGATGCAAAAAGGGTTAGAGGGGTTAGAAAACACCATGGAAGGCAAATTGAGGGACATGAGGGACCAAGCGGAAAGGGAAGTTAACCAAATGGGGCAGCAGATAGAGGGGGTCAGAATGGGGGTAGAAAGCAAACTGGATGCTCATAGGGAGGAAATGGAGCAGATGAGGGTGGCATCTGGGCAGGAGATGCAAGTGATGGGAGAGGAGATCAGAAGAGGAGTGAGTGAGGAGGTCGGAGGAGTGCGCGAGGAGGTGAGGCACTGTAAGGAGCGCATGGAGAAGGAGGTGAGAAAGGGGACTGTAAAGTTACAAGGGGGAATAGAGGACCTGACGCAGGAGGTGGAGCAGCTAACAGAGGGACAAAAAGAACTAACGGACTAGGTAAAGAAGAACACAGCGGTAATAGGAGGGTTAAAAGTGACACAAAATGACCTAAAAAATGACTTGGTAGCGACGAAGAGGGAATGTCAGATGGTACGTGAGGGACTGACAACGAGGTTGGACGAGGTGATAGAGGTAATGGAGACGAAGGACCGGCAGGTGAGGACGCACATGGAAACGGTCAAGGTAGCCTTGGAGGACGAGCTTGAGGAGACGTACCGGGGAATAAAAGAGGTGAAGCAGAAATTAGAAGAAGTGGAAGAAGGGGTGAGCGAAATTAAGAAGCGACGGAGAGGGGATAACAAAGAGATAAAAGAGGAAGTAAAAGAATTGGTCCAAAGTCTGTGTTTGGATCGTGATGATGTGCTCATTAACCGGATGAGGGATTCGCAGGTGATGGAGGAGAAGCGAAGAGGAAGAGGACCCGGTGTAAGTGGTGACCAATATGGTCGTGCGTATGATGCGCCAGGGGATTTAATAAGCTTGGGGGTCGAGATGGACCCGGGTGTTCGTGAGAGGCCATTGGTGAAGTGTGCGACAGGTCTGGTGTGCGAAAGAGGAGGTGTGCGAGAAAGTCCGACTCTGGGGTGTGTGAGGAAAAAGTGCGTGCCAAGGAGTGAGGGTGCTGGCGAGAGTGAGTCGGTCGTAGCGCGTGTGCGAGGGGGCACATGGAAGCGCGGTGTGGTGAGTGTTACAGAGGGTGTGACGGGAGAGTGTGCGCAAGAGTGTGCGCGAGAGAGGTGTGTAACGGACAGGTGCATGGGGAAAGAGAGCGCTGTCAAGAGTAAGGGTGAGTGCGTTGTCAAGAGTGGTGGTGAGAGTAGTGAGAGTGACAAGGAGAGTGAGTTGGTTGTGACAGGTGAGCGAGGATGTACACCTGGGATGGAAGGATGCACACCTGGAATGGTAGAGCGTGAGTGGGAATGCACGCTGGAGTTGGTGGTGAGGCACGTGGTTGGGTGTGCGAATGAGGGCACACCTGTGATTGTCACAGAGGAGGTGACCGAGGAGGGGGCGCGAAGCGGTGTATTGGTGAGGTGTGCGAGCAACAAATGTGTGCCAAGGTGTTCGGTGGTCAGGTGTGTGACCAAGGCTGTGAGTGGAATGAGGGTACCTGGGTGTGTAAGGAAAGGTACGAGGAGCATGGGAACGGCTGGATGTGTGAGCAAGGAACGGGCTGCGGGGTGTAAGCATGCAGGTGAAGCATCGACGTTAGACGGGTTAGAGGTTAGAGCGACTTTTAGCCGAAGCGGGCCCTCGGTGCGTGCTGGGCCTCGCTTTGAACGGCCGCGTCCGTGCTCCACTAGGCGGAGCGGGCAGCCCGATAGAAAGGGTCGTCATGGCGACCACTTTTTGGTGAGACGTGCCGGCAGGTCGAGATCGGGACATTGGATGGCTCCACGCCGAGGTGGTGCGTGGGATCTCGGCCCGGGTAAGCCCCCATCCCTGCCACGAATGCGGGACGTATCCAGCCGCTGGCACAAAAGAACCCGCGTTCATGGCTCGGCTGTACGAAGCCGAGCTTTCGAAGGAAATTGGCGCACCGAGAGGATGTAATAAGTAGACGGGTGATGGTGATAGTGATAGTGATTTAAAACGAAATTTAGAAAAGTGAATAGAATTGGCAGTAAATGGAAAATTTTTGAATTGTTGGATTTGGACGAGCGAAATTGGTAGTGAGAGACCCCCGATGTGGTGGGATGGCAAATCCACCATCCCTCACAGGTGGGGGCAAAGGAGCAATAGCTTATGGGGTGTATGGCAGTGAAAACTAGCCCGGGTGGGTTAGGTTATATTGTAGGGATCTAGAAGAGATTGACATTAGGTGACGTTAAGGTTAGTTAGTGACTGATACCTGTAGTGGGGACGCAGGTAGATTAGTATGGATGATAATGACGTGGGAGCGCAATAGTTTAAAGGGACGACTGGGAAGCGCAAGTTTCAGAGGGGAGTAGTTAGCTGAGATGATGCCGTGTGTGTGAGGATTGAACAGGTGAGGATTGAACAGGTGTGATCGAACAGGTGTGATTGCACAGGTGTGCAACTGGACAGGTGTGTGGAACAGTGTGTGAGTAATGAGTGTTGTGGATCAGCGGTTTGGACACAAGGCTCGGACGTGCCGGCCCCCGTGCACTTTCGGCAGGTCGGGAAACGGCCGGGCCGGCGTTCATCCCCAGCCATGAGCGCCGGCCACTCGGGCAACTTGCTGTTTATTTGGGACAAAGCGTCTGGGAGGCGTTTCCTGTGTGACACCGGCGCCCAACTGAGCGTCATACCCGCCTCCGAGCAGGACAGGCGGGACGCCGTTTGCGGCCCCTCTTTGGTCGCTGCTAATGGCTCGGCCATACGCACTTTCGGCCCACGCATCGTCATCCTCTGCTTCGGCAGCCAGCGTTTTCAATGGACTTTTGTGACCGCCTGCGTCCCCATGGCTTTGCTGGGCGCCGACTTCCTCTGCGCACACGGGCTGCTGGTCGACGTCAAACGTCGTCGCCTTGTCAACGCCGAGACCTTCATCTCCCTGGCGTGCACGATGAGCAGCTCCGCGCCGACCGAACTGGCGTGCGCCCTCCCGGCAGCGAACGAGTTCGCTCGCCTGCTCGTGGAATTCCCAGCCCTCACGCGGCCGACGTTTTCGGCCGTCGCGGTGCGTCACGGGATCGAGCACCACATACCCACTACGGGCCCGCCGGTCTACGCCAGGGCCCGCCGCCTCGACCCGGCCAAGCTCGCCGTGGCGAAGGCCGAGTTCGACGCGTTGGAGCACCTCGGCATCGTGCGGCGCTCCGATAGCGCGTGGGCCTCGCCACTGCACATCGTGCCAAAGCCGGGGGGTGGATGGCGCCCGTGTGGTGACTACCGCCGTCTCAACGACGCTACCACCCCCGACAGGTACCCGATCCCGCATATTCAGGACTTTTCCGCCCGTTTGGTGGGACGGGTTATCTTTTCGAAAATTGACCTGATACGGGGCTACCACCAGGTACCTGTCTGGGCGGCCGACGTCCCGAAGACGGCCGTCATCACGCCGTTCGGCCTGTTCGAATTTTTGCGGATGCGGTTTGGCCTCAAGAACGCGGCCCAGGTGTTCCAGCGCTTGATGGATGGCGTGCTGCGCGACCTGCCATTTCTTTTCGTCTATCTGGATGATATCCTCGTCGCCAGCACGTCCCGCGCCGAGCACCTCCTCCACCTCCGAACACTGTTCGGTCGCCTCAGCGAGCTCGGCTTAATTGTCAACCCGGTCAAATGCCACTTCGGCGCGACGACCGTTGACTTTTTGGGCCACCGCATCACCAAGACCGGGGCCGTGCCGCTGCCGACCAAGGTCGAGGCCATCACCACGTTCCCGCGTCCCCGTTCCATCAAGGCCCTCCAAGAGTTCCTCGGCATGGTGAATTTTTATCACCGATTCGTGCCCCGCGCTGCTCAGCTCATGCGGCCCCTTTACGAGGCCCTCCGGGGCAAGCCGGCCAAGCATGACATTGTTTGGTCCGCGGCCATGGACGCGGCCTTCGCCAGCGCCAAACGGGCCCTCGCCGACGCAACGCTACTGGCTCACCTGGTGCTCAACGCGCCCATCGCCCTCACTACGGACGCCTCCAACTACGCGGTGGGCGCCGTCCATGAGCAATGGGTGGACGGGGTTTGGCAGCCACTCGCTTTTTTCAGCCGGCAACTCCGGCCGAACGAGTTAAACTACAGCACGTTCGACCACGAGCTGCTCGGGCTATTCCTGGCCGTTCGCCATTTCCGACACCTCCTGGAGGGCCGCCCGTTCACGGCTTTCGTCGACCACAAGCCGTTGGTCTACGCAATGGCTAAGGTCACGGAGCCGTGGTCGGCCCGCCAGCAGCGCCACCTCTCCGCCGTGTCGGAGTTCACCACGGACATCCGGCACGTCGCCGGCAAAGACAACGCCGTGGCCGACTGTCTTTCTCGGGCCAGCGCGAACGCGGTCCACCTCGGCGTGGACTTCGCGCTCATGGCGGCCGACCAGACCACCGACGCCTCGGTGCAGGCACTCCGTGCGGCGGACACGGGCCTCTGCCTGGCCGACATTCCCTTCGCGGGCACCGTCCTGCTCTGCGACGTCTCCCAGGGCCAGCCTCGCCCCATCGTGCCCGTTTCCTGGCAGCGCCGCATCTTCGCCTCCATCCACGGCCTTTCTCACCCGGGCCGGAAAGCTTCTCAGAAGCTGGTGTCGGCGCGTTTCGTCTGGCACCGCCTTCGACGAAACATCCGCGACTGGGCCAACGCCTGCACGGCCTGCCAGCGGGTCAAGGTCCACCGCCACACCCAGGCCCCGCTGGCACCGTTCGCCGTGCCTGAACGGCGTTTCGACCACGTCCACGTGGACCTGGTGGGTCCCCTGCCCCCCTCACGGGGGTTCACCCACCTGCTCACCATGGTGGACATGACCACCAGGTGGCCGGAGGCCGTGCCCCTCGCCTCCACCACCACCGCCGACGTGGCGCAGGCGTTCATCGCCACCTGGGTCGCGCGCTTCGGCGCACCAGCGGACATCTCGTCCGACCGCGGCCCACAGTTCACGTCTGAGCTTTGGGGCACGGTCGCCCGTTCGTTGGGGGTCACGCTGCACCGCACCACGGCCTACCACCCCCAAGCCAACGGGTTGTGCGAGCGGTTTCACCGCTCCATGAAGGCCGCACTCATGGCCGGCCTTCAGGACGACGGTTGGGCCGACCGGCTGCCGTGGGTCCTTTTGGGCCTTCGCACGGCCCCCAAGGAAGACCTCCAGGCATCCGCCGCCGAGCTCGTCTATGGCCAGCCGCTCCGCGTCCCGGGCGAATTCGTGCCCGACGCTACCAGTCCCTGGTCCGCCGCTCGCCAGCGCTCGGACCTCCAGGAGGCCGCCCGACGATTTGCCCCTGTGCCGACGTCCCGCCACGGTGGCCCCCAGTCCTACGTCCCCCCGGCGCTTCGCACAGGCGAGTACGTCTTTGTGCGTCATGACGCGCACCGTGGGCCACTCCGGCCGCCGTACGACGGGCCCTTCCGGGTCCTGCGACGGGGCGACAAGTCTTTCATCGTCGACTTCGGCGGCCGGCCGGACCGGATTTCTGTGGACCGCCTCAAACCTGCGCACATGGACGTCGACCGACCACCACGGTTGGCCCTTCCTCCGCGGCGAGGCCACCCCCCGTCCACAGTTCCCCCCGCTCGACCACCCACCACCACGTCGGACCCCTCCCCACGACCCTCCAGGGGTCGCTTTGGCCGGGTCATCCGGACCCCCCTTAAATTGACCCTGCCGGTGCAGGTCGATTCTGGAGGGGCGTGTGTAGCGGTTACCACTGGATGCACACAATCGCCTTGCACCGGCCAGAACACGGCCAGACGCGCCTCTCCCGGGCATGCCCGGACTCACTGTTCCCGGGCACGCCCGAACCTCCCGGGCACGCCCGGTCTCGTCTTTCCCGGGCTCGCCCAGAGCGTCCGGTCATACCCGCTATCGCCTTTTCAGGGCTCGCCCAGAGCGTCCGGGCATGCCCGCTATCGCCTTTCCAGGGCTCGCCCAGAGCGTCCGGTCATACCCGCTATCGCCTTTTCAGGGCTCGCCCAGAGCGTCCGGGCATGCCCGCTATCGCCTTTCCAGGGCTCGCCCAGAGCGTCCGGGCATGCCCGCTATCGCCTTTCCAGGGCTCGCCCAGAGCGCCCGGGCACGCCCAGCCTCGACTTGCCAGGCCGCAGCCAAAGACGCCCGGGCAGGTCCAGACTCGCCTTTCCAAGGCTCGCCCTTGACACCCGGGCATGCCCGGTATAGCTTTTGCCGGGCAAACTTCCCGACATAAATGTGTATATATATTGCTGCCCGATAAACGTGCTTGTTAGAATACCTGAGCTGTTTTGTTTCAATAAAGCAACTCGGACGAATTCCGTCTTTGGTCGCGTCAATTCTTTCGACTCGCGTTGGAGCGCAGTTCCTTCAGTGCAATGTTTTTCCAAGATGGCGTCCGTACCACATGACCTATGACGTCTACTTATTAATAAAAAAAATTCTGCAGGCGAGGCTATGACGTCATACCTTTGAATAAAAAATTCTACAGGCGAGGCTATGACGTCATTATTATGAATAAACAAGTACAAAAAGTTTTAATTAAAACAAAAGCCGCATCGATGTTACACAATGCCTAGATGCAGCTGTGCCTATAACGTCGATGTTATAAGCACAGGACATTCCTATTGATTCGATTACTTGATGTTATTTTTGTGCAAAGTGAAAATATATCTCGGCAATTTCCCGTGTGTGGCGACGAATTTTTAATATATCTCGGCATTTTCCCGTCTGTTATTTCAGGCGGTGTATGACTGACCATGCCGCGATTTAAAAATATATATATCTCGGCAATTTCCCGTGTGTGGCGACGAATTTTTAATACTAGGGCGTGCCCGTACTATATATATATCTAAAATTATATCCCCCCCCTCTATTTACATGAAATGGTTTGGTCCATTCGCAAAGCCAAAGCGAACGGCTTGCGAGTACGGTGACAATCCCCCCCCTCTATTTACATGAAATGGTTTGGTCCATTCGCAAAGCCAAAGCGAACGGCTTGCGAGTACGGTGACAATCCCCCCCCTCTATTTACATGAAATGGTTTGGTCCATTCGCAAAGCCAAAGCGAACGGCTTGCGGAGTTTGGTAAATAAATCGCCATAGCTCGGTAACTACTTCTCCGATTAATATGAAACCTTGAAAAGGCACATCCTCAGGTCCCCAGCAATATACCTGGCAAGTTTCAAGTATATCGGACCCGTGGTTGTCGAGAAACAGCGGTCACAGACAAACACACAGAGATTACTGGAATTATAGATAGACTAGGACGTGCCCGTACGTGGGTGCCCGTTCGGAAAAACATTCCAAACCGCGTGGCAGTAACGACCACAGAACCCCCCTCTATTTACATGAAATGGTTTGGTCCATTCGCAAAGCCAAAGCGAACGACCACAGAACCCCCCCCTCTATTTACATGAATGGTTTGGTCCATTCGCAAAGCCAAAGCGAACGGCTAAATCGCCATAGCTCGGTAACTACTTCTCCGATTAATATGAAACCTTGAAAAGGCACATCCTCAGGTCCCCAGCAATATACCTGGCAAGTTTCAAGTATATCGGACCCGTGGTTGTCGAGAAACAGCGGTCACAGACATACACACAGACATACAGAGATTACTGGAATTATAGATAGACTAGGACGTGCCCGTACGTGGGTGCCCGTTCCTTGCCAAAAAAAAAAAAAAAAAAAATTTGTGTAGGGGTGTGTGTGTGTAAACATCCTAGGGCGTGCCCGTACATGGGTGCAAAAAAACATGCGTGCAAACAACAACAACAAAAAAAAACTTTGAAACGACGTGGCAGTAACGACCACAGAACCCCCCCCTCTATTTACATGAAATGGTTTGGTCCATTCGCAACGACCACAGAACCCCCCCCTCTATTTACATGAAATGGTTTGGTCCATTCGCAAAGCCAAAGCGAACGGCGAACGGCTAAATCGCCATAGCTCGGTAACTACTTGTCCGATTAATATGAAACCTTGAAAAGGCACATCCTCGGGTCCCCAGCAATATACCTGGCAAGTTTAAAGTATATCGGACCCGTGGTTGTCGAGAAACAGTGGTCACAGACAAACACACAGACATACAGAGATTACTGGAATTATAGATAGACTAGGGCATGCCCGTACTATATATATATCTAAAATTATATCCCCCCCCCCCCTCTATTTACATGTAATGGTTTGGTCCATTCGCAAAGCCAAAGCGAACGGTTTGCGAGTACGGTGACAATCCCCCCCCCCCTCTATTTACATGAAATGGTTTGGTCCAAAGCGAACGGCTTGCGAGTACGGTGACAATCCCCCCCCCCTCTATTTACATGAAATGGTTTGGTCCAAAGCGAACGGCTTGCGGAGTTTGGTAAAGAAATCGCCATAGCTCGGTAACTACTTCTCCGATTAATATGAAACCTTGAAAAGGCACATCCTCGGGTCCCCAGCAATATACCTGGCAAGTTTAAAGTATATCGGACCCGTGGTTGTCGAGAAACAGCGGTCACAGACAAACAAACACACACACACACACACACACACACACACACACACACACACACACACACACACACACACACACACACACACACACACACACACACACACACACACACACACACACACACACACACACACACACAGAGATTACTGGAATTATAGATAGATATCTCGGCATTTTCCCGTCTGTTATTTCAGGCGGTGTATGACTGACCCTGCCGCGATTGAAAAAAATATATATTTCGGCAATTTCCCGTGTGTGGCGACACGTGAACGAAGCTATGCTCCTCTCTCCACATTATTGTGACGACGTATAAATTAAATATTTCATCGTGACGATTGTCATCAAATGGACGAATTTTTAATATATCTCGGCATTTTCCCGTCTGTTATTTCGGGCGGTGTATGACTGACCATGCCGTGATTGAAAAAAATATATATCTCGGCAATTTCCCGTGTGTGGCGACACGTGAACGAAGCTATGCTCCTCTCTCCACATTATTGTGTCGACGTATAAATTAAATATTTCATCGTGACGATTGTCATCAAATGGACGAATTTTTAATATACTGTATCTCGGCATTTTCCCGTCCGTTATTTCAGGCGGTGTATGACTGACCATGCCGTGATTGTAAAAAAATATATCTCGGCAATTTCTCGTGTGTAGCGACACGTGAACGAAGCTATGCTCCTCTCTCCACATTATTGTGTCGACGTATAAATTAAATATTTCATCGTGACGATTGTCATCAAATGGACTCATTTTTAATATATCTCGGCATTTTCCCGTCTGTTATTTCAGGCGGTGTATGACTGACCATGCCGCGATGTAAAAAAAAAAAAATCTCGGCAATTTCCCGTATGTGGCGACACGTGAACGAAGCTATGCTCCTCTCTCCACATTATTGTGACGACGTATAAATTAAATATTTCATCGTGACAATTGTCATCAAATGGACGAATTTTTAATATATCTCGGCATTTTCCCGTCTGTTATTTCGGGCGGTGTATGACTGAGCATGCCACGATTTAAACAAAATATATATATCTCGGCATTTTCCCGTCTCTTATTTCGGGCGGTGTATGACTGACCATGCCGCGATTAAAAAAAATATATACTCAATGGACTTGAAGTTACAGGCCTTTGAGAATTCATTTCGTTCTATAAAGGGCAACTTTCATCGGATTTTCTTCCCGTTTTTTTTCAACCGAGTCTAAAACTATGTTAGCGACTGTGAAAAATGAAATGATATATCGAATTTGATTTGAAAGAAAACTGTGTGAGAGAGGAAGACACCACGGGCCTACAAAACAGGCCACCAAAGCTATGCGAGTTAATAAAATGGTGGATATTTGTTTATATGAAGCCTCTCCCAAAATGGGTAGAGCTATGGTTCCCAGAATGGGTGGAGCTTTGAGGTTTTGTCTTCTCTGCAAGAACAACAAGAAGAAGAAGAAGCAGAGGTAACAACAACAACAGAAGAGGGCACTCTATGAGCAGCGTCTGCGACGCGGCTAAAAATGATACAGGCAAGGCTATGACGTCATACATATGAATAACAAATTATACATGCAAGTATATAACGTCATACTTATGAATAAAAAGGCGAGGCGCTGCTATGGTAAAATTTCGTGTCAATCGGACCAACGGTTGCCGAGAAAATGACTTTTTAAAAATGCAGGCACGTACGTACACCACACGTATGCCACACGTATGCACGCAAGGGATCACTTAACCCTGCGCTCGCGAAGATGGCTAAGGTATCCTGATTATGATGACGTATGTAGCACATGACGAATATGGGAATTAAATGCAATACTTTTTGCACTAGTTTAACAAAATAATTAATTTGCCTTCATAATAATCAGCAATGAATATTTGAATTCTTTAAGACCATATATTTGTGTCTCGGACTAGCCAAGAGTGACCAGTTGGTGTTACCTTTAGTTTTGAAAGTCTAGATATTAAGCTCGGTGGAGTCCGAGCTCCCCCTACTGTGGTCTCGAAACAACAAAGTCGATTGGGAAGGGATGTAATTATAGTAATCAATCCATCAATCAACTGTGTTCGATTCAGAAACGTCCTTTCCCTTTGCCCACAAAAGTTACTTCTTCGAGAACTTTACCTTCTCTCCTCATCTTGTGGTATATAATTATGTTCTCGTGGTACTGTATCTTATGGTAAATGCACTAGTTCATGAAACTGTTTAATGGGTAAATTGCAGGCAGTCTTTCTATGCACCATACTTACCTCCGCCATTGAAACTGGGTGGAGGTTATGTTTCACCCCTGTCTGTCTGTCTGTCTGTCTGTCTGTCTGTCTGTGAGCAGGACATCTCAAAAAGTTGTGGACGGATTCGGTCAAAACTTGGTGGACAGGATGTGTTTTTGAACAGGAAGAATTGATTCGATTTTGGTGAAAATCAGGATCTGGATCAGATAAAAATGTTAAAATTTTTAAAAGCGATTCTTCACCATTGAGTGATTGTGCTAAAACCGATGTATATCACGATATCTCAAAACGTTGTAGACAAGTTAAGACAAAACTTGGTGGACAGGATGTGTTTTTGAAAAGGAAGAATTGATTAGATTTTGGTGAAAATCAGGATCCGGATCAGATAATTTTTAAAAATTTTAAGCGATTCTTCACCATTGAGTGACAGTGCTGAAACCGATATATATCACTATATCTCAAAAAGTTGTAGACTAGTTACGACACAACTTGGTGGACAGGATGTGATTTTGAAAAGGAAGAATTGATTACATTTTGGTGAAAATCAGGACCGGATCAGATTTAAAAAATTACATTTTTTAAGCAATTCTTCACCATTGAGTGATAGTGCTAAAACCGATATATATCACAATATCTCAAAAAGTTGTAGACTAGTTACGACAAAACTTGGTGGACAGGATGTGTTTTTGAAAAGGAAGAATTGATTACATTTTGGTGAAAATCAGGACCGGATCAGATAAAAAAATTTACATTTTTTAAGCAATTCTTCACCATTGAGTGATAGTGCTAAAACCGATATATATCACAATATCTCAAAAAGTTGTAGACTAGTTACGACAAAACTTGGTGGACAGGATGTGTTTTTGAAAAGGAAAAATTGATTCGATTTTGGTGAAAATCAGGATCCGGATCAGAATTAAAAAAAAAAAATTGAAGCGATTCTTCACCATTGAGTGATAGTGCTAAAACCGATATATATCACTATATCTCAAAAAGTTGTAGACAAGTTACGACAAAACTTGGTGGACAGGATGTGTTTTTGAAAAGGAAGAATTGATTCGATTTTGGTCAAAATCAGGATCCGGATCCGATAATTTTCTAATTTTTTAAGCGATTCTTCACCATTGAGTGATAGTGCTAAAACCGATATATATCACGATATCTCAAAAAGTTGGAGACAAGTTACGACAAAACTTGGTGGACAGGATGTGTTTTTGAAAAGGAAGAATTGATTCGATTTTGGTGAAAATCAGGACCGAGTCGGATAAAAAAAAATTACATTTTTTAAGCGATTCTTCACCATTGAGTGATGGTGCTAAAACCGATGTATATCAGGTTATCTCAAAAGGTTGTAGACAAGTTACGACAAAACTTGGTTGATGAGTGTTTGGGTGACAAACAACTCATCGGAGGTATGTGCTCTACCGATTGTCATTCTAGGTTTTCGTAATGCTAACTATGTGAAGGTTAGCTTTAATTTAGTGACATCAAGAGAAAGACAATGTAAGTGATAAGACAAGGGTGATTAAAAAGAAGGGCTGGGTGTGTGATGACGTGTTTGGTTGAAGCACTCTCTGATTGCTAGTTGGACCAGGTGTCCATGTGTTCTGCAGGAACACTTCACGAGCCCTGTAGTCCAGTCATCAAAACAACAATTAATTAATTACTGCATGTTCAACAAAATTTGAACAAAAGGTTTCTCGATGGGTTTCACCTCTTTGATACCTCTACGTTACACAAAAAAAAAGTTTAACCAGAATATGACATGGGGAACTACCTGAAAATAGGCCAAATCCAAGATGGCCGCCATCAAAGTTAACCAAAGTGGGAAAATGTCATAAATATGGAATTGATCAAGATAAAAACATGTATGATGAGTCCATTTATATCAGCCTGAAAAGATAAATGCATTGCAATGTATTGTTTATATGTGCTGATTGATATGATAACATAGAGATTGTAGACTGTTGAAAAAGAAATAAAAATTTTAATCAAATACAAAATGTTTGCCGAATAATGGCTAAAATTATTTATTAATTATAAATTAATATACAGACTTGGCATTTAATATGGAATATATATTTTTTCTTGACTTGGGTTTACTTTCTTAACTCGGTATATCAATCTGGTGACTTTCTTTTACACTTTGGTGATTTATTTGTTAAAAGAACCATGTCACTGATTGTCTGTCACAGCAAGAAGTCAACAACAGGATTATATCACAGGTGGCATGGCAAAATGTACGGACAGGTGCATTTGATGATTGGCTTCACAGTCGGGTATACAAGGGTTGTTGCATTCTGTATTAGTGGAAAACAACTGCTGCACGTCTCCAAAGGTTATCACCGCTTCCTCTGGAGATGGTCCGTCAACTCGACAATGCTGTTTGTCATGGAGTGGTGGCTTTATGAAACTACGGCATGAGCAGCGTGCTATTGCTCGGCAGTATGGCATCACTCAAGGTCAGGTGTCAAAGATCCTGAAACGAAATGCTCAGAGGGGTGTCCCTACTCCAATACCGAGGCCAGGACGTCCCCGCAGAACCACAAGGAGGGATGATCGCCAGCTGCACCGGTTAGTCCGCAATGGCCGTACCAAGTCAGCTAATCGGCTTAGGGCTGAGTGGCAGCAACTGACAAATGTGCCTGTATCCAGAAGGCTAATCAACCAACGACTGGTTCAAGCAGGCTATCGTGCCAGGCATCCCTTGAGAAAGCCACGCCTGACCAGACCGATTACCGCCAGTGCCGATTGCAGTGGGCCAGAGAGCACCGTCAATGGCAGCCAGGACACTGGAATCACGTGATCTTCAGTGACGAGTCTATATTTCTGGTCTATCGTCAAGATGGCCGCGTCCGGTTGCGCAGACAAGTGCACGAGGCCTACAACAAAGATTGTATAGTGCCAAGAGTCCAAGCTGGAGGTGGTGGGGTGACCGTTTGGGCTGCTTTTCATGCAGGGGGAAAAACTGACCTGGTTGTTCTGAATGGAAACCTGAACCAGTTCAAGTACAGGGCCATTCTGGTAGAAACATTGCTTCCATTTGCTCATGCAGCCTTTCGAGGAAACTTTGTCTTCCAAGATGACAATGCACGGCCTCATTGTGCTCGCATGATCCAACACTTTCTTGCTGACCGTGGTGTGGAGCATATGGAGTGGCCTGCCATGTCCCCGGATATGAATCCGATAGAGAACTTGTGGGCAGAATTAACGCGTCAAATCGACCACTTGGACCAGCAGCCGACCTCTGTGCGTGAATTGCAGCAGGCTATTGTCACTGCATGGCAAGCGATTCCTGTCCAAACCGTGGCAAATCTCATGAACAGCATGCCTCGACGTGTACGTGCTCTCCTGAATGCTCGTGGGGGTTACACGAAGTACTGAACTGTAATTTTACTGTCTGTAATCCCAGTCGTAATTGAACTTTTGTTTTTGTTGAAATTTTTTTTGGCTGATGTGCAAAATAAAGAGATACTTCTGGAAAACGTACAGAAGTTTAACACAGTACTGTCCATGAATTCAGTTCGATATCAGTTTACATCACTTTCAAGGATCAATTTATTTGCTTCGAAATGTCAAATGTGGTTTTTGTTTCTTTTAAAGGTCACATTAACAAAATCTAGAATAATTTCAACATAATTCCAATGAACTTTTGGTAATAAGACATCTTGAAAAGTAAGTTCACCCCCACAAAAAAAATATTCCATATTAAATGCCAAGTCTGTATAAAATTATATAGAAAATATGAAATTATTTATAATTTTATTAATATTAATCATGAAACATCTGTTTACTTATTTTCAAGCGACTGATCTCAACTGATTGCGTCAACTGTAGACAAGAAAGAGATGGCTACCTGTGTGCTGTGCCTGGAGGCAATTAACCTGGACAAGCCTCAGGATTATGCAAAGTTGACAGAAAAAGGCTGTATTGGTATTACTAATGCCAATAGACTGCGCAAATTAGATGTTCCAGACATCATATACACTGAAAACTGCTGTCTTGTTGTACACAAAGAGTGTCGAAGTAAGCATATTAACCCAAAAGCAATCAAGGCAGATCAAACACGTAGTGCATCTACAGATACAGCTCAGAAAACACTTCGATCACATATTACATCATTCACTTTCAAAACTGACTGTTTTCTGTGTGGTATTTCTGTTGACCAGAATGCTGCAGACAAACATCCAGATGGACGTGTACTTCAGTTCAGCCATGTGATGACGCTCGACTTCCAGAAAAACATTGCATCACAATGTGCCCAGAGACACGATGACTGGGCCAGGATGGTGCAGGCACGTATTGTGCATATACATGACCTACCGGCTGAGGAAGCTATCTATCACCATGAATGTGAAACACACTTTTGCTTAGGGGGGAATATTCCTGCAGCATACACTAAACAGGAGGCCGCTCCACCGAAGAAACAGAAACCTGGACGACCAAAGAGTATGTCCAAGATGGCAGCATTTGAGACTGCCATTCCATACTTAGAAGAGAATGATGATTAATTACTATTACATTACTATTAATTAGTCATTAATTAATTAGTAATTAGTAATGAGTAATTAGCAGTAATTAGTAATTAATTAGTAATTAATTAGTAATTGATTCGTAATTAGTAATTCTTAATTAGTAATTAGTATTCATAGTAAAATTAATTACAATTACATTAGATAATTTACATTACGTTATGAAAATAAGAAGTGGGCTGGGCGATGATGAATTGTACACGACAGTTCAGCTGAAACGGGAGCTGGTGAATTATTATGGGAACAAGGTGTCCATAACTACAATTAGGCAACAGCCTAACATTGTAACTCTAACATCGAATGTGAACAATATCATACAAGAGGCACATGGAAATGCTGCAAAAGCCGACCAATCCAACATGGATGACTTGATCAAAATTGTGGGAGAATACATTCGTTCAGAGATAAAAAGTATGGACAAATACGACGATGAATATCCAGACTCTGATCAGATGACATCTATTTACAGAAATCTTGATTATCTCCCACATTCATTATGCATCCTCCGAGAAACCATCATCAAGAGTAGAAACTCTAAGCTCCATACTGCATCATTTGGCCAGGCAATAATGCAATCAACATGTCCACGTTCTTTTCTGCCTCCTCTACAAGTTGGGCTCAGTGTCACACTAGAACTCAAATATGGCCACCGTGATCTAGTGGACATGATTAGCAAACTCGGCTTTTTCTCATCATACACTGAAGCATCCAAGTGCAGACAACATGCAGCAACCACTCAGGGTGTTGACATATTTGATGAGATTGCAGACACATTCCTGCAATACCAGGCTGATAATGTAGACCATGCCAGCAGAACACTTGATGGCAGTGGCACAATCCATGTCATGGGTCAGATGGGAACATTTACCCCTGCCTTAAAAGTAACACGGAGGGTACCCCGACAGAAGGTGAACATGGATGATCTTAAGAAAGTCTGCCATGTTAAACTGGTCCCACAAATAAACCCCAAGGCAGTTCAATAAAACATTATCTATACTAAACTTGGTAAGTTCAGTCGTGATGATAAGAATAGCAAGCTGGACATGCTCTGGCATGTGTCTGCATCTCTACTCAAGATCATTAAATGCAACTGTACTGGAATGTGTGCCAAAAGCACATGCTCCTGCAGGAAAAATGGACTCAAATGTAACTTGGTGTGTGGTCACTGTAAAGGGATAACATGCACAAATGGCCAATTCATGATTCCAGAGACACCACTGACGAATAGTGATGCACTGTGCAAATTTGAGATAAGACATTGTAGGTGCAGAGAGGCATGGGAGTATTAACCTTAATCCAACAATTAAAGTGAATAAGAACATGTTTTAGAGTTCCATTGACATTATAATTTTGTCATCAACATTGAATATATAGATGTCAGGGGTTTGAATATGCTAATTGATCGAGATTTCTAACCACTTTCTAATGCCATTAGTTATGTACATGTACATATACTAATTTTGCATTTTTCGTCAAATCTTGGTGGCCATTTTGCATTTTATGCAACATTGAACTTGAAAATTTCATTCCATAACATGTATATGTATATGCTGATATGAATAGACTCATCATACATGTTTTTATCTTGGCTGGTTCCATATTTGAAATTTTTTCCACTTTGGTTAATTTTGATGGTGGCCATCTTGGATTTGGCCTATTTTCAGGTAGTTCCCCATGTCATCTTTTGGTAAACTTTTTTTTTGTTTAAAGTAGAGGTATCAAAGAGGTGAAACCCATCGAGAAACCTTTTGTACAGATTTTGTTGAACATCAACTATTTAATGACCGGACTACTGTTGAAGGCTCTGTTTCCATGCAATAGTCAGGATTTGGGTGCAGAAGGTGGCTCTTGAGCTGCTCAAGAACAGGAACAGTTTGCGGTGCGAACGATTGAGGTATTACATAAGCTATAGATGCTCCTCACCTGACACATCCACAACTGACATAATTTTACAGCCATTTTGATCGGTTGTGCTGTTTTTTTTGAAGCCCACCTAATCTTATAACTAGATCAAAGTCGATGGTGCACCATCAGAAATCCCATGCTTCCCACAAAAAGCTGAAAGATAGCAAAAGGTTCCACCAGAATTGACCCAAATCCAATTTCAAACTTTGTTATTTTTTTTTTCAGGATTGACCCACCCCCTGGGGTAAGACCACTCCTTCTGCATCTCCAGATGCACGTGAGGCTGCTGAAGCAATTTCCTAGGTCTATTGGGTACAATCCGACACGGGTCGCTACTCTTACGCAGGATACTCGAATGGCTCATTCATCCTAGTAAGCTGGTACTCATTTTGCCGACCTAGGAAGGATGACAGGCTGAGTTCAACCCACCTGGTGTTAATTCAACAACCTTATCAGGGGCTTGAACTTGGGCCTTGCAATCTTAAGGCAGCCACCTTAACTGTTAAGCCATCATCTGGCTTCTCCTGGGGCACGAACTGGGGTTCAAATCAATTTTTTTTTTTTACATATTTCATGCATCCCCCAATGTTAATTCCATATACAAAGTTTAATTCAAAATTTTTTTTAACATGCCTGCGTAATGCCATTTTTTGGTATTTGACCTATTGACCACACCCGATGGGGCGGGGCCAATAATGATACAGCTATTGCACCTTCTTGCCATGTGGTGATCATAACTACCAAGTTTGGTGTATTTCTGCCTCACCGTTTTGAAGGATACAGCGTGACGGACGGACGGACAGACAGGACAGAGCCGATTACAATATCCGCCCGTTTTTTTTCAAAAGGCGTGTGGATATGTAGTTGTATAAACTGGAGAGGGATAGTGAAAGATTCCACTGGAGCAACGGATCCTTAATATAGCAAATCCGTTACAGGATTCAATATCAATACAAGTTTCATTTCATTAGGTTTGTGTCTGGCCTCGATCAATGACCCAATCGCTGAGGCTTGCTGAGGCACTGCATAAGTACATGTTAATTAATCTGTTTACTTGGCCAATGTAAGGCGGGCTCCAGCCATGTAGCCATTCATTTCCGGCCCTCTTTGGGATTTGTCACAACCTTTGCCCAAGCCATGCTGGCATGCTTGGAATGTCGTCTCTGCTGTCCCTTGTGACATTCCTTATTAAAGCATGGTTTTTCGCATTCCACTCAAAGCAGCCATTCTGATTCTGATATACCATACTCTGTTGCAGACCGTTGGAGCTGCTGAAGCAGTTTATTGGCAAGGATTATACTGGGTGGTTTGCCATTGCATTCCCAGCGGTAGTTAGGGCATTAATTTGGAATTTGGCGAAATTTGAATTTGAAATTTGGCCAAATTGGAATTTTAAATGTGGCGAAATTTGAATTTGAAATTTGGCCGAATTTGAATTTGAAATTTGGCCGAATTGGAATTTGAAATTTGGCGAAATTGGAATATGGCAAAATTGGAATTTGAAATTTGGCGAAATTGGAATTTGGCAAAATTGGAGTTTGAAATTTGGCGAAATTGGAGTTTGAAATTTGGCGAAATTGGAATTTGAAATTTGGCGAAATTGGAATTTGAAATTTGGCGAAATTGGTATTTGAAATTTGGCGAAATTGGAATTTGAAATTTGGCGAAATTGGAATTTTGAAATTTGGCGAAATTGGAATTTGAAATTTGGCTGAATTGGAATTTGAAATTTGGCGAAATTGGAATTTGAAATTTGGCGAAATTGGAATTTGAAATTTGGCGAAATTGGAATTTGAAATTTGGAGAAATTGGAATTTGAAATTTGGAGAAATTGGAATTTGAAATTTGGCGAAATTGGAATTTGAAATTTGGCGAAATTGGAATTTGAAATTTGGAGAAATTGGAATTTGAAATTTGGCGAAATTGGAATTTGAAATTTGGCGAAATTGGAATTTGAAATTTGGCGAAATTGGAATTTGAAATTTGGTGAAATTGGAATTTGAAATTTGGCGAAATTGGAATTTGAAATTTGACGAAATTGGAATTTGAAATTTGGTGAAATTGGAATTTGAAATTTGGCCAAATTGGAATTTTGAAATTTGGCAAAATTGGAATTTTAAATTTGGTGGTGAAATTGGAATTTTAAATTTGGCCAAATTGGAATTTGAAATTTGGCGAAATTGGAATTTGAAATTTGGCTTGTTATACTGTCCAAAGGTGGTACCATTCATTATACCACGGAAAGAGACTTCAAAGATTCCCTGTAAAGGTAGCGGCAGCCGGAAGAGGAGATAGGTATAAATTGTAATTGGATAGGTAGTTATTTGCATTGGAGATAGAGTACATGGATATTGGCAGGGCTCACATAGTAAGCGTGCGTATCGATGTGTGATGGTATACATGTGTCATGATTTAGATGTCTGTTGGAGGCACTCATCAAATGAATGTTTGGTTTGTCTTTGTGCATTCCTAACCCTACATCCCCCACTTCCCCCCACCCCCCATCCCTTCCCCCAAGCCAAAGAAACGATCAAAAAAATTCTTTATAGTAATAATAAAAATAGTTTTAGTTTAAATATTATTTTGTTTGCGTATATGGCCCCTCTCCAGGCCTGTTCCGGATTTGTTTGATCTGTTGTTGGTGTAGCGCAGGCATGATGGGCCGAATGGCCACCTCCATCAAAGTTCCTTGTTATTCCTTGATAAATGCATTCTTCACCAAGTCACTCAACTCGTTCTTGGCCTCCTTTTCTTTTCATTGTCATGCTCCACCCTCCACACCTTCTTAAAACAATCTTCATCCCGACCAACTACCTTCCCTGTCTTTTTCTCAAAATGCCTTTCCACCTTC
Organism: Myxine glutinosa; assembly: GCF_964187855.1. Lineage (NCBI taxonomy): Eukaryota > Metazoa > Chordata > Myxini > Myxiniformes > Myxinidae > Myxine > Myxine glutinosa. Next base: position 334,118,983 of record NC_136261.1, read on the forward strand.
TTTTCCTTCCTTCCAACTTAACTTTCCAATCACATCTTTCTTTCACTGCTTGTTGATCTTATCATTACTCATATTTTTTGTCCACCAAACATCCCCTTCCCTTCTTGACTGTCAGTACTCACTCTTGTTTATTACCCTCACCAGAGAAGGCTATTGCATGTCCGTCGGTAAGTCAGTGATGGAGTGAGTCCGTAAACACTTCAGTCATTATCGCTTGAACCAAACACGATTTTGATGGAACTTGGCCACAAGCTTCATATCTGATACTTAACATATTATGTATATTGACCGCATCCAAATCTGCGCTCATTGTGGGGGTTTACGTGGGAATTTGTCCCCCCGCCCCCGCCCCCCCACCCCCAAATAGGTATTTGCTCTCTTCTCCCAATTACTACACACACAATTTCAATGAAACTTAATCACAACCTTCATCATCCATGATGTCCCAAAGTTTGTTCACGGCATCAAATTATCAGGGTCCTCGGGGGTCTGTGGGGGGTTTGAGTGACAGTTGCTCCTGATCCAGGTGAGCTTCAGGACCTGCGTCCCTATTTTTGTGTGTGTATGTGTGTGTGTGTGTGTGTGTGTGTGTGTGTGTGTGTGTGTGTGTGTGTGTGTGTGTGTGTGTGTGTGTATCTGCCTTTTTGTCTGTATATCAATTGCCGACAGATCACAATTTTAAACCGAACTGCACCAAACTTCACCAAATGGTAGTGTGGGTCACAAGGAATAAGCCTATTGATTTTGACGTCAAAGGTCATCTTGAGGTCAAATTTCTGAAATTGTCATTTTTCATCTGATTGACTTGAAAGTTGAACAGCATTTGCATATTGAGTCACTAAATTGGGAAACCAACTATTTTTGAGGTAAAAAGGTCAACTCAAGGTCAAACTTCTATAATCAATTTTCGTCTGAAAAAAATAATCAGTCATCATCCGATTGAACCAAGCTTTGATTAAGATCGTCAATTTAAATCTTGTGTACATGTGTGTGTACAATAAAATTCAACATGTGCACAATATATATATATATATATATATATATATATATATATATATATATATATCCCCTGTACTGTCTATATATATATTGGTCCCCCTGTGCTGTCTTTCCCTCGCGGTTGTCAGCTCTTTCACGAGCCTCGATTCAGTATACAAAAAAGTAACGCATAAAAGTAATATGTGTGCATATGGTGTTGGGCTAGCGGCTAGGGTGCCGGCTTAGGATACCTAGGATCCTGGAGTTCGAATTCCGGTCGATCGCCGAATTAACGCCAGGGGGGTTGACTCAGCCTGTCATACCTTCCGAGGTCGGCTAATTGAGTACCAGTTCACTGGTAATTCCTTGCTTGTCGTTAAAGGCGGCAAAAAGGGTTGGCGTCAGGAAGGGCATCTGGCCGTAAAACATTGCTTCAAAAAGGGGACAAAAAAACAACAACAACCACGGTTCCTGAAAAAGGCCAACCCCTGCTTTGCGGGGAAAAATGGCCTCTAAATGTGGTTATTTTATTTTTTTATAATCCACAGCATATGATGTCACACAAAACAAAACATGCCAAAGCAAAATCAAAAGCAAAACCAAAGGCAACACCAACGCCAAACGTGTATAAGCACAACCTTCATCACCCATGACGTACCAAAGTTTGTTCACGGCATTAAAATGTCAAGGTCCTCGGGGGTGTGTGGGGGGTTTGAGTGACTGTTTCTCCTGATCCAGGTGAGCTTCAGGACCTGCCATGCAAATCACAATCCATGCACGTGTGTGTGATTGTGAGTGTGCATGCGTGCGTCATCACCACTGGTCCTCATTTTTCTCAGGCCCCCTTTCCACTCAGGTCCGCCAAATCTCCGGCTCACTTCCACTCGGATCCACCAAATCTCAGGCCCCCCTTCCACCCAGGTCCACCAAATCTCCGGCCCATTTTCACTCGGATCCACCAAATCTCAGGCCCCCCTTCCACTCAGGTCCGCCAAATCTCCGGCCCAGTTCCACTCGGGTCCGCCAAATCTCCGGCCCACTTCCACTCAGATCCACCAAATCTCAGCCCCCCCCCCTCCACTCAGGTCCGCCAAATCTCCGGCCCAGTTCCAGTCAGGTCCGCCAAATCTCAGGCCCCCTTCCACTCCGGTCCGCCAAATCTCAGGTCCCCCTTCCACTCTGGTCCGCCAAATCTCACCCCCCCCCCCCATCCCTGTGCACGTGCGTGTCCTCCTCAATGGGCTATTCGGAAAAACGGCAAAAAAGTCGGCAAAACCCATCAAGCCACGGGTGCATCCCCGTACCCCCCATCAAAGCTGCCCACAAAGCTGTTGTATTCGGCTTGTTACTGGATCTCATGGAGCTCGGTTCACTTCAGGCATGACGTGGTATATAGGGAGTCGCCTAATCCCACGCCCATGCTCCCAGCATGACGAAGTTGAAGAAAACCAGCAAACCGCCAGGCCAGGCCGTGTCGAAGACAATGCACGGGACTCAGAAGTCGGCACGAATCCTCAATCTCACCTCTCTCTCTCACATTCTCAATGGACGAAGCTCCACAAGAGGAGGTCCACCATAGCCCGGCCTTTACACCCAGCATCACGGGGCCCACAAGTCCCATCATGCTCCAGAGCCAGGAAGCCCAAACGCACGCCAAATGGAGTGATACCGACCACCATCTCACCCCACCAAATCTGCCATTCTCAGATCAGTCATTACAGTCTTCGAAACGGATTTATTCGACACAGCTCCTGTTCCTCTCCATCCCAGGCGAGAGGGCGGCAGCAAGACCTGGAAGTCATGTGGCCTCCCGAGTCACTTCCATCTTCATCATCGATATGTACAGTCACGTGAAAAAGTAAGTACACCCCATGTAAAGTTTTGACTTTTTCAACATATTTCAAAATAAAGCTATTTGATCTTCATTTCAACAATATTGATAGATAAAGGTGATATCATATAACAAATATCATGAAACATTTACATTTTGTAGTCCATTGTATAATTTATATAAACATAAATGCAAATTTCACATGTGGAAAAAGTAAATACACCCTTGGCTCTAATAGGTGGTATTGCCCCCTTTGGCAGAAACAACCTCAAGTAGGCGTTTCTTATAACTGTCTACCAGTCTCTGACATCGACTGGGAGAAATTTTTGCCCACTCCTCCATGCAGAATTCTTTCAGCTGTGCGATGTTTGAGGGGTTTCTTGCATGCACAGCTCGTTTCAAATCCCCCCACAACATCTCGATGGGATTTAGATCCGGGCTTTGACTTGGCCATTCCAGAACCCTCCATTTCTTTCTTTTCAGCCATTCCTTGGTGGATTTACTGGTATGTTTAGGGTCATTGTCATATTGCAAGGTCCACCTTCGGTTGAGCTTCAACTTTCCGACAGATGGCCTCACATTATCCTCAAGCACCCTCTGGAACAATGAAGAATTCATAATGGATTCTATGATGGTGAGCTGCCCAGTCCCTGATGCAGCAAAGCTGCCCCAAACCATAATATTTCCACCACCATGCTTTACAGTTGGTATCAGGCTCTTGTGGTCAAATGCTGTCTTTGGTTTTTGCCAAACATGTCTTCTGGTACTGTGGCCAAATAGCTCTACCTTTGACTCATCTGTCCAGAGCACATTGTTCCAGAAGTGCTTGTCTTTTCCAAGGTGTTCATTGGCAAACTTTAGTCTTGCCCTGATGTTCTTTCTGGACAGCAAAGGTTTCCTCCTGGCACACCTCCCATGTATATCAAATTTGTGCAGCCTCTTTCTTATGGTAGACTCGTGCACTTTGACATCAACAGTGGCAAGAGCTACCTGTAGGTCCCGTGATGACGTTCTGGGGTTCTTAGAGACTTCTTTCAGCATCTTGCAGTCTGCTCTCGGGCTGAACTTGCTGGGGCGGCCTGGCCTGAACAAGTTGGCAGTTGTTTGGAATCTTCTCCACTTGTAGATGATCTTCCGGTCAGTCGAATGATTGATTTCAAATTGTTTGGACATCTCTTTAAATCCCTTCCCAGACTCGTAGGCATCTATAACCTTCTTTCTGAAGGCCTCAGAGAGCTCTTTTGATCTAGGCATGGTGACGCCGCACACTTCAACAACAAAGAGAAAACCAAACGAAATGTCTGAGGTTTAAATAAGACAGGTTCCTCCAAGATCCTCTCTAACAATGTTCTAATCATTTGCACCTGAGCTGGTGCACCTGATTCAAATTTTAGGTATTTGAAGTAGTGATAAATGTAGGGGTGTACTTTTTTTTTTTTTTTTTTTTTTTTTTTTTTTGTATACAAGATCGAGGCTCGTGAAAGAGCGAACATTAATCACACAGAAAGACAAACCGACACATAAAACATATAACATCGGGAGCGGTAGACAAGATGGGGAGAGAGGGGGAAGGACACAAACACAACATTTGAGAGCAGGGACCGAGAGACATGGAGACATGGAGAGATCTGAGAGAGGGCGAGGACTTTGGGGGGGGGGGGGCATGGGAAGGGGGCGGTGGGAGAGGTATAAAACATATGGACACTGCCAGGACTTCCAGGAAAGAAGTTGGAATTTCAAACAAGGTGGATCTGGGGTGAATTAGCGGGGGTAGAAAAGATCAAGGTTTTGGATGGGGGAAGATAAGAGATGGTGGTGAACAGCTGTTTTAAAGACCTGGAGGGAGGAGTGGGATTGAAGGGAGTGAGGGAGTTTGTTCCAGAGGCGGGAGAAAAGAGGAATGAAAGAGTGAAGGTGAGCAGAGAGCCGAGATTTCGGCAGTTTAACCATCAGAGGGTTGCTGGCAGATCTTGTGCGACCTGTAGGAATATTTGGGGGACAGAGCACAGAGAGAGCTGGGGGTGCAAGGCCGGAGAGGAGTCGGTAGAAGACAGAAAGACCACCTACCTGCCTGCGGTGAGTGAGTGAAAGGCCCTCAGAGATAGCTTCATCGCGGGAGATTCCAATAATTCTGAAAGCTTTGGTTTCAACAGCGTGAAGCCGAGCTAGGTGTGAGGCAGGAGCACCGGCCCATAGGGGAGAACAGTATTCCATTGAGCTGCGGATGAAAGCCTTGTATGTGGTGAGGAGCTCAGGTGTGCCGAGGAAGGACTTCGCACGACGGAGGATGCCCAGTCGGCGACTGGCTTTGGAGGCCAGCTTGGAAATGTGGTTTTCCCAAGAAAGATCATGGCAGATAGTGAGACCCAAAATCTTGAGCGACAGAACTTCTTGGAGAGGATTGTTGAGAAAGTAGATGGGAGGGTTGTCCAGTCGATCTTTTCGGAGAGACATAGTAAGAGTGTGAGATTTGTCAGGATTGAAAGACATGTTCCACTTGTTTGACCAGTCTGTGATTTTGTCCAGGTCTTCAGAGAGTGAGGAGGCAGCAGACTGCCGATCTGAGGGAAGAGGAATGGAGCGGCAGAGAGTGGAGTCATCAGCAAAGAGATAGAGAGGATTTTCGAGAGAGTCAGAGAGATCATTGATGAAGACCAGAAAAAGCACGGGGCCCAGAACACTGCCTTGGGGAACTCCAGCCTGAACAGGAAGAGGAGATGAGAGAAACCCATTCAGGGCCACACGTTGACGACGACTAGAGAGGAAGTCCGCCAGCCATGCGTGGAGATTTCCATGGATACCAAAGGAGGAGAGTTTGGTGAGCAGAGCGGGGTGCCAGACCGTGTCGAAGGCACGTGATATGTCGAGGGAGACAGCTCTAATTTCCTGTTTGGCATTGAGGACCTCCATCCATTGTTGAGACAGCAGAAGCAGCATGTCCAGAGTAGAGTGACCTGGTCTGAAACCAAATTGATGATCAGAGATCAAGCCATTGGAGAAGAGGAAAGATTTCATATCCGAAGCAATGATGGATTCCATGACTTTGCTGATAATTGGGAGAAGGCTGATTGGTCTGTAGTTGCTAGGATCTGTTTTTGCACCTTTTTTGTGCAAAGCGGTGATGTTGGCTGATTTCCAAGCAGATGGCAGTTGACCTTGAGCAAAAGAGAGGGTGAAGAGAACAGAGAGAGGGTGAGATAGAGCAGCAGAGCAGGATTTTAGGACCCGTGGGCTGATGCCGTCGGGTCCAGTTGCAGAATCAGAGTCGAGGGTTGACAGAAACTTTTCCACCTTGTCAGGAGGAAAGGACACGGAGTCCAGGAGCAGCAGGGTACGACTGGGTATGGTGGGTACAGAGAGGGATGGGTTTGGGACACAAGATTTAGAGGCAAACACAGAGTTGAGGCATTCAGCTTTTTCACGTGCGGAGTCAGCTGTGTAGCCGTTTGAGGTAAGGGAGGGGATGGAGGGGGAACAAACACCAGAAACGGATTTGACCAGACGCCACCAGGATTTGGAAGAGGGAGACAGATAAGAGAGTTCGGTCTTGAGAACGGAGAGATATTGTTTCCTGGCTCTCCTGAGGGTGGACACACACTTGTTTCGGGCTTTGTGAAAGGAAATGAGATTTCCTTCCGTTGGATTTGCTTTCCAGGAGACGAAGGCAAGTTGTTTCTGGGCAACAGCCTCACCACAAGATTCCGTGTACCATGGACGGGAGGAAGGGTATGACAACTGAAGACGAGATGGGATAAATCTGTGCATGAGAGAGAGCAATTTACTTTGGAAGAATTCCCAGGATGAGTTGATGTCAGAGGTGGTAGAGATGGGAGACCAGTCCAGATGATTGATGGCTGCTTGAAGACCGTGCCAGTTGGCCTGCGAAATTCTTACTTTTCCACATGCGAAATTTGCATTTATGTTTATTTAAATTATACAATGGACTACAAAATGTAAATGTTTCATGATATTTGTTATATTATATCACCTTTATCTATCAATATTGTTGAAATGAAGATCAAATAGCTGTATGTTGAAATATGTCGAAAAAGTCAAAACTTTCCATGGGGTGTACTTACTTTTCCACGTGACTGTATGTGTGTGTAATTCGAGTCAACTCTTCTTTAAATTGGAGTACAGTACAGCAAAACACATAGATATTGCAACTCACTGTGCAGCTGAGATGGCACCCCTGAATGTTGTGTCATTGTTTGTCCTCACTATTCACATAGTGCCACACTCCACTACCTCATTAAAGAGTGTTTGCCGAATACCTTGTTTCTGATGTTGTAGATAATAAGCATGGTACCGTTGGAGAGCTATTAATAAATTTATTTGGTTGGAAAGCTAATGATAGATTTACTTGGAAAATAATTAGTGTCTGTTTAATCATAAGCATGCCTGCTTTAAAAGCCTATCTTTCTTTGATTGAAGAAGAAGAAGTGGGAATGTGAGCTTAAAAGAATAAGAGCTTAAAAGTGCAGCACATTCCCCATGGTAACGGTGTGCGCTAATGCAGTGGCACTTTCCCTTTTGTTCTGCAGCAAGTTTCTTGGGAAAGTTGTTGAACGCTTCCTGGGGCGCTTCTCTCGACCAAGGGTTTTACCCACAGCCGCTTCTTTCCCCTGGCACACCGTTGGCGATGTATCAGCACTATTGCCAAATAATCAGTGCTCAAAGCTTTTACCCTTCTCATCCTCTCCCTGCATTTCTTCTTCATTGCCATTTTGTTTTCCAACAATAGTGACATCGACAGTCACAGGGATTTAGTCGCAGGGATTTAAAAAAAAAAATTCCCATAAATATCAGCTTCAAAATGCTATTTAAAACCCAAATGCTCCGACTTCCGAGTTCGAAACAGCTGGATTCTAATATTCTGTGACCTAACGCCAATTTGTCGCAAAGTGTATTCAAATCATTCAATTGTAAAAATAATCTGGAGAAGAGGGAATGGGTGTTTGCCATTCAGAGATACCAGCATGCCCAGAACATTCCAGAACATTGGCTTCCCTTTTCCCACACCATCCTGTGGGTTCTACCATGTTTGAAACCTCCGATAAAAGACACACGACATTCACACATCTGCTTTCTACTTTGGAAAGTGAAACACTTACTCAGCTGGTATAAACACAATCACTGCTGTCTCAGGTGTTATTCTAAGGGTCTTGGGGGTGGTGACACCTCCTCCCATTCCCACTGTATCTCACTCTTAACATTGTGAATGAGACATTTTGGAAGAATGAATCATGCAGGCACTGAATCCTCGCTCACAAAGAACCTTCAAAAGGTTTTCAGTAAAAAAACGACAATTACACTGCATTTTGCATAAATTATACCTATTGTTAAGTATTACCTCCCCAAACCCCAGTTACGGTGCATATCAGTCAGGAGCGGGAACACGGCAGAAAGATTTGTTATTTTGCGTGTTCTAATAAACCATGGAAAAACCATACCAATGCAATTGTAGAACAAAACAAGTAATGGTATTAAGAACTCTCACATACACAATAATAACACTATTACAGAAAGTACAATGAAAATGACACTTGCGTCAAATGAACAATACATATGATGGTACCATCATTCCCCAATGATGCAATAAACTCACGACACGCCAACGTGAGTGGAATGTAACATTCCCCAAAGTCTGTGCACTGATCCCCACGCTGGTTGGATTTGAAGTCGTGCAGAATGGCAAAACAACAGGCAGGTATTGTCGCGGCTGTGGATGAGGAGGTGAGAGGTCAATATCGGGATTGAGCCGATATGGAAACCAACAGCAATCCACATGGTGAGGTCTATATGAAAATCCCAATGACAAAACAAGTGCACCAAGCTGACAGCCTCTTCGAGGACAAAATGGCATATCAGCCTGTAATGGAGGCGCTTTATTTTTCTCCAACAAACTCACGCTTGGTAATGAAACCTGAGACGCAGGTTTAATTGCAATCGCAATATAGGACGATGTCGCGGGCAATCCCTCCCCCCGGGAAGCCTCAACTCATTCGCGACCAATATCAAAAAATCCGCTTGCAGCCTCAATGCGACGTTACTGCTGTATCTTCCTCTCCCTCGTCGTCTCCACTCTCCCAAGCTCCTCCTCTTTTTTTTTTTTCTTCTTTTTTTTGTATACACTTCACTTTGTGTGTGGAGTGTGTGTTTGGAGTGTGTGTGTGGAGTGTGGAGTGTGTGTGGAGTGTGTGTGTGGAGTTTGTGTATACACTTCACTTTTTTTTTTGTATACAAGATCGAGGCTCGTGAAAGAGCTAACATCAATCACACAAAAAGACAAACCGACACACAAAACACAAAAAACAAGGGGAGCGGCAGACAAGATGGGGAGAGAGGGGGAAGGACACAAAAGAGAGGGGGAAGAGGGGGAAGGACACAAACACAACATTTGAGAGCAGGGACATCGGGAGGACTTGGGGGGAGGTGGGAGAGGAATAAAACATATGAACACTGCAAGGACTCTGGGGTGAATTACCGGGGGTAGAAAAGATCAAGGTTTTCGATGGGGGAAGATAAGAGATGGTGGTGAACAGCTGTTTTAAAGACCTGGAGGGAGGAGTGGGATTGAAGGGAGTGGGGGAGTTTGTTCCAGAGGCGGGAGAAAAGGGGAATGAAAGAGTGAAGGTGAGCAGAGAGCCTAGACTTTGGCAGTTTAACCATAAGAGGGTTGCAGGCAGATCTTGTGCGACCTGAAGGAATATTGGGGGGACAGAGCACAGAGAGAGCTGGGGGAGCAAGGCTGGAGAGGAGTCGGTAGAAGACAGAAAGACCACCAACCTGCCTGCGGTGAGTGAGTGAAAGGCCCTCGGTGTTGACTACATCGCAGGAGATTCCAATGATTCTGAAAGCTTTGGCCTCAACAGCGTGAAGCCGAGCAAGGTGTGAGGCAGGAGCACCAGCCCAGAGGGGGGAACAGTATTCCATTGAGCTGCAGATGAAAGCCTTGTATGTGGTGAGGAGCTCAGGTGTGCCAAGGAAGGACTTCGCACGACGGAGGGTGCCCAGTCGGTGACTGGCTTTGGAGGCCAGCTTGGAAATGTGGTTTTCCCAAGAAAGATCATGGCAGATAGTGAGACCCAAAAGCTTGAGCGACAGAACTTCTTGGAGAGGATTGTTGAGAAAGTAGATGGGAGGGTTGTGGATGGGAGGGCACCATCCTTTGCCCTTCTCTTCCAGTTTGTTTGCCGTGTTCTTCTTTTTCCTCCACACACATTTATTTTTACCTTTTACTAAAGTCATCTCTATTTCACAAATTTTTTTAAACAACAATATTACCTGAAACTAAAAAATCCTACAAGTATATGATAACAACAAAGGCGGAAGTGACGGATCCATAACACTATCTTTTAGTTTGCACACTGTCAATATGTAAGCAAATTGTATAAAACAAATCTACACCTTTACATACTACATACAAAATCGACAACCATCGGGGATGCCTCTTCGTGATGGTTGTACATCCCGACGCAAGTCTGGAGCCAAATATTCCCCATTCTTCCCTCCTGCCTGGACTGGTCAGGGCAGCGCGGTCATGGCCAGAGTGCCGATTGGTCCCCATGGGCCAGCCCTTTCCCTTTCTCTCGCTTTCTTTCTTTCTTTCTTTCTCTCTCTCTCTCTCTCTCTCTCTCTGTCACTCTCTCTCTCTCTCTCTCTCTCTCTCTCTCTCTCTCTCTCTCACACTCACTTTCTCTCTTTCTGTCTCTCTCTCTCTCTCTCTCTCTCTCTCTCTCTCTCTCTCTCTCTCTCTCTCACACTCACTTTCTCTCTCTCTGTCTCTGTCTCTGTCTCTGTCATGGCACTGACTTGATGAAGGCGGGGGTACACCATCCTGGACGTGGGGGATCCCTGGGTCGCTCCTCGGAGATCGATCGGCTGTCTCCGTGCCGCGGGTTTGTTCGAGAGAACTGTTCGGCTATACAACAACAACAACATACAAAATCAAAATGTCAATTCACAAACCATATCTCACCACCTGAGCCCTGAGCTGTCACTAATGACTAATCCCACCAAATCACAGGACAAACGTATCACGAATCCCACCTTCCCCACTTCCACCAACAATGACTTCCATTCCTCTTGGAGATCCATTTGAGCATTGGCATCACTGGGGAGACGAGATCACAAACATATCGTTTCTGCACACATGTTAAGTTGCTTGTCGTTTCATATTTATTGTTCACCGCTTTTGCTAACTTGTTTTTCCCTTGAATGTTCCGCTATGTAACAAAAATGTCTCACGAACATGTGTGGCGTCATTCCTTTACTCAGCGAATAGCCTTGGGAACATAACTAATGGGCTATACTTCATGGATATATCTTATTAATTCTTGTAAATATAAAATGAACAAAATATACTGTTAGTGCTACAATAATATGATTATAGGTTATTGTGAGGAGTACACATTTCCACTAGCAGCTACAAATCATCACCAGAAAGTTGCAGCTAGATCATTCAAAGTTTTGGATTATGTTGGGGTCACGGCTGACATTTTTGGGCGTTCCTGAAGTACACGATAGGATATGAGTAAAGTACCTGAAGTACCTTCTCTTTACTTGTATCTCTGGTGATATTATTTGTCGGTTCGTACCTTGTCACTTGTACCCCTGTACCTGTTGTCGGCATGTATAGTTGGCGCCGCCAATTGTCAGCCCTCCCATGAGTCTTGACCAATGCAATGAAAAACAACAAAATGCTCAGATTTGAAATTGTCTTCATCAACTGAAAGACTTGTTACCCATGATTACCCTGCGCTCGTGAAGCGAAAAGCGGGGTTAAGCATTCACGTACGTACGTGTCTGCATTTCAGTAAAGTAAAGTGTGTGCCGTGTCTGCATTTTAAAAATTCATTTTCTCAGCAACCGTTGGTCCGATTGACATGAAATTTTCACCATAGGAGGGCCTCCTCCTGTAGAATATTGTAGTGAATATTATGACGTGATAGCTCACGTGGTACAGGCGCCATCTTGGAAAAAGTTTACACCTCCATATCTCCCAAACCGCTCAATGGAAAAAATGAAAACATGGCTCATTGTCAAGTACTCCCCATGGGGAATACGACATGTTGATGATGATGCCATCAGTGCCTTAATTATGACGTCATAATTCGACAAGTACAACGCTTGATCTGATCAGTATGAAAAAAAAATCCTCCAACTATTAGTCCGATTGGCACGAAATTTTCAGAATATGAGCGGCTCCTGTGGAATTTTAAAAATGATAATTATGAGGTCATATGTCACGTGATACAGGCGCCATCTTGGAAAAATCGAAAAAAGGTTGCACCTCTATATATCCGAAACCGCTTCATGGAAAAAAACGGAAACATGGCTCATTGTCAAGTACTCCGCTTGGGGAATAAGATATGTTAATGATGATGTCATCTGTACTTTAATTATGACGTCATAATTAGACAAGTACAACGCTTGATTCGATCAGTATGAATTTTTTTCTCTGTGATTCTTGGTCCGATTGACACGAAATTTTCACCATATGAGGGCCTCCTCCTGTAGAATATTTCAATGATTATTATGACCTCATAGGTCACGTGGTACAGGCGCCATCTTGGAAAAACTTCGCACCTTTATATCTCTGAAACAACTCCATGGAAAAAATTGAGACCTGGCTCATTGTCACCGACTCCCCATGGGGAATAAGTTATGTTAATGATGATGTCATCGGTGCCTTCATTCTGACGTCATAATTCGAGAAATACAACACTTATCCATCTGATCATTATTTTAAAAAATTCAGCAACTGTTGGTCTGATGGACACAATTTTCACCATGGGAGCGCCTCCTCCTTTAGAATATATTAATGATAATCATGACGTCATAGGTCATGTGTTACAGGCGCCATCTTGGAAAAACCGAAAAACGTTGCATCTCTATATCTCCAAAACCGCTCTATGGAAAAAATGTAAACGTGGCTCATTGTAAATAACTCCATATGGGGAAGAGGTGTTGTTAACGATGATGTCATTGGTGCCATAATTATGACGTCATAATTCGACAGGGACAACACTTAGTCTGATCAGTTTGAAATTTATTGAGCATGATCTATGCAACAATTATTTGGAGAATATAAATGTATGATGTAATCGCTCACGTGGTCTGGCAGCCATATTGGATCAAAAAAAAAAGAAACGTTCAAAAACAGAAGAGTTGGCTCACAACAAGTTGACTGCGCAGGGTAAGTATTCTATGAATACCATCTAGTTCAGTAAGTATCTTCTCACAAAAGCAGGAACTTTTCTGAAGTCAGAATTGAATATCTTCCTTTTTGAAATATACTTCACAATGAAACAATTTGATAATGATCATCCTGGTTTTGAATTTTCTTCTTTTGAAACATCAACTGAAAACATATTTTATAAAGTTCCTCTCCTTCATCTCCATTTCCCAACCTTGAACATTATGCACTGATTGGTTGAGGCTTTGTAATGAAGGTCACAAAGTAAAAAGCCACAAATAAAGGGTTCACTGAGTAGTCTCACAAGTCAGACTATAATGTTTCTTATTTAAACTTGATATAAATATTTGATAGGGAACAAATTCACGACGAAAAATCCCAGGCCGATAAGTGACTGAACACAAAAGACAATGATGATAAACCATTTCCCAACACCAAAGAACATGTTTGAACATGAGACCATCCCATGTAAAAGATTCTGCAGAACATTCTGTATTATGATGGTGAGAACTACTGCAGAACATTCGGGTATGCGGATGTCTTCCGATACCTAAGGGGGATGGATGCCCCTGCCTTGCATAATCCCAGGTCATCTGTGGGCAAGGTATAGTACCCGTCAGCCCCCCCTTACCAGGGTAACGGTCCGCAGCCATGCAGTTTAAAATGGCAGATGGCCCTGCACATCTGGTGGATGAGAGTCCAGTTGAATCCAACAGCACGAGTGGAAGAGGTTGAATTCCCCATCGGCCAGCAGAGGGACGGAGAGGAGTGGCGACCCCCCCCCCCCCCCCCCCCGTCTATACCACACACTTACTCGTGTGTACCAGCCATAGAAAGGCAATATGATGGCAAACGCCATCATTGCCCGAGGAGACTCGACTTCAGGATGGTCCATGAAAGCTTTTTGAAATGATCACATCTTCATCTGCTCTGTGTGGTTAGTAATCTCGATACAAATGACTTGCTTCCTATTTCATGAAGCACCAATTTGCAGATACAGTACTAAATTATAATGGATAACAGGACAAGATGTCAATGTTTCATAAAGCTTTCATTTGAAAAAATTCAAACTCTTAAAATAATTTACGAAGGTTCTTTACAATGGGCGCTATAGTTTGGAGTAGCCGCACGAGGGCGTATGAAGCATTGGGGAACTGTGAAAATTTTTTAATGTGTAAGTTGGGGACAAGGATACTCCAGGTTGAATAAGGGGGGAAAAGAAGTAAAAGTCAGAAAACTAGGAGTGGAGGAATGGGGAGGGAGGTGGGGGATAAAGAACATTGTAATAAAGGAATGATCAATGAGGATTAGGATGAGCAAAACGTTAACCACCACAAACCCTATAAATTATATTGTAAGTGCATCGCATCTTGTTGTAAAAAATAAAATAACTTACATAAAATGGAATATATGTATATGTATGTAAATGTTTGTAAAAACGTATGTATGTAGGTAGGTAGGTAGGTAGGTATGTAGCGTCGTCGAAGGATTTACAGGCAAGAGCCTAACAGGAACCGTGACGTGAGCGCTCCTTCAGTGGTCCCCAACTGGCTTGTGTGGCTTCTGTAGACCCTGGGCGACTTCAACTGTAATAAATTGTTGGTTGTTGTTTCGTATGGAGCCTGTGGTTGCTGGTTGCATCATTTCTGGAAGCATGGCTGTGCCACTGATGCAGTGTTCCTGTTTCCAGTAAGCAAGTACTCATTTTGCTGACCTCAGAAGGATGACAGGCTTAGTCAACCCACCTGAAGTTATTTCAACAGCATGACAGGGGCTCAAACTCAAGACCCTAAGATCTTACGGCATGCGACACCTCAACCGTTAAGCCAACACCAGAGTTCCAGTCATAGTGTCATTGGGCATACTCAGAGACAACCAATGATGGGGAATTCGTTGAAAGTTGATGGGATGCAAGACAGCTGTCCCTCGTTCATGATGCAAAGCTTCTACATTACTTTAACAGTGGCAGATGGAGATGCAGCTATAACCCGGACCTGGTGTTTGTTTCAAACCGCATTGCTAACCAATATGAGAAAATTGTCCTGGACCCAATTCCAAAATCCCAACACTAACCTATTGGAATCAAAGTCCATGCAGTGGTTGCCCTTTGTGCAGGTCCCTTCCGTTGGCATTTCAACCTGAAAAAGATGAACCAGGACCAATTTCCTGGACTCCTGGATAGAACCAACCAATTTTCAGTAGACCTTTATGCTGCAATCAAAAACATACCAGCTTCCCCCGCTTGCTATGTTTTTTGGAGATGATGAAAAGGTCCTTTGGGAGGCTGTGGGACGAATTACTTCCTGGGAGGTCACAATATGCTAAGGAACTCCACAAGGTCTACACCAACTGCTTCCAGACGAATGCCTTTGGGGATGACCCTCTGTAATCTGGAAAGAGATTGATTACTGCTATATCAGAGGAGCGGCAAAAGAAGTGGCAAGAGCTGATTGAGTCTGTAGACATGACCCGTAGCAGCAAAAAAGCCTGGAAGACCATAAAGGTGTTGCAAAATGACTTCACGAAAGCACAACCTCGGTTGGAGATCACAGCAGACCATGCCGCTCACCAGTTCCTCACAAACAGCCAAAGAAACCCAGGCCATCACCCTAATCGAATTAAACTTCCAAGGCCTGCAAAAGATGACGAGGAGGACTCTAGCATCACCAGACCTTTCATCATGAGAGAACTTGTACTTGGCATCAAATTGACGACACACAAGCGAGCTCCCCCAAATGACTACATCCTCTGTGAATAATTCAAGCACCTAGGACCTGTATCTCTTCAGTGGTTACTAGACATGCTCAATATCTGCTTGATTACCAACAAGATCCCAAAGCTGTGGAGACAAGCAAGAATAGTGGATATACTGAAGCCTGGAAAATATCCCGCCAACACCACGAGCTTCCATCCAATCTCCGTGATTTGTCACACGTACAAACTATTTGAGAGACTCATTCTAAATCGCCTAGCCCCCCATTTTGGATCAGTATCTCATCCCTGAGCAAGCAGGTTTCAGACCTGTAAAGTCCTGGACAAGTCAGTTCTTGAATCTAATCCAATTCATTAAGGATGGCGATGAGAAAGGGCTGATAACTGGTGCTGCCTTTGTTGACCTATCTGTGGAATGTGACACAATCAATCACAGGTTTCTTGGACAGAAGTTATTCCAGATTACAAAAAATGCAAGACTGACAGATCTGATGCAAAATCTGAATGCAAGACAGATCTGATGCAAAACATGCTGGCCAAAGACGTTTTTGTGGACCTTAGGGGTAATCCCAGCAGATGGCGTAGACAGAAGAATGTACGAGTATTATGTCATGGCTGTGTTCTCGCTCCCTTGCTGGTTAATGTCTACACAAATGGTTAAACCATACATCCAAATACCAGGAGTTTCCTGTATGCCGATGATCTCTGCATTGTGTCCCAGGATCAATCCTTTGAGAAAGTGGAGCAGACCCTCACTGACAAACTAGCTGGATTAACCAACTACTGCACCATCAACTACTTGCGGGCTAATCCAGGGAAGACGCAAATCAGTGCCCTTCGTCTTAAGAAAAGGGACGCAAACCAAAGGCTGAATGTCCACTGTGATGGGAGAAGTCTGACTCATAACCACAAGCCAATATACATCCGAGTTACCCTGGACGGCAGCCTCAGCTACAAAGATCATGTCTTCAAGACAAAGGATAGGGTAGGAGACAGAAACAACATATTGAGGAAGTAGACCAATTTTAAATTGGGAAGAGATACAGGGACCACACAAAGTACTGTACTCGCCTTGTGCTATTCATAAGTGGAACATGATTGTCCTGTTTGGGGCCATTCCTCACATGCCAAGAAGAAGGATCCAGTTTTCAAGACGGCCTGCAGAGCTATTCCTGGTTGCCTTAAACCAACGCATGTGGATGACCTCTATTTGTTATGTGGTATTGCTCCACCTCTGATCAGAAGGGCAGTTTCCTCACAGAAAGAAAGGACCAAGCAGGAACGTGACTCTCACCACCCACTCTTTCAACATGAGTTGTGGGCACAGTCGTTGCTGCACATGACAGACGTACGTAGTATATGAATCTCTTACCCAAGAGGTTGAAGTCCAGGAATAGTTTCCTTCATGCTGTTCAGCAGCTCCTGGATAGTAACCGCCACAGTTGCAGGATAGATGCTTGGTCAACTCACCTGCAATCAAGACCTCACAAGTCTTCACTTGACCCTGAGGAGTCCCTGCCAAAAGGAGCCATGAGACATGGCCAACCTGGCTGTGTCTCAATCGCCTAAGGATTGGAGTTTGACAAAGCAGAGCCCTTGTGCAGAAGTGGGGATATAATCAAAATGGCCCGATTGTTTGTGACTGTGGAGAGGCTCCTCAAACAATGTTGTATCTCCTAGATTTCCTTCTCTTACCAGAGCCTTGTGGACCAGATGATCTGGTGGCTCTTAGTGACACGAAAAATATCAGGCTGGCAAGAATTTGGAATTTGTTTCAGGGGACTGATGATAACTCCCCTCCTATTCGCAAAATAAACAATGAGAAGTTTAACACGCACTGACAATCAGTGTTGACATACAGGCCCTCCGGCTAAACATTGTTCCCATGGAATGATGGATGGCAATACCTTGATGCCTCACCCTGCAAGTGAAGCACGAGAATGACAGCTTATAGCTAGGTCGGTGTTTAAACCCAGGCTAAGCTAATAGGCGAGTGCACAGTCTAGAGTCGAGAGCTCTAGACTATCCTGTGGACTGGCATGTATGAGGGCAGCTAAACCTATGAATTTATATGATGTCCCAGCAAGTACCTCTGATGTAGAGGCAACATGACCAGACTTGGTGGTGAAATGGTTGGAGCATCCGCTTTGAGTCTGGGAAGTCGGTGGTTCAAACGCCCAGCCGAGTCGTGCCAAAGACTTTAAAAATGGTACGTGCTGCTTCCTTGCCTTACGCTCAGCATTTATTTAAAAGGATAGAACAGGGATGAACAATGCTGTTAGGCAATGGAAAACTACCTAGTATAAGTAAGGTACATCAAGTGGTGTTGGCTTACTTGTTAGGGTGGCTGGCTTAGGATCCAAGGTCCCGGTCAGAATCCCGGTCTGCCGTTGAATGAACACCAGGTGGGGTTGACTCAGCCTGCAATACTTCCGAAGTCGGTGAAATGAGTACTGCAGTCCTGTGCTGCGCACGGAAGAAGATCGACAGTCGCAATGTGACTTATTTGGACTTCAGTTGGTGCTTGTATTCAGCTCGACCTGGTTAAAGTAATTGACAGTGGTATTTTTGTGGTGACACAGAATGAAGAATTTCAAAATCAGGAATATACATCCAAATGGTTTGGAGTATATCCTTGTAACTTTATATTGATACAGATGGCTCCAAACATCTGACAAAAAGGAGAACAGCAGAAGCAATATTAATCCCAGATGTAAAAGGTTGTCAAATCCAACAGGCTAACCAGTTCCACCTCAATTTTCAGCAGATATGGTCACCTTTGTCCTGGCACATCTTTTTTCGGCTTAAGGCTCCTTTGGGATGATGCGGGGTAGCATCATTGGCTGAGTATGAGTCTGCGATACAATGTCACCTGTAGGTTAGGGCAGGAGTTTGGAACTTGTTGAGGTAGCTTGCCCACTCTGATCATGAAGGACACTGATGCTGGCAGACGGGATACCCAGTCTAAAGTACATCCAATGGATGGCACACGCATGCGCACATACACACAGCCTGTGAAACACCGGTTTATAGCTGGGTTGGGATTCGAACCCAGGCTAGACAGGTGTAATAGAAGCGAGTATGCATACCTTGTACCTCCAGGGCCTAGTAGGACTAGCGAGCAATGAGGTTTGAGATCAGGGAGCCGAACGAGTGATCTAAATTCCGCAAAAATCGAAATTCCTCTCGGACTACGTCCATCGGAGATCCACTGATTCATTAAAGAACAACTCAAGGAAAAATGGCAAGTTCAGTCGGTTAATTGTTTGGAGGGAACGTCTTGTTATGGGGTACACCCAATAGTTGGCACACGGACAAATTTTGCTGAACTTTCTCACAAATCCGTGATTGAGGCATCGAGGGCATTGGCCTTTCATCACTCAAGGACAAGTTTCGGGACTGGGTTTGAATGATTGCACGATCTACCCGACAGACTGCATTACAAACAGTCATGACGGCAAAACCACAATAAAATTCTTGAAAAAGGATATACAGGCAGGGAACGTATAAAGTATGAGGGACCTGACGTCACTCGGTGTGACGCATGCTTTTGGGGGCGTGGCATCCATAGTCTCGCGGATCTGAAGGCGCCATTCAAATCGTTATAGAGAAGAAGAAGAGTTTTGGTGGAGGAGTAGAGCCTGCTGACAGCGAGAGAGGAAGAAGAGCGTGTCGCTGGAACAGATTACAGATTTGGGAAAGATGTGGAGGACGGAAGGATACGAAGAGTAATCGGAGGAAGAATAATAATATGGAGGAGGAGAAGATCGGGTTGAGATTGTCAATGTGGAGAGACGTTTGGGAGGGGAGGGGAGGGGAGGGTGAGGAAAACAAAAAAAAGTGAGTGCTGGAGGGAGGTGTCAGGGTTGACACTCACGGCGCAGGGATAAATCATTGCCCAGGTTTGCGGAAGTGGTTAGATTCGTCGAGATGAAAGGAAAGGGTGGTGAGAGAGGAGAGGGGTGAAGAAACACGGGAAGAAGAAGAGGGTGAATCAGAAACAGAGGCTCAAAGTTCGCTGGCTGGCTTCCCCTGCGGAGACAGGTAGGTCGTGCGTGCGGCAGGTAATCTCGGTGAAAAGTGTAACCTGTAGGAAAGCAGGCCGACACACTGGTGTAGTTAAAAACTGTGTACCGGTAACAAGCTTCTTCCACTGTAGATTGAAGTGCCTGCTCCGGCACTCACGCTGTTAGGTGATGTGCCTAATAATAATATGGTCGTGACGATCATAGTTCCGCCTTTCAAACTAAACACGATGACGAGGGAAGCCATCAGTTCCACTCGGTCAATGGGGGCACACTGTTCCAAACAGCAAGGTCGCAGTGGAGCTTTGTTGCTAACGCGGAGTGAAGGCGGTGCGTGCCGTGCCGTGCGGTGCTGTACCGTACCGTGCTGTACCGTGCCGTGCCGTACTGTGCAGTGCCGTGCCGTACTGTGCAGTGCCATGCCGTGCTGTACCGTACCGTGCTGTACCGTGCCGTACTGTACTGTGCAGTTCCGTGTTGTACCATGCCGTACCGTGCCGTACCGTGCCGTGTGAGGTGCTCCGGCTGTACTTTCCGCGCTGTGCTGTGTGCCAAGGCCATTCTCTGCGAGATTCCAATAATCCAATGTACCGTAGTGCTTGTGCGATGCTCTCCCCATGCAGTGTGCTGCTCCAGCGTGCAGTACCCAAGCTGTACAAGGTGCCCATATATCGTGCATGGTCGTTGCTGCACGTGACAGACGTACGTAGCCATGCCGCTGCGCAATTTGATTCATAGAGCTGCATGAAGAAGTAAATGTATTTTATTTGCCAGATGTAGGGCACCCCTCTTTATAAACTTTTCTAGAGCATTCCTTGGTTCCTCCTAAGAACACAAGGGTAGTCCAGCCAGCACACGAGATTTTTTGAATGTCCCTTATTTTCTATTGTTTGGCATTTTCTATAAGCTATGGAATGAAATGTCCCTTCTTTTCTATACTTTGCCACATGGCACATACCCTAATATAAAGGCGCCATTTCTATGCCCCTGGCATTTTACCCAAGAATGTCCCTTCTTTGCTATACTTTGCCACATGGCATATAACATATAAAGGGGCCTTTTCTATGCCCCTGGCATTTTTCACAAGATACATTTTAAATACGAACTAAACACATTTGTTCATCGTACAAGACTTTATTCAAGACGATATAAAAGTCTTCAAAAAGTAAGGGGAAAAAAATATTCAACCCAGACAGGATTCAAACCCACAATCCTGGTGTTGGCTTAGCGGTTAGGGTGCCAGCTTGGGATCCTAGGATCCTGAGTTCGAATCCCAGTCGATCGCTGAATTAACGCCAGGGGGGCTGACTCAGCCTGTCATCCTTCCGAGGTCGGCAAATTGAGTACCAGCTTGCTGGGATGAATGATCCAGGTGTATACCCCGGTTTAGAATAGATACACCGTATCCCTGCGCATCGTAAGAGGCAACTGAGGATTGGCGTCAGGAAGGGCATCCGGCCATAAAAACATCGCCTCAAAAAGGGAGACCATGATTGTCCTGGGGCCCGCCAGGCTAACCCCCGCTCTCGTGGGGATAAATGGCCTTAAAACGATCATTCATTCATTCATTCAATCCCCAGCTTGGGAGTCTGATGCTTTAGCCATTAGACCATTGGGCCAGCACATTCGATTTGGGTAATAACATTTTGAAGTTATAAAGTGTGTATATATATATATATATTTTTATATATTTATTTATGTATATATATTTATACATATTTAATTTTAAAGCAAAAACGATGGCACTTAGGTGGAATTTGTTTTGAAAGCCATTAACTAGACCTATTGTCCGATGTATATTCCAAGTGTCAGCTAGTTTCAATGTATAGCCCTTGAGATATGAGCGCCAACATATTTTGGGCGGACGGATGGACAGACACCAACGTGATTGAGGGGTTTCTAAATAAAACTCAAGAATGCATAAACGGACGTTGTTGAAATTTGGAACATATTACCTCAATGTACAAAGCATTTACTTCTGAAATTTGCAGCCGATTTCATCCAGTAGAAGCCGAGAAACGCATTTTCAGTCCCCATGTAAAAGCTGCACACAGAGAAACGATCCTTTATAGTTTATATAAAGGGAGGGGTGCTTTGCGCATCCCTTTGATAACCTTGTCTGCCAACAACGTATAAACTCTTGACGGGAATGATCACAGAAATGATATACCATCACCTAACACAAGAAGGAGGCCTAGAGGCAGAACAGAAGGGATGTAAAATTGGATGCTATGGAATGATAGACCACCTCCTACTAATACTTGAAAATTGCAATACAAGAAGAACAAAATTATCCACAGCAGGATAGGCTACAAAAAAAACTTTTTGGCCGGATGTCTTTTTGGCCACAAAAAGCTTTTGGTGGCGGCCTGATGGTGCCCCACATTCATGGATGATACAATGCATGCAATTGTACAAGATCAACCCCCAAATAATCAAGCTGATTGAGAAAGCTATGGATTTATGGAATACCACACTAATCCTGCAGCACTCAGAAGGAAAGATTGAAATACCAAGAGTAAAGATATGACGTGGGATCTTCCAAGGAGACAGCCTTTCTCCTCTCCTGTTTTGCCTGGCCCTGGATCCACTAAGTAACCTCATTAATGAGCAAGGACACAGATACACCTCAACATCCAATAAAAGAACGCCCAAAGAAACAGGAAGGATGACACATATACTGCATATGGGTGATTTAAAACTCTGCACCAAAAGGAGAAAAATTGGCAGAACAACTGAATTTAGTGTACTGGTTCTCAGAAGACGTCTAAATGGAATTTGGCCTAAATAAGTCTGCCAAGTGTGCATTTGTGCAAGGTAGATCAACAAAAATGGACAACATAAAAATCGACCTAAATACAACAATGCAGGAGCTGGGTAACGAAGCATCTTACAAATACCTCGGAATTGAAGAGGACCACGAAATTTGTCCTAAAAAATGCGCAAAACAATTACCAACGAATACCTGCATAGAATGAGGCTGATCCTGAAAACATATCTCACCCCAAGAAAAAAAAAATCAAAGCCATAAACCAACTAGCAGTACCAGTTTTCCAGTACAGCTGCGGAATAGTAAACTGGCCGCAAGCGGATATCAAAAAAATTGATTTCAAAAAAAGGAAACTCCTCACTATCCACAAAATGTTCTACAAAAATCAGTGCATCCCAATAATGTACCTGCCGAGGAAAGAAGGAGGTGGCAGCCTGATGGTACTCAATCAAGTGCACGGAGTGATGACTGTAGGATTAGCAGAGTATGTGAAATACTCAACAGACTACTAAATGCAATTTGTGTACAAGTATGAACACAGCAAACCAGAAAAGGTATCTCCCACTCACCTTTTTTTCTTTTCTTTTTCGTATACAAGATCGAGGCTCGTGTAAGAGCTAACATTGATCACAAAAAGACAAACTGACACAAAGACATATGATAAAGGGAGCGGGAGACAAGATGGAGAGCAGGAACATCAGGAGATCTGTGGGAGGGAGAGGGCTTGGGGGAGGAGGCATGGGAAGGGTGGGGGGGAGGGGGTGGGAGAGGTAAAACACACATGGACACTGCTAGGACTTCCACGAAAGAAGTCGGTATTTCAAAAAAGTGGATCTGGGGTGAATTAACGGAGGAAGAAAAGATCAAGGTTTTCGAATTGGGAAGATAAGAGATGGTGGCGAACAGCTGTTTTAAAGACCTGGAGGGAGGAGTGGGATTGAAGAGAGTGAGCGAGTTTGTTCCAGAGGCGGGAGAAAAGAGGAATGAAAGAGTGAAGGTGAGCAGAGAGTCTTGATTTTGGCAGTTTAACCATAAGAGGGTTGCTGGCAGATCTTGTGCGACCTGTAGGAATATTTGGGGGACAGAGCCCAGAGAGAGCTGGGGGGGGGGGGGGGGCAAGGCCGGAGAGGAGTCGGTAGAAGACAGAAAGACCACCAACCTGCCTGTGGTGAGTGAGTGAAAGGCCCTTGGAGTTAGCTTCATCGCGGGAGATTCCAATGATTCTGAAAGCTTTGGTTTCAACAGCGTGAGGCCGAGCTAGGTGTGAGGCAGGAGCACCAGCCCAGAGGGGAGAACAGTATTCCATTGAGTTGCAGATGAAAGCCTTGTATGTGGTGAGGATCTCAGGTGTGCCAAGGAAGGACTTCACACGACGGAGGATGCCCAGTCGGCGACTGGCTTTGGAGGCCAGCTTGGAAATGTGGTTTTCCCAGAAAAGATCATGGCAGATACCTTGCAAAACACTTCCAAAAACAGGTGCAATTTGGAAGATGTCATGCGCCAAACAGAAACAGCAACGGATACAGCCCCAACAATTGCACAAAAGAAAAATACAAGATGAAATACGAGCAGATATATAGTGACAACTGGGAGAAAGACAAAAGAGCAGGGAAATATAAAAAAAGAGTTGGACAGATTGGGGATAGACAAAGATGGATCACTGGAATGGCTAAGAAGAGGTCAGCTCAAATGGGACGGAGAACAAATCGCTGTTAATGCCCAAGACCAAGGACACTACACGAAGGACTTTAAAAATATGGCAGGACTGAGTCAATGAGACAAGTGTAGGTTCTGCAAGGTAGAAACAGAAAGCACGAGTCACTTCCTATCGGGATTTTAAAAAGTCATGTCAGAGCAGCTGTACACCCAATGGCACAACAAGGTATGTAGAGTAATCTACTGGCACATCTGCAGAAATTTCAGTATCCCAATTCCACAAAACTCAAGGAAACATGAACCAAAAGCCATCATTGAAAACAAGGACATAATGCGCACGTATGACCTGATGATCCCATCCAGCATGAACATAGAAAACAAAGCATTGCAACCGGACATAGTGCTTACTGCTGATTGAGTTATCAGTACTCTGCGATTTTGGCCAAAATAATGCAGAAATCAAGAAAATGACCAAATAACAAGACCTCAAGAATGAAGTGAAAAGATCCTGGAAGCTGAAGAGAGCCAAAATTGTACCAGTGATAATTGGGGCAATGGGTCCAAAACCCAAGCAGTCCAAAACAACTTGCACGCACACACACACACACACACACACACACACACACACACACACACACACACACACACACACACACACACACACACACACACACACACGGTTAATTAAGGGGGCTAATTAAGTAGTTTCTCGATCATAGATGTCTGTATGCAGACGGCAGGCAAAGTAAACCCTTCAGGTAGGGAGAGAAGTGCTGTTACCTCCGCCACCAAAGGTAGATGGAGGTTATGTTTTGACCCCTGTCTGTCTGTCTGTTTGTCCGTTTGCGAAAAAAAATCTCAAAAACGTTGTGGACGGATTCGGACGAAATTTGGCAGAGATGCAGCAAGGTGAAGTGACAAGGACGAAATGATTAGATTTTGGTGAAGATCCGGATTCGGTGAAGATCCGGAGTGATTCTTCACCATTGAGTGGATGTGGCCAACTTGGCAGGGGTTTGCTCTCTACTGAGTGCCGTTCTAGTTGTTCCTATGTTTATTTATTTTCTTTTTTTTTTGATTTTTGCTCCCATTTGGAGGTTAAGGAGGCAATGGTGAGAAACAAAAAAATAATGTATTTTGTTTTTTTCCATTGCCTTGTACTTAAGTCATTAAAGATGATAATTGGCACAAAGGCGGTTTCAAATAGCCTTTTATGGAAGTGAAGAATTTTTTTTGCATTAGAGTTAAAATTGGCTGGAAAATAGAAGTTTTTTTTTTTGCCATGCAAAGCATTTTTTGTTAACCAATGTAGACAAGTGCTTTTTGTCTGCCATTCTAGTTTCCTTTTAAATTCCTACCCTCCCTCCCCCTCTTCCATTCCTGCCACACACATTCTTTTGTGTGCAAGATGTGTCCACGTGTATTTGTTTGACAGTTCCCCCTTTACCCTCTGCCAACCTGCAAACCTGTTTGTCCTCTGTTTCGCTCCTGTATGAGTCTACGCTTGTGTAAGGAGAAAAAGAAAATATTTATTATTATTGTTTTTATTCTCGTGAGAATTTTGAGCGTTATCTTTAATGAATGTGGTAGGTGAACTGATGGTACAAAACTCATAATATGTATTTATTTATCAGCAGTTGGCTTTTTTCCAAAATGTATCCTTTTTTTTTCTTTTTTTTCAAAACGTCATCGGGTCATCCCCTTTCAAATAACTAGTTTTATGCAAGTCAAATGAGGTTATTGTCCCCCGTCGCACCGCGGAGCGAAAGGGGGACTATGGTTTTCGCCTCCGTCCGTGTGTGCATCCGTCCGTGCGTGCGTGCGTGCGTGCGGACGTGCGTGTGTGCGTAAGCGAAGGACCGAATTCTAATTTGGTGTGTGGGTGCAACTCGGCATATGGAAGAACCCTATTGAAAATTGCGTCGCCACGTCAAAATCCAAGATGGCCGCCGCCATGTATGTCTGATGCCATGTACTGTATGTCTGAACCTTGTGAGCGGAATATCTTCAAAAATAAGCGAAGTACCAACTTCTAATCTGGTGTGTGGGTGTGTCTACGCATAAGGGAGAACGCTATTGAAAATTGGGTCGCCACGTCAAAATCCAAGATGGCCGCCACCATATATATCTGAACCTTGTGAGCGGAATATCTTGAAAAATAAACCAACTACTCACTTCTAATCTGGTGCGCGACTGTATCTAGGCATAAGGAAGAACGCTATTGAAAATTGGGTCGCCACGTCAAAATCCAAGATGGCCGCCACCATATATGTATGAACCTTGTGAGCGGAATATCTTGAAAAATAAATGAAGTACTAACTTCTAATCTGGTGTGTGGGTGCGTCTCCAACCCACCCGCAAATATTATCGACTCTTCCATGTTTTCTACCTGGTGTTGGCTTAGTGGTTAGGGTGCTGGCTTGGGATCCTAGGATCCTGGGTTCGAATCCTGGTCGATCGCTGAAACGCCAGGGGGGTTGACTCAGCCTGTCATCCTTCCGAGGTCGGCAAATTGAGTACCAGCTTGCTGGGATGAATGATCCCGGTGTATACCCCGGTTTAGAATAGGTACACCAAATCCCTGCGCATCGTAAGAGGCGACTAAGGGTTGGCGTCAAGAAGGGCATCCGGCCATAACAAACATTGCCTCAATCAGGGAAACATGATTGTCATTGGCCCCCAAGGCTAACCCCCGCTCTAGCGGGGAGAATGGCCTTAAAACGATCATTCATTCATTCTTCCATGTTTTCTGCGTCTTCCACTTTGTCAACTCACATCACTTCACCGACGGGGCACCTAGGCGTAACGCTTGTTTGCTGGTATTTCTCCCATGTTTTTAATCCTTCTGAAAATGTATCGATGCTTGTAACCTTTCCATAGCCTAGACGAGTATCCCTTTGAGCGGTACCGAGCAGCCATAACTCACTTTTCTGTCCGCACCTCCATCCCACCTCGGAAAGGACATGAATGTTATTTTACTTGCACTTGAATGACCTCCTGAGTTTTTTGTCTTCTTCAAATAATTGGACAAACCATAAACAGGAGTTTTTTGTTACCTATGATAAGATCACAAGTTACAGTTACCGGCATCTCGACACCGGAGGTACCAAAAATGTAGGCACCAAAAACTTATGATGCATAACGTTATGAATTTGTACTAATTTATCCTGGACAACATAAAACACAAAGATCTAAGTTATCTTTCATAAAGAGTCGGAGAGTTATCTCTGACATACTGGCAAACTGTCACTTTCAGTTGAGCATCAAAAAGAGCTTCAAAAAGCGGACCAAAAAAACAACAACAACCACGGTGCCCGAAAAAAGGCCAACCCCCGCTTTACGGGGAAAAATGGCCTCTAAAGGTGTTTTTTTTTTCTTTTCTTCAGTTGAGCATCAGCAGCCTTCCAGTTTGTTAAATACTTGGGCAAAAAACACTATGTGATCGACCCCACAATAAGGTGGGAATAATTGGGGCCTTTAAAGAGATAGTAGCAAGTAAGTTGCTACTTGTTTCTGGAGCATCTTGCAAGATCTTTGTCACTTCTGAAAGTGATGGTTGCTGTAGAAGTCCTTTTACAGAGGAAAGAGACACGTTCAACCGTAGCTTTGGTCTTGTGCCATTACATTGAATGCAACATAAATCTTTAATAACACGGATACCTAGATGGATTTCCGTAAACAGGAATAAAAAAAAATCGAATTTGATTCCCACCAATTTGATTTGCCGGACCACCTCGATGGACCGTTTTTGCTGACGCCAATAGATGCGATAACAATAGACACAAATAACCATGCTGTAAAAATGGTCACACCTAATTGGTCAGTGTCACAACCAATCATCGAGTGAAGGGAAAAACAGGCACACCCAATTGGTCAGTGCTGAAACCAATCGACGAATCAATATTGCTGATATAGCTGTAGACACATAAGCTCTATTTATGCGAGTTGATATAGTTAAGGTTACACCTTGATTTGTATTGATGTTTTATCAATTAGTGGGGCGGATATGTGACATTTTTTACTTGAGGTGTGCACTTCTGGAAAGAAGCATGAAAATTTGCACATGGGGGTTTTTTGAGTATGCCGATTTCAAAAATTGCGGGAACCACGATGTCACTCCAACGTTTCCCGCCCAAAAATTCAAAATTCAAAATGGCCGCCACAAAACACATTTTTGCCCATAAATCAGCTCTAAGTTCCCCGATTACCATGATCTTGGTGTCTATACCTATGTTCTTGAGGTCGAGAAATGCAATAAAATCCCCCCAATGCTGGAGACAGTCACTTATAGGAGACCCCAAAGTTCCATCGCCAGATTTATGGGGTTGGGAGAGAGTGAGAGATGATTCCCCATGGACTCCATGCTGGACCACTCTTCCAGAGGCAGCCAAAGCTTGTCAGGAACTGTTGAAATGTGTCTGCAAAAAGTCTTGTACAAAAAGATGCAAGTGTGTCAAAGCAAATCTCCAGTGTACACAGTTGTGCTTCTGTTCAGGACAGTGTAACAGAGAATAAATAAGCAAGCAAATCTGAAAATATGAGACACTGACAGAGATAAATTACTGTTTCAACATAATGTATGACACACCATTGGATTGCTTGACCTGAAAAGCAGAGGTATAGATCCCATGATCAATTGTAATCAGAGCACTTACATTGATGTGACAAATTAATGTTATTAGCATTATTTTAAAGTTTTCACAATGATATTTCACAAGTGTTCTACCGAGTTCCTTGACCTAAAAGCATATGCATAGACACCAAGATCATGGTAATCGGGGCACTTATAGCTGATTTATGGGCAAAAATGTGTTTCGTGGAGGCCATTTTGAATTTTGATTTTTTTTTGGCGGGAAACGTTGGAGTGACATCGTGGTTCCCGCAATTTTTGAAATCAGCATACTCAAAAACCTCCATGTGCAAATTTTCATGCTTCTTTCCAGAAGTGCACACCTCGGTCACATATCCGCCCCGCTAAATTGCTCAAACTAACTGATGAAGTCCTTGGATTACAAACAGACAAATATTATTACGGTGTAGCCCGTAGAGCAATGCTGTCCAGAACAGCGTTTGTCTGTCCGTATGTCCCCACAAACGTACACCAATCAGACCTAAGGATATGGTCACATGACAGGGGGGCACGTTTAATAACCATTACAGTTGCATATTTTACGAAAACGAAACATACCGTAATAACCTTCTGTGGAACGTTTTGGGATCCCAGCGGGTGTCATAAGGTAGGTATGAGGTTTCAGAAATTTCTCAATACAATTATGATTTTGAGACGTGATCGACACGGATATTGCTCCCGAATCTGGAAGTGAACAGATGATGACGGTTCGCTGGTTTGATAATATCTCAATACAATCGTGATTTAACATTAATTTTGATATTAATACTCTAGTCATCTAGTGCTAATTTGTGATTGGAATGATGAATGATGCCCTTTGGAATGAAAATATAGAGAACGTGTCAATGTCTGTCGTTCGACTGAAGGTGGCACAGGAGTGTGGAATTTATTGGTTCATCGTTTGCCATTCACTGTTTTTTTGATTTACCCAAGTTATTCACGAACCGGCTGTCCATGCCTGACATCAAATTTTTTTAATACTTCCATTATTAATTTGCTAACTGGTATTCTCACCCAGGTCATATTTTCCTCTTCAACTAAAGTATCAAACGAGCCCGGCTACGCCGTTTTTAGACTATCGGTCTTGTTTGTAATGCCTTCCAGACCCCATTATGCATGCACACTGCCATTTGAGTTGTGGTTTGTGGTATTGTTTTGTAAGAGATAATTGTCCTCCTTTCTCTGCCTTGTCATTCCTAGCTGGTTCCAGAAAAACTTTTGTTCCTACTGATTTTAAACTGATACTTCAGCTGGTTTGAGAGCCAAGTCGACTGTTCAGGGTCATGAGGATTCCAAAAAATTGAAAGGCAATGGGTGAGTGAATGTTCAGTTTTGCATAAATACATGTGGTATTTTATTTGCTCTTTCTTTCAAAACCCTGGTGTTGGCTTAGCGGTTCGTGTGCTGGCTTGGGATCCTAGGATCCTGGGTTCTGAATCCTGGTCGATTGCTAAATTAACACCAGGGGGGTTGACTCAGCCTGTCATCCTTCTGAGGTCGGCAAATTGAGTACCAGCTTGCTGGGATGAATGATCCCGGTGTGTACCCCAGCTTAGAATAGGTATACCGTATCCCTGCACATCGAAAGAGGCGACGAAGGGTTGGCGTCAGGAAGGGCATCCGACCATAAAAACATTGCCTCAAACAGGGAACCATGATTGCCATGGGGCCCGCAAGGCTAACCCCCGCTCTAGCGGGGAAAAATGGCCTTAAAACGATCATTCATTCATTCATTTTCAAAATTGCGCATTGTCCATCTTTTTGAATTGTAAATTTTAGACAAGCATTGAGCTATCTGTAGTACACAAATATGATGTCTCTCTACCTGATTACTTACCTGCAGGAGATAGTTGTGTTTGTAATATCACAGCTGATTGTACCACACCGAAGAAGTAGGTCCTTGTTTTTGATCTACATTTCATGGCCATTCAAGTGATTGAGCATTTGCCTGTCTAGAGGGCTGGCATTTTTATCTTTTGTTTTTTTAAAGGCCACTCTATCTAAGTCTCTTGTAATGACCACTAGAGCTCTTTCAGGATCGACTTTTTAAATTTAATGTAACTCCAGTCTTCTTTTGTTCTTTTTGTTTTCCTCACTTCTTCTTGTATGTTACATTGCCTTCAGAAAATATTCACACCCCTTGACTTTTTCACATTTTGTTGTATTACAGCCTGAATTAAAAATTGACTACATTGAGATTTTTTTGTCACTGATATACACATAATACTCCATAATGTCAAAGTGGAACTTTTTTCTTTAGAAAGTTTTACAAAATAATTAAAAATGAAAAGCTGGAATGTGATGTCAATAAGTATTAAACCCCTTTGCTATGACACTCCAAATTGAGCTCAGTTGCATCCAATTTCCTTTGAACATCCTTAAGATGTCCCTACAACTTTATTGGAGTCCACCTATGACGATTTCAATTGATTGGACATGATTTATAAAGAAACACACCTTTCTATATAAGGTCCCACAGTTGACAGTTCATGTCAGAACAGAAACTCTACCATTAAATCCAATGAACTGTCCATAGAACTCCGAGATAGAATTTTGAGGAGGCATATATTTGGGGAAGGGTACAAAACGATTTCTAGAGTGTTGGGAGTTCTCAAGAGCACATTGAGCTCCATCATTAGGAAATGGAAAGAATATTGAACGAAGATGTGGTTGAGCTTGAAAGTGGTTGGATGTCAATGAAAGATAGTCTGTTGGGAGCCGTTGGTGAGGTATGTGGATGGACAAAAGGACCACCGAGGCACTCGGAAACATGGTGGTGGGATGATGAAATTGGAAAGAGGATTGACGAGAAGAGGAAGAAGTTCAAGGAGTGGCAGGAGGCGAAGGGTACGGGAGCAGAAAAAGCAGAGAATGAAAGTTATAAGGCAGCCAAGAAGGCTGCAAAGAAAGAGGTAGCAAAGGCGCAGGAGGCATGGAGGAAAATGTTTGGAGAACGCTTGGATTCGGAAGAGGGTCAGAGAGCGGTATTCAGGATTGCAAAGCAGATAGCGAAAGAGAGGTGTGATGTGATGGGGGTGAGTTGCTTGAAGGATGAAGTGGGACAAATCGTTGTGGACCCAGATGGAATTAAAGGAAGATGGAAGAGATATATGGAAATGCTGTTGAATACAGAGAACGAATGGGGATGGCAACATAGAGAGTAACCCAGTTTTAGGACCGGCAGAGAAGATAACTGAGAAGGAAGTTGAGGAAGCGATAAAAGCAATGAAGAGTAGAAAAGCGGGAGGGCCGACGGGAGTTGTGGTAGATATGTTGAAGGCAGCAGGAAGTTGGGGTGTGAAGAGAATGACAGAGATCTGTAATCTGGTGGTGAAAGAAGGTCGCATTCCATTGGATTGGGAACTGAGTACCCTCGTCCCTCTATACAAGGGGAAAGGTGACCCTCTGGAGTGTGGCTCGTACTGAGCGATAAAGTTATTGGAGCACGGAATGAAGGTATTGGAAAGGGTGTTGGAGAGGAGGATAAGGAAGAAGGTGAAGATTGACGAAATGAAGTTTGGATTTATGCCAGGAAGAGAAACGACAGACGTGCTCTTTATTGTGAGGCAGTTGCAGGAGAAGTACATGAAGAAGAGGAAGAAATTGTTTCTTGGGTTTGTTGATCTGGAGAAAGCATTCGATAGGGTTCCACGCAAAGTATTGACATGGGCATTTAGGAAGTTAGGAGTGGAGGAATGGTTGATCAGAGTAGTGATGGCAATGTACAAAAGAGTGTGCACAGCTGTAAGGACGAAGGACGGGAACAGTGGTGTGTTTGAGGTCAAGGTTGGAGTGCTTCAGGGGTCGGTACTAAGTCCACTACTATTTGTAGCTGTGATGGAGGAGCTGGCTCAGAACGTAAGGGAGGGTTTACCGTGGGAGCTGTTGTATGCAGATGATCTGGTGTTGATTGCAGAAAGTATGGATGGACTGAAGGAAAAGATGAACAAGTGGAAGGAATGTATGGAGACAAAAGGTCTGAAGGTGAATATCTGAAAGACGAAGGTGATGGCAAGTGCTAAAGCATGTGGTGAGGTGGAAAGAACTGGGAAGTGGGAGTTCTCTTATCTGTCTCCCTCTTCCAAATCCTGGTGGCGTCTGGTCAAATCCGTTTCTGGTGTTTGTTCCCCCTCCATCCCCTCCCTTACCTCAAACGGCTACACAGCTGACTCCGCACGTGAAAAAGCTGAATGCCTCAACTCTGTGTTTGCCTCTAAATCTTGTGTCCCAAACCCATCCCTCTCTGTACCCACCATACCCAGTCGTACCCTGCTGCTCCTGGACTCAGTGTCCTTTCCTCCTGACAAGGTGGAAAAGTTTCTGTCAACCCTCGACTCTGATTCTGCAACTGGACCCGACGGCATCAGCCCACGGGTCCTAAAATCCTGCTCTGCTGCTCAATCTCACCCTCTCTCTGTTCTCTTCACCCTCTCTTTTGCTCAAGGTCAACTGCCATCTGCTTGGAAATCAGCCAACATCACCGCTTTGCACAAAAAAGGTGCAAAAACAGATCCTAGCAACTACAGACCAATCAGCCTTCTCCCAATTATCAGCAAAGTCATGGAATCCATCATTGCTTCGGATATGAAATCTTTCCTCTTCTCCAATGGCTTGATCTCTGATCATCAATTTGGTTTCAGACCAGATCACTCTACTCTGGACATGCTGCTTCTGCTGTCTCAACAATGGATGGAGGTCCTCAATGCCAAACAGGAAATTAGAGCTGTCTCCCTCGACATATCACGTGCCTTCGACACGGTCTGGCACCCCGCTCTGCTCACCAAACTCTCCTCCTTTGGTATCCA
This sequence comes from Myxine glutinosa, assembly GCF_964187855.1. Classification (NCBI taxonomy): domain Eukaryota; kingdom Metazoa; phylum Chordata; class Myxini; order Myxiniformes; family Myxinidae; genus Myxine; species Myxine glutinosa. The sequence goes on from NC_136261.1 coordinate 334,152,591, forward strand.
TGGAAATCTCCACGCATGGCTGGCGGACTTCCTCTCTAGTCGTCGTCAACGTGTGGCCCTGAATGGGTTTCTCTCATCTCCTCTCCTGTTCAGGCTGGAGTTCCCCAAGGCAGTGTTCTGGGCCCAGTGCTTTTTCTGGTCTTCATCAATGATCTCTCTGACTCTCTCGAAAATCCTCTCTATCTCTTTGCTGATGACTCCACTCTCTGCCGCTCCATTCCTCTTCCCTCAGATCGGCAGTCTGCTGCCTCCTCACTCTCTGAAGACCTGGACAAAATCACAGACTGGTCAAACAAGTGGAACATGTCTTTCAATCCTGACAAATCTCACACTCTTACTATGTCTCTCCGAAAAGATCGACTGGACAACCCTCCCATCTACTTTCTCAACAATCCTCTCCAAGAAGTTCTGTCGCTCAAGATTTTGGGTCTCACTATCTGCCATGATCTTTCTTGGGAAAACCACATTTCCAAGCTGGCCTCCAAAGCCAGTCGCCGACTGGGCATCCTCCGTCGTGCGAAGTCCTTCCTCGGCACACCTGAGCTCCTCACCACATACAAGGCTTTCATCCGCAGCTCAATGGAATACTGTTCTCCCCTATGGGCCGGTGCTCCTGCCTCACACCTAGCTCGGCTTCACGCTGTTGAAACCAAAGCTTTCAGAATTATTGGAATCTCCCGCGATGAAGCTATCTCTGAGGGCCTTTCACTCACTCACCGCAGGCAGGTAGGTGGTCTTTCTGTCTTCTACCGACTCCTCTCCGGCCTTGCACCCCCAGCTCTCTCTGTGCGCTGTCCCCCAAATATTCCTACAGGTCGCACAAGATCTGCCAGCAACCCTCTGATGGTTAAACTGCCGAAATCTCGGCTCTCTGCTCACCTTCACTCTTTCATTCCTCTTTTCTCCCGCCTCTGGAACAAACTCCCTCACTCCCTTCAATCCCACTCCTCCCTCCAGGTCTTTAAAACAGCTGTTCACCACCATCTCTTATCTTCCCCCATCCAAAACCTTGATCTTTTCTACCCCCGCTAATTCACCCCAGATCCACCTTGTTTGAAATTCCAACTTCTTTCCTGGAAGTCCTGGCAGTGTGCATATGTTTTATACCTCTCCCACCGCCCCCTTCCCATGCCCCCCCCCCAAAGCCCTCGCCCTCTCTCAGATCTCTCGATGTCTCCATGTCTCTCGGTCCCTGCTCTCAAATGTTGTGTTTGTGTCCTTCCCCCTCTCTCCCCATCTTGTCTACCGCTCCCGATGTTATATGTTTTATGTGTCGGTTTGTCTTTCTGTGTGATTAATGTTCGCTCTTTCACGAGCCTCGATGTTGTATACAAAAAAAAAAGAAAAAAAAAAAAAGAAAAAAAGATCGTGTGTGCAGATGGGAGAAACTTCCAGAAGGACAACCATTACTGCAACACTCCACCGATCTGTGCTTTATGGCAGAGTGGCCAGACGGAAGCCTCTCCACAGTGAAAGACACATGAAAGCCTGCTTGGAATTTGCAAAAAAAAAGCACCTAAAGGACTCTCAGACTGTGAGAAACAATATTCTGTAGGCTTTCATGCCCACCTGGGTAAAGGTCAGAATGAGAATGGTGACCAGTGCCAAGACAAGGGTGAAGAGCAGTACCAGATTTGGGGAGAAGAACCTACTCAGGTGAAGGATAAAGATGAAGGTGGGTTAAAGGAAGGGCCTCGTTGAATTGCTGCAGCATACGAGTCGCTTGTGGGAAGTTACAGTCAGGAGGTTGAGAGGTGACCAATTCAGAGCAGAGAGAAAAGCCTCGTCCATGGCATCAAAAAAAAAATTTCATTGAGAGAGGGAAGGTGGAGGGTGTGAAACTATCCATTGTGCTCATGTAGCGCTTTCCATAGAGTGATGTTTTGTTTGGAAGGGACAGTGATTTTAAATACAGCCAGAGGAGTGGAGGGGCTAGGAGAATGGTGAGGAGAAATTGGTAATTATCCATGCTGAACAAATGAGATCGAAGTAGTGTTTTGAGAGGTGATTGAGAGAAGGTTTAAAGTTAATAGGGATGATATTATATGTACTAAAGTCAATAAATGTTTTAAAAGACTAATCCTAATTAGGACTAAAGATTACAGTATTGAAGCGCGGTGTTACGCGCGCTGCTTGTAAGCAAGGAGGAAGCGGACAACGCGGTAAGTTGTAAGAGTCTTTATTCAAGGGCTCCACTGTAACACTGGAGCGTTCCGGGCTGCGCGCCCGGTGTATATCCCGCGGCCACACCTACCCCTCGGGCGTGGCCGCCGCCCACTTGGTGCGCGGAATGATGCCCTCACGCCAGTGAGCTTTCGTGTCCGCCACACGCGCCCCCCCAGAATTCCCGCGCACCTGGAGGGCCAGTTTGCGGGGCAAACGGATGACCCGGCCGAAACGCCCTCTGGCGACTGGCGGCGTCCGGGGTGCAGGGATGCCAGCTGGGATGCCTCCGGTTGCACCCGGGATGGGTGCAGGCTCGGGGGGCAGCGTGCCGGTGGGGCCGGGCGGTGCTGGGGGTCCGCCCGCCGGGGGGCGGCCCCGACGTGGGGGCCGAGCCACCGGCGGTGGGTGGATCACGTTGAGGTCACCAATGAAGCGCGGTGTTACGCGCGCTGCTTGTAAGCAAGGAGGAAGCGGACAACGTGGTAAGTTGTAAGAGTCTTTATTCAAGGGCTCCACTGTAACACTGGAGCGTTCCGGGCTGCGCGCCCGGTGTATATCCCGCGGCCACACCTACCCCTCGGGCGTGGCCGCCGCCCACTTGGTGCGCGGAATGATGCCCTCACGCCAGTGAGCTTTCGTGTCCGCCACACGCGCCCCCCCAGAATTCCCGCGCACCTGGAGGGCCAGTTTGCGGGGCAAACGGATGACCCGGCCGAAGCGCCCTCTGGCGACTGGCGGCGTACGGGGTGCAGGGATGCCAGCTGGGATGCCTCCGGTTGCACCCGGGATGGGTGCAGGCTCGGGGGGCAGCATGCCGGTGGGGCCGGGCGGTGCTGGGGGTCCGCCCACCGGGGGGCGGCCCCGACGCGGGGGCCGAGCCACCGGCGGTGGGTGGATCACGTCGAGGTCACCAATGAAGCGCGGTGTTACGCGTGCTGCTTGTAAGCAAGGAGGAAGCGGACAACGCGGTAAGTTGTAAGAGTATTTATTCAAGGGCTCCACTGTAACACTGGGGCATTCCGGGCTGCGCGCCCGGTGTATATCCCGCGGCCACGCCTACCCCTCGGGCGTGGCCGCCGCCCACTTGGTGCGCGGAATGATGCCCTCGCGCCAGTGAGCTTTCGTGTCCGCCACAGTATCATGATTTCTGCAATTTTGCCAAAAATTGGATTTGATTCAGGCCATGCGAGTGGGGTGATATATATCCATCTTTGGTTGGGATAGAGATGTGGGAAGAAAGGTTTTTGATTTATTGATGCATGAGATATATTCAAGAGAACAGTAGAGTTTTTGGCCTGAAAGATGGGAGGTTAAATATGAATGGGGCTTGTAGGCTGATAGCAGAGGTTGAAAAGGAAAACATGAATTTTCATGTAGCGGTAACAGAAAAGGTATTGGTAAGTAAAGAGATCGAAAGATTGGGGTAGGATTAGAGAAAAGCAAAGAAAATGATGGAGAGCTAAACAATTCCTTCTGCTTGTACTACACTTTGACACAACACTTCGAAATATTCAAAAATCCAAACAACCACATACCCTCATGGTACATTTGCATCTGCACCCAATCAATATATAAAGAAGAAAGTTTGTTTCATATAAGGTGTGTGTCATATAAAGAAGAAAGAAAATTGTTTGTTTGTGTTTGTTTGTTCGTTTATACATTCGGACCCTGAAGGAACCAGTGCAACCAAACTTTGCATGGCCTCCACTTTCATCTAGACGAAGGTGTTGGGCTATGTTTTGATAAAAATTGACCCCCAGATAAAATCAGATAATTCACCTTCAGGCCTCGATCGGGTCTTGTGCTTATACACTGCATAGACTTTTTCCCCGGGAGCGATCGAGTAATATGTATTGTGAAGATCATATGTTGATGTAATTTCCCGGTGTGTACCCCGGTTTAGAATAGGTACACCGTATCCCTGCGCATCGTAAGAGGCGACTAACGGTTGGCGTCAGGAAGGGCATCCGGCCATAAAAACATTGCCTCAAATGGGAACCATGATTGTCATGGGGCCCGCAAGGCTAACCCCCGCTCTAGCAGGGAAAATGGCCTTAAAACGATCATTCATTCATTCATTCATATGTTGATGTAATCATGATTTGTTGTCAACAACACAACACGAATTATCATAGTATTTACACGTGCGCCTGTTATTAAAAAGATTGATTTACACAGGTTTATTATAACACCTCCGTGTTCAGGCCTTGAGTGAGTATGTTCTTATACACTGCCTGGGGTTTCCCAGGAGTGAACGAGTAATATGTTTTGTGATTGCCATGCAGGAAATATTTAAATACTGTGCATATTTCATTTAAATTTCTCCAGGCAATTCCAGGTACAGGTACATTGAAATTGGCTAATTGACTTCATAACTGATTGGTTTAATGACCACCTGGATCCTCATCTGGCTGGTGTTCTTAGTTGAGCTTTTGATCCTCTCAAACCAGAACCTCTCTGAATGGTGGATCCCTAATCTCAGTTGTCCATTGGTAACTCAATCGGACTGTTGAACACAACTTTACAACTTATCTATGCCTGTAGGGGGACATTTGCCATAATCTTTCAAGGTTATCTTGCATAACTAGATATACATTTTAAAGGTAGAAAGATTGTGGTAGATTTACAACTAAAGATGGTGAGAGTGTGAGAAATTTCGGTGTTGAAAAATGTATTCCGAGTGTTGGACCAGCTCCTCCTCGATCAAGGTCTGCAGGTAGGGAAGAGGCTGCTGCCTGCCCATTTGAGGGATGAGGGATGCTATGGCAGATGGTAGAGTCATCCGCAAAGAGATGACGAGGATTTTCCAGAGAGGCGGAAAGCTCAATGATGAAGATGACCAACAGGACTGCACTGGGCCCTATAGTCACTGCCTTGGAGCACTCCAGCCTCTACAGGGAAAGGAGGATTAGCGGATTCCGTTGAGAGTCATGTGATTACTACAAGAGTGGAGGAAGTCAGTAAGCCATGAGAAGATGAGTCCTTGTATGTGGTAGGCAGAACATTTGGAGAGCAAGGTAGGGTTCTAGACAGTGTCAAAAATTCTCGAGAAAAAATGACTGGCGTAGTGAAAATTGTTTAACAAATAAATTGATTATTTATTTGCCCACAATAATTAATTAATTGGTGCAAGATACTCTTTAAACTCTAGCTTTTATCAAGTAGGATACAATCCTCCAACTATACAACTTTAATATTTCAGAGAAACAACTGAAATTGCAGCTACAGTATGAGCCTTAGATCCTGTAAAAAAAAAAAAAAAAATTTGGAGAAAATATTGTGAATCTCATGGAACCCAGTTTATCTGTTATGAGAATAGTGTCTAAACTCAGCTTAACAGGACCACAGGCCACAGTTGTCATGGTGGTTGTTGTTGCCATCTTATTAAAGCAACCCTGTGTAGTCTTCACATACTACAGCAGCCCTAATTACCAATATTCTACCCAATTCATTACCGACTTGGGGCAATAACTTTCTCGACTGCCATTCACATATTACCTGCTTACTCCCAACCAAATCTCTCCTTCTTTAGTACGTCTTATTCCTGGCTTCTCTGCCAAAATATATCAAGGGGTATGGAACATCCACGAGCGGGTGCAGATTTGACAGAATTCTTGGATTTCCTCTGAATAACGCCAAACTGAAAATATTGCACTTACCGTGTACCCTTTAGAAAGCAGTTTGTGTCTTCACCCTTCAATGTTTTCCCGAAAAATACCAATCTCAGACTTTGACTAATCTTCCATTTTTGTCCTCCCTTTCCCCTCCCCCCTCACTCCTGATCTGATCTTTTGATATTTCCTTCTTTTCTTCCATCCCTTCGCTATTTTCTCTTCTTATTCTCAATCATTGCCAACACCGAATGTACCCACCTTGACTGGTACTGTTAATCACAGGTGTTGGTGATAACGAGGAGCAGCGGCATGTTCGTACTGCCATTATCAATAAGTATGACAAGGTATGTGGTGACACTGTTGTGTTTTATTTTTATTTTTCACTTTTTATTTTCCTGACTTTGTTATAGAAGTCAGTATCACTGACAGAAAGAAGTTTTATTTCCTGTCCCCCTTGCCCATTTTTTAATATAAATTATTTTTTTGCAGTCGCAGATTTCCATTCAACAAATATGAATATTTTAATTCAAATTGTATATACAGTACTGTACTAGCTGAAGTGCCTATCTATGGGCAGTTTCTCTATCCTATAAACTTCTATTCCTTCAACATGTTTTCTCCAATACGCAGGCCTCTTCTCTCCTAAAAGTATTTTTTTTTTTTTTTGCTTTTAGTGATGTTTCTATGAATATAATTGGTTAAAACTGCTGCCCTGTCTGTTGTTATTATTAATCAGAAAGAACAAATGTGATAGTTTAGATGTTTTATAAAAGTAAAACAATTAATCACATGAATCATTAAATGCAATTACTGGTCATGTACATTGTACTCGGTAAAATCCTAATGAAAATGTACTCTTGAGTGCGATGGAAAACTATTGCGGTCCCATGCTGGCCTTTTTCCAAGGCTGGTTATGCTTGCTCTAGCAGGGAAAATGGCCTTAAAATGCCTGTTGTTGTTGTTGTTGTTGTGTGCTTGCTGTACTGGAAGTGCCACAAAGGCTGGTGGATTAGTGCAAGAATGTTCATACCAAAGTGCTGTGCTGTATAGAAAATAAATACTGTGCAACTAGAACGGCACTCGGTAGAGCGCATACCCCCGCCAGGCTGACCAGTTTACGTTTTGTATCCCACTGATAGGCCGGATCTGGATTCGGACCTGAATCCAAAAAAATGTAATGGGCTTGTTCTTGTCACCTACCCAACTCATCCACAACTTTTTGAGATATCGTGCTATATATCGTTTTTTCCCGAGTTCTCAATGGTGAAGAATCATTTAAGAATTTTTGTTTCTCATATCCGGATGCGGATCTTCACCAAAATTGAACCAATTTTTCCTTGTCACAGACCCAAACTGCCCATCAAATTTCGGCCAAATGCGTCCACAACTTTTTCAGATATCCTGCTCATAGAAAAAACAGTCAGAAAGACAAAAAGTGGTGAAAACATAACCTCTGTCCACCTTCAGTGGCGGAGGTAATAACAAGGTTTACACAGACCCTTGAAGACCCCTTCAAATGATTGTCAATTTTGTGGGTGGTTTAAAACCCTTAAAGCCCCATCTTTTTGCCTGCTTTACCTTCCAAACCCCTTTAATTTCACCTGATATTTCTGTTTCCTGACATTGTGTCATATTGTTGGATGGATGGATGGTCATCCTCGCACCGTCAGGTGCATAGTGCTGCCTAGTCAGGTGCATAGTGCTGCCGGGTCAGTTGCATTGGCTAGGGCGCACAATCCTAGATGAGTTC